>NW_027493673.1:0-345807 GCF_021521415.1 Bidens hawaiensis | reverse complement strand
AAATAGTAAAAAAAATGTTAAAGAATAGCAAAACAATTTATTTTTTTATATTTGGATGTTTTGTATTAAATGTTACAACATAAACAAAAAAAAACGATGTTACATAGAGTTTTCATGGGTTTCCACAACTCAAATGAGTTTTTATTTTATACTTCCCCGTGTGTGTGTGTGTGTGTGTAGGGGGAGGGTTTAAATGAGAACCACTCCTTAATTTAAAAACTATGAGAACTTCAATAGACCAATCACAAATTATGTTTTTTATTTTTCCTTTTTTAATGTAAGGGTGATTTAGTAATTTGATTTAAATTTATTTATATTTTTTTAATCCATTCAAACGTATTCCCTTATTTTTCTCAAGAAGTTGAAAAAGTTCTTTATATTAAATATAATATCTTTAACGTATTCATTGATTGGATTATGTTAAATATTTAACATACAATTATCACTTTATTTAATTTCCATGAAACATATAATTATAACTTTATTTAGATCAATAGATAGCTTTCAAATATGTATTAAGTTTTTACAATGTTAAATTATAATCGACCATCGGTACATATACCAATGAAGATCTTATCATTTAGAAATATGTTACAATGACATTCACCTAGTGTGTTTAGTATGGCCAACAATATGTGCAACACATAAAGTTTATACATTGTTATGATTGTTTTTTTTAAATGTTTTTTTAGCAGCTTTGAGTGTGCTTATTTTGCTATAAAGACATTATGAACAAGAGCATTGTTGTTATGCATGTAACCCTTCTCGAAGAACCCATTTAATTACATATATTAACTCTCTGTTAGAAGAAGAGCATGGGCAACACGTTAGTTTACATATATGTAACTTCGTAATTTAGTTGTACATATATGTATATCACTAAGTTACATTACACATATATAACTTTTTATTAAAAGAAAAGCATGAACAAATCATTAGCTTACATATACGTAAGTAATTTAGTTGTACATATATGTATATCACTAAGTTACATATATGTATCTTAGAATGATCCCTTTCAAAATTCAAAAATATGGATGGTACATATATGTAAACGTATATACAAGAGCATGTAGTTTTTGTATAATAACATATGTGTAAATAAATATGTAACTTTGTAACATATGCGTATTACCATGACAAACTTTGTTTTAACATGTATGATAAGAACATAAATTATTTAAATATGTAACTCTATTTGTAACATATGTGTGTTACACTAACAATAAAAGCTTAAACCATTTTAATAATAGGAAAATAGGGGTTAGGTTCAAATAAGAAGTTTGATTTTCCTAAGAAGGCTAGGAAGGAGAGTATTTTAGTCTAATACTTTAATATTAAAACCCACTTACTTTAATCTCAAAACCACTTACATAAAACCCAATTACATCTTCACTTATCTCTTACAACCACCACCACTCCACCGCCACCGCCACCACAACCGTCACCCACCGCCACCACCTCGTCGGAAAGTCAGAAAAAACACAATGAAAAACACTATAAAAAACACAATGGAAAAATACACTATGAAAAAAAACACAATGATAAAAACACAATAAAAACACAATTGTATGACACAATGTAAATAACACAATGGAAAAAACACAATGAAAAAAAACACAATGAAAAATACTATTAAATAACACAATTTTGTAAAACACAATTCGGTAAAACACAATTTGTAAAAAACCCACTAATTTTTTTTTAATTTTTATATTACAATATGGTACTCATATAAAAGATAAAAAGACACTCATTATTATGGTGAATTTGTTTTTTAATAAAAACCGTCGTAAAAAAAGTTATGGAAGTTTTAAAATGATGGGGGAATTTGTATGTGCCTTGCATGTGAAGAGAGAAAGTCAACAAATGTTTTATTCATTTTATGTCATTTACCTTGTGTTCACACTTTATTTCCCCCTGAACTAATCTCAACCCTCCATATTCAAAATCAACAGACAAGATTACTTCTTATCCTTCCTACAAAAAGTATACTTCCTATTATAATCTAACCCAGAAAAATAGAATAAAATTAAAATTGTTGGGCTTATAAGATAAAACGAAAACCCTAAAATCCTACGTGTCGCGATGTGGTCGCTTCCCTCTTTTATGGAAGCCACCAGATTGCTTGATTTTTAAATGGAGACCTCTCATTGATTTAACCCAAATTCATGGGTATGGGTCTTACCAAAACCAAATAGCTCTTAAACGGGTTATAACATCTCATTAAATAAAAAATTAATCTTACCAATTATTTGATATGAAAATCCTATAAAACAGGGATATACTAAAATTTAATATCCAATTTAAAAAGAAAAGATATTATTTATAATTAATAAAAAATTTTATAGTAAAATACATAAGCGGGTCATGGGTCACTAAATCCAGATAGCTTTTAAACGGGTTATAACATATCTTTTATTTATGAAACCCTTTCATCATCAAACCCTAAGTATATTATTAATTTTCTTACAATAAAGAAAATTAAAATCCAAAAAACAAGTATTAAAAAACAAAAAATGTAAACAATCATTCTCTCAAGCCATCAGATTGCTTTATTTGTAAATGAAGGCTTCTCACGCATTTGACCCGAATTTACCGGTAAAGATCTCACCAAACTCAGATAGCTCTTAAATGGATTATAACATCTCATTATATTAAAAATAATCTCATCAAATATTTGATATGAAAATCCTATAAAATAGGGATATACTAAAAATTAATATCCTATTTATTTAAAAAAAGATATTATTTATAATTAAGAAACAATTTTATTATAAAGAAAATAAACGGGTAATGGGTATCACCAAACCCAGATAGCTTTTAAACCGGATTATAACATATCATTTATTTGTGAAACCATTTCATCATCAAACCTCAAGTATATTAATTATTAACTTTTTACAATAAATAAAATTAAAATCCAAATATACATATGTAAATATTAAAAGCGAATAATGTAAAACAACCCCCGTAATACAGGGGATAAAATCTAGTGTGTGTGTGTGTAGATAGATAACATGTTTATCCTTTCAAATGTCACATACCCTCTAAACCAAGAACACTCATATAAGAATCAATTAGAAGGAAACATATAATTCAGAATTTCTAAAGAAATTAAAAGCAGACAAAGCTTCACTTTCCTGTTTTCTATATCTTCATCAACACAAACAGAAATAACAAATAGATTTATAGTTATTATGGTTAATCTAATCCATTAAAACATAAATTTTAGTTGAGTCCGGTCCAAATAAATTTTGTTGCACAAAGGGGCTGTTTTGTGAATTTATAAAAGGTCACAGACCGACAAAGCATAAGTATCATGAATTTTAGCCCGTCAACTTATGGCCTGCAAAACCAGATTCGTGATTTGACAAGACGTGAGTAAATGAGTTGCGTTTTCATTAAATTCCTCACAAAATTGGCTGTAGACCGAATCCATTGGAATATTTCTAAAAAGCGAGGCCTTCTGGGTGGCTTTACGATCCATCTCTGCTTGCCAACGAAAATACTCACTTTTGCGGGACCTAATTATTCCATGCCATAACGAACAGAGCGATACCAGGGCCAACCATGTTGAATATCGCCTTCTTCATGCCTTCTTCTTTGAGGCGACCGAGAAACACCCAGAATAATCTTCAATCCAAACCCATTTGTGTTTTTGATTGGGTAGAACAACTTGTTTACAAAGGTTTACAAATCAGCCAGCTCGAATGTTTCTGTTGCATTAATTAGAATTGTTCTTTTCCATCTCCATTTCCAAATATGCTAATGAGTATCATAGCATTCTGCAAGACTGCAACTACACAATTCATTTTAGCAACATTATTAAATAAGTTCGGGAAAACCTCTTTAAGTGGTTCGGTGAGTAACCAAAAATTGATACAGATATGCCCAGCCTGTTTCCGATAAATCCATCAACCATGTTTCCCAAATTCAAATTTGAAACCACCATGCGTGTGATTCACTTATTTTTGCTATAGAATTCCACATGTACACATGTGAAACGTTTCGCGTGTGGCAGCAAGATTGGCCAAAAGGTATAGTTGAACCATGAATGGCCACGAATACTTTTCTCCAAAGAGCCTCACAATCCGCCTTAAATTGCCACCACCATTTTGTTAATAATGCGATATTTGCCCATTTAATTAATCGCACATGGCTTTAATTTACAGAAAAGAAAGAAAACTAGTTGCATAATCAAGATCTTTGGGAACGTGATGATGTAGACATGTTTATGATACTGAATAAAGTTTGCCTAGGTACACTACGTTTAATGTGTACATTTTGAATTTGATATATTGGCAGTTGTTGATGTTTATCTTGAAGGGTACAGCACTTAACTATATTCAGTGACCTCATACTTGATCTGCTTGGAAGTGCGACTCAACGTATCCTAGAAATATGTTTTACTTATCATATATATAGTGTGCTTAGTAATAGTAATTACAAAAAAGAAAACATTATTTGCGGTATTTATAAGATCATGAATTTGGTCAATTATGCGTAAAGGTCATAATATTTTGTAACTTAACATATCATATGTGTTGGAAGGAAACGTCCAGCACGGCTTGTGAAGTTGTGATTCCACATGAAAAGGTAGTTACACCTAACCGGGGCGACAAGAATACAAGCGCGTAGGGTAACAATCCTCTAGCCTCGTCATAGTAAGAAAAGATCGAATTCATCATGTGATAAGCTCTGGCGTGGAAATCAGGCTGGGATGGTTTCCAAGCATGTAGCCCGCGTCGATTTCCAAATATGAAAAACAATTATTATACATATTATAATTTATGTTATAGCATATATAATATTGCGTGCCTGGTTTAGGCCGGAAACGGTTGGAAATTTCAGACAAATTGTAAGAAAGTAAATGATATTTGCCGTGTTCAAGAAATATAATATAACTAATCTTTAAGAAACAACATAACACACAAAAGAAAAAGCACGTGGAAAATGTTTTTTGATATTTCTTCAATATAAACGCAAATTGTAATTAAAATTAAAATAATTCAAATGGAGATTACTACGATCAATCTATCTTTAAGTAACTAAATCTACATTAGGATCCGTAAGACTTGGGTGTGTTTGTTTTTTCAGAAAAAATCTTCTTAATCTCTTTTGTCTGTGCCACGTAGACTACGCGCAGGCATTTAGGTTTGCAATTCGTTTGTTTTTCGAAAGACATTTATTTAAAAAAGGTCTGCGCGTCCTCTTCTTAATGCAGACTTGAACCATGAGCTTCTCACATATTCTAGCATCTATCCTCCCATATGGATATCATATCACCTGTTCGAGTAAAGTGTCATTTTCGTCCTTGTGGTTTGACAAATAATGTGAATTTAGTCCAAAAAGTTTATTTTTTGCATATGGACCCTCCACGTTTCTCAATTCTTGCCAATTACATCCAAATCACTAACCTCGTTAAATTTAATTGTTAAGTCATGGGTAGACATGTCTTTTCACTATTTCTTTATTATATAAGTAAAGTGCCAAAATCGTCCTGAGGTTTTTTCACATTTGCGAATTTCGTCCAAAAATATTTTTTTTCGCAAGTAGACCCTCGATTTTTCCCAACCGTTGCCAATTTCGCCTAAATTGTTAACTCGGTCTAAATTTAACGTTAACTTATCGGTGTTACTGTCCTATTACATGTTTGTTTACATTATTGTTATTATGTGTTTGCTTGATGACATATATAACATTTCACGATTCCTATGTTTGAATCCAATATATTATCCGTTTTTTTATTCTTCTTTATTTTTAGTCATATAAGGGGTTTAGCTCAGCGTAATAATAATAACAATGTAAACAAATATGTAAAAGGACAGTAACACCCCTTAGTTAACGTTAAATTTAGATCGAGTTAACAAATTTGACGAAATTGGCAACAGTTGGGAAGCATCGAAGGTCTAATTGCAAAAAAGAAAATATTTTTGGACGAAATTAGCACATGTGACCAAACTTCAGGGACAATTTTGGCACTTTACTCATGTAATAAAGAAAGAGTGAAAAGACATGTCTACCCCTGAGTTAACTATTCAATTTAACGGAGTTAGTGATTTGGATGTAATTGGTAAGAATTGGGAAACATGGAGGGTCCATATGCAAAAAATAAACTTTTTGGACTAAATTCGCGTTATTTGCCAAACCTCAAGGAAGAAAATGACACTTTACTCCATCTGTTCTCATCAAATTCTTCCATCAACCCTAGCAACTCCTCCACCCCTCTCCTCTCTTCTCTACCGCCGCCCCTCCCTTGTCTCTGCCGCCCCCTCTCAGGCCACCCACACCTCCGCCGCCCCTCCCCTGCAGCAGTGTAAGGCCCCCGACCCGGGTGCCCTACTTTCACGCTGGTTGGATTTACTCATTCACATAATTCGTAAAATCAGAGTTAATTAAAACATTTCGCAGAAATAAAAGTCATTCATCCATACATAACATAAACATCTTGTCTTAAAATATCATAACATAAGTCTTAAACATAAAATATAAAGGACACGGGTGTCTTCTTCATAGCGATGCCATTCTTCCTCTTATTGCCACGTGTCCTCCTTAAGCAACTTGTTTCATTCTACTTGTCTGCGTGCATACTAAAAGTCAGCGTAGCTGAGTGAGTTCTAGTTAATTAACATACATTGCATCCACTTACTTACTAATACGCGTCCGAAGATACGTATTAATACTAACATGTTCCTTTATTAATCAAACATACATTCATACATTTATACTTCTTACTAACTACATACCTCGGATACTATAAAAATCCGGTCCTCACTTGCCCTGGATATTATAAGGGTCCAGACCCTACATACCTCGGAATTAATAAGGATCCGGTGTCCTACATACCTTGGATATCCTCAGAGTCCAGTCCCTACTTACCTTGGATATTATAAGGGTCCAGTGCCCTACATACCTCGATTATTATTAGGGCTCGGTACCCTCTAACATACCATACCATTTCTACCTTCGTTACATTTTCTTTCTATTTTCTTCAATCATAACTAATATAACACTACGTGCATACTAGTTAAACAATCCATATCATTCACATTCATACGCAAACATATATCTAATATACACTTACCAATTAAGTTAAGTGTATAAATCTAAACACATCGTAGTATGCACACAGCCCCGAAAACATAACACATAAAAGGGGCTAGAACTCACCTGGATACTGTTGCGTTCACCGTTAATGGTAATTCCTCTCTTCAGTTGTGCCCGA
The DNA here is from genome assembly GCF_021521415.1 of Bidens hawaiensis. Taxonomy (NCBI): domain Eukaryota; kingdom Viridiplantae; phylum Streptophyta; class Magnoliopsida; order Asterales; family Asteraceae; genus Bidens; species Bidens hawaiensis. Next base: position 338,579 of record NW_027493673.1, on the reverse strand, counting down.
CTAACTGTTAATAATACACACGTATTAATCTCCATATTTGCTTCTTTACTTATTTTATTAAGTTAACGGGGTTAACTTTTAAGTTAATTGAACCGACAGGTAACCTTTCTTAAATTGTTCTTGTTAATTCAATATACTTGGCATCATCTTCTTATTGAACCGTCTTTATTAATTTACATTCTTAACGACATTTATTAATATTGTATTTTATATTTATTAGTTCTTTACGATTCGCTCTTATTATTATTACATACTTATTTATTTTCATAAGTCCTCCTTCGTCTACTAACTCCTTTTACTTTCATTACTTACGACAGACCCTTTTCATTTAAGTGTTACCAAACGGGTCCCATGCGTCATCGGTTTCGTAGGAGGCGGGTTATGGGTTCTAGACGAGTCAGATCTCGGGTTCGGGTCTCGTTTATTTTTGAATCAAATCCAGGTCACATCCTTGCAGTATGTATTTTTTATTTTTAGCATTATTATCTTGCCATTATTATTATTAAGGTTTTATTATTATTATTAATACTAATATTATTATTAACATTATTAAAGATTATTATTATTATTATTATAACGTTAATTAATTTAATTAACGTTTCTTGACACGATGATTAAAATAAACTCGAGATATTTGATTTATTTATTTAATAAAACAAAGACGTTACATGCCGCCGCCCCCACTCCAGCCACCCCACACCTCCGTTGCCCCCTCCGACCACCCCATACCTCCCTTCGCCTTCCACAGTTCCGCCACGTCCGCTGCATGCTTCCACACATCCACAACTCCAGGTATTATTATTTCGTTGATTTGTTTACTGGACCTATATTTTATGATGTGATGTAATTGGTTTGAATTTGTGTATTGGATTATATTATTAAAAGTTTATAAGATCGGAATTTGTTGAAATCAAGTTTAATTGACGTTCATAGACTGATTATTGATGTCGTGTTTATCAATTTAGGTTTATTTTGTGTAAATAAGCTTGAGCTTGGTTCGTATTAACTTACGGGAGCTCGAGAGTTGTTTTTCAAGCACGAGTTGTATTATTGCTTGGTATTCAATATTCGTCATAAGCTTTATTTTCTTTGTAGATGGTGTGATCTTAACCTTGAAGATAGTCCATGAGAAGATGATTATTACAAGCTTGTAATGAGTGGCGAAAACTTCAATATATTAGTGCATGGGATTGCCCCAGAAGGGTTTATGAAACCAAAAATTTGGAAAGAATTCCCAGAAGACTTGTATGAAACCCTTATCGCCCGATTCTCGATCGCAACCTTTTTCCGGTTCAGATCCGTTTGCCAGAAATGGAACTCGAAAATTATTTGTTGAATTATTATTAGTTTTTTTAGAAATTGATTTGTTGAAGTTTCATTAGTTTCTTTTTATTTATTTATTTATTTTTTTTGTAGAATTTGATTTGTTGAATTATTATTAGTGTTTTGTTTAATTGTTAGTTTAAATAATTGTCTAATTATTATTAGTTTTTTTGTAGAAAGTTCAGGTTTAATGAAGATCTTGTTTCATTAGGTTTGCATAAAGTTTAAGTTTGAAGACCTTTTTTATGTTTAAAAATTTGGTTTATTTAATTTTCTATTTATTTTAGTAGTTTGCAGACTTGTTAAAAACAAACAGTCTTTTTTTACAGACTGCAGAGATTTGGTCCACCTCTTCTGCTACAGATGCAGATGTGCTCCGCAAACTGCAAATATTTTACCTATACAAAACAAAAAACACCTTGGTCATCGATCCCAAGCAAAAACAATTGATTAAAATAATTTAAAAAAAATTCAGATATCTTGGAGTAGAAGAAAAGAAAGAGCTCGTGGAGCAGGTATTATGATATATTTATACAATAATAATGTAAATTACAATTTAAATAATTCAAATGAAGATTACTAGGATCTGTATATTTAATTAACTAAGAGCATTCTCAACTATCCCTTATAATTATGTGAGGAGAATTTGTAAATTATAGGGTGAGGTTGTGAGTGGTTGTGAGTGTAAATTATAGGGTGGAGAGAGAAAAAGTAATGATCTTTTGTAAATCTAGGAAAAAGTAGTGAGTTTTTTATAAATTATAGGGTGGAGAGAGAAAACTGTAATGATCAAAGTATAAAAAAAATATTATTTAATTAAAAAGAAGAGAGAAATGTAGTGTTTTTTCAGTGTAATATAAAGATGGGGATGGGGGCGGGTCGGGAATGCTCTAAATCTACATTGTGGGAATAGGAAACGTTGACTTATTATTATTCCTAATCCTAATTAATGTAGCATGAGATGAGATCATGAGATCTATTATATTGAACGAGTCCAATCTACGAAATTCGTGAAAGGATCTACAAACTCTACACTTAAACTAGTTCGTTTGTTAGTTATTTGTTTATTCAAGAGTTGATGTCAAATCAAATGGACCCAAAACTCAAAAACTATATTTGTAAACTCAAAACTAAAAATATTTGCTTAATAGAGTACGTGACCGGCATGGGCTTAAATTTTTAAAGCGTTTTGTGGGTATGGAAAAGATTATGTGAAGATGTATACAACTTTTTAATAAGATCACAAGTAAATGAACGATGATTTAGACCGAAAATAGTTTGGAACTTTCAGAAGAAAAAAGATGTCCAGCACGGTTTAGACCGAAAATGGCTTGGAACATATCATATGTGTTTTAAGGGAACGTCCAGCACGGTTGTGATTCCTCATGAAGAGGTAGTTACACCTAACCGAAGCGACAGGAAACATGCACATAGGATAGCAAACATCTAGCCTCGTCACAGTAAGAAAAGATCGAATTCTTCATGTGATAAGCTCTGGCGTGGAAATAAGGCACGGATGGTTTCCTTGCATGTAGCCCCGCCTCAGATTTTCAAATATGAAAAACGATTATTATACACATAATAATTTATGTTATAGCACAATTAATATTGCGTGACCGGTTTAGGCCGAAAACGGTTGGAAATTTCAGGAAACAAATTGTAAGAAAGTAAATAATATCTGTCGTGTTCAAGAAATATAACTAATCTTTAAAAAACAACATAACATTCGAAAAGAAAAAGCTCGTGGAACATGTTTTCTGATATTTCTTCAACAAAAACGCAAATTGTAATTTAAATAATTCAAATGGAGATTACTACGATCGATCTATCTTTAAGTAACTAAAACTACATGATTACTAGGATCCGTAAGACTTGGTCATCGATCCCAGCAAAAACAATTGGTTAAAATAATATAAAAAATTCAGCTACCTCGGAGTAGAAGAAAAGAAAGAGCTCATGGAGCACGTTTTCTAATATGTTTATTCAATAAGAATGTAAATTACAATTTAAATAATTCAAATGAAGATTACTAGGATCTATATATTTAATTAACTAAATCTACATTATGGGAATAGGAAACGTTGACTTATTATTCTTTCTGATCCTAATTAATGCATGCATGAAATGAGATCATGAGATCTATGATATTGAACGAGCTCTACAAGCTCACCCTTAAACTAGTTCGCGAAGGTCCATTATGTCTCACCTTTGCATTGTTTTTCCTATCCTTGTAAGTACGTTTGTTAGTTATTTGTTTATTCACGAGTAGATGTCAAATTAATGGACCCAAAACTTAAAACTATATTGGTAATCCCAAAACTAAAAATATTCGCTTAATAGAGTACGTGACCGGCATAGGCATAAATTTTAAAAGCGTTTTGTGGGTATGGAAAAGACTATGCGAAGATGTATAGAACTTTTTAAGAAGATCACAAGTAATCTTTAAAAAACAACATGAGAAAAGAAAGAGCTTGTAGAGCACATTTTCTAATATTTTATTCAATAAGAATGCATATTACAATTCAAATAATTCAAATGGAGATTACTAAAATCTATATTTAAGTACCTAATTAAAATCAAATGATTGCATCAGGAAACGTTTGCTTATTATTCTACCCTTTTTTTTTCTTTAAACCAGTGGATAAGTAGTGGAAAAGTGGATCCGTAAGACTTAATTGGTCATTAGTCATTATGTTTTCCGATATATCTTCAATGAAAATGCATATTGTAATTTAAATAATTCAAACGGAGATTACAATTTACAAGGATCTAAATTGGAACAGTTAACGTTTGACTTATTATTCTTCCTAATCCAAATTAATGCATGCATGAGACTGGAACTAGCTCATGGGCTATGAAACGGTAACAAGCCGGCCCAATCTACAGAATTGTGAAAGGCTCTACAAACTCGTTCGCAAAGGTCCATTTAGTCTCACCGTGGGTGGGATTGCTTTTTTTTTATTACATTTGTTAGTTATACGTTTGCCCAAGACTAGATGTCAATTAGACCAAACTCAAAACTAGACATGTAAGCCCAGTACTGAATATATTCACTTAATAGGATGGGCTTAATTTTAAATGTTCTGCATGATGTAAAAATATTACTGTGCAGGATTGAATTTTGTGTGAATATCTATATCTATATTTATATCTATACTATATATATTATGCATGAGTGAAGGACCTCTTAAAATTTAAGAGGTACAATCACTATTGCATAAATTACAATCTCTAATGCATGCAAATTTGAAAATTTAAGGGTAGTATGGTATTTTAGACATCTTGTACGGTTAAGAATATGTTGTTTAGAAAATAGTTACAATTATGATCCTTCAACTTTAATAAAACTTTGTTAATTTATCAAGTAGTTACACATAAACCCCTTGTCACTAGTACAAAAATGGTTATCTTTTGGGCGGTAATTTGCTTGTTTCAGGCGGTTTATCCACCGCTGAAAAGATGAGAATGATATTCTCGGCGGTTTAAGAACCGCCCAAAATACAGCATGACCGCTTAAAAGAAGCCCCAAATGATATATTTACCGCCCAAAATGTGACGCCCACCGCCCAAAATGTGATGCCCAATCTTAGAAATGAGAACCGCCCAAAAGAAAGTGATAAATTGAAAAATAATAATTTTATTTAAATTCACTTCAAAACCAACATATAATTTATATAAATTCTAAAACTGAATAAATATTCAGCAAGAAAAACAAAACCAAACAAATTCAATAAAATCTTTATATCATTATACAATACATCATTCAGAAAACATACTTGTTCAACACGATTACAAAGCCTACTTGTTCAAACACGATCACAAAACCTACTTGTTCAAACACGTTTCCAAAACCTACTCGTTCATACATGATTCTAAACAAAGCTTTATCTCCCTCATTTTATCATCAAATACCGAAATAAAGAACCGCGTCATGATATTCTCAATCAACTTGTCGATTTCCTCTGGTGTTAGAGTTGTTGTATCATTCCAAATCTAAAAAAATTACTAAAAAGAAAAGATAAGAATTGTAACAAACTCAATATATTAATTAAACCCAAACCTAATATCATCCAAACCCAAGTAACTCGAAACTTTAAAACATGCTCAAATCATAAAAAAAACCCAAAAGCAAATAACAAACACGAAAGTCGAATAATACAACAGTAAAACCGATTAACCAAAATAACGCTGAAATCAAAGTATATATATCTATATAACAGAGTACTTACCTTGTTCGGAAAACTAAATTGCAAGCTGATAACGAACTCAAACATGTTTCTTATTACCAAGTGTCCGCACTCCCATGATCCTTCTTGTTGCTTACACTACATAGAATTATAAGAGAAAATTAATTAATAATCACTCAAAGATGTATAATACAAGATAGTTAATCCATATAATATGCATAACATACCTTAATCATATTCCAAGTAAATACATCTCCAGAAGAAGCTTCTATTACTCTTGAAAGAGGATAATCACTTTTGTTCTTTTTCCCCCTAGACTTTTGAAAGAGGATAATCACTTTTGTTCTTTTCCCCCTTAATTAAAACTGAATCTAAAATCCAGCATTTATGTTCCATGGGAGAAATGATGAACAACACCCAGTGCATGCTACATAAGAGTAAGATAAAAGTCATTATAAAAATCCAACCTTTATGTTCCACATGAGTCAGTTTAAAAAATTTGATGATAAAACAAAGAAAATTAAGTAGATTATACTAAAGACAGTAAAACATATATTACCTATGGAAAAATGATGCAATAAAATACTTTTTGTTGTGATGAAGTTTGTAGACCTGAACTAAATGCTCTTTAACACTTGCAAAATTTTTGTTGCACTCTTCCCCAGTTATTTTTTGGGCACTGAAAAAGGCGACTTGAGTATCTTGAGTATCTTGATTTTGCAAAGTATACAAATACCTAATATCAAGAAAAATAAATAGTACAAGGTTAAAAATTCAGCTGTATTTACAAATATATATAATTGTAGAAGATAAAAAGAATAATCAAAACTTACATTTGGCACCAATGTAGCATGCTAGCATCAAGCCACCCGTTAGCTAAAAATTGCAACACCGACTCATATTCAACGTGGTCATTTAGTGTTCCGAACTCGGTCTCGAGGTACATCCCCTTAGGCACATTAACCTCAAAGCTCATCTCGTCAGCAAAGTGATGTGTTAATCGTGAAGCCAATGATTTAATTTTAGCAGGTCGCTCTGTCAAGATCTTACGCATGGCAGTTTGTACGGCTTGTTGGAGCTTTGACAACTTTGGAGCGGGAGGTTGTCTAACAAGAACTTCATTGTAGAACTACATTATTAACAAACATAAACTACATTATTAACAAAGGATTTTCATAACTATGGTACTAAAATATATATATCATATAACATATTAGTTGTTGATTACCATCATATCTAGTTCTTTTGAAGCAGCATCATCATGTTAGGTGGAAAAAGATGCACCCGAAACGAACTACATTAATTAAAAAAACAAATTATTAGTGCACTGGTTCTTAATTATATATATATATAGAGAGAGAGAGAGAGAAAGAGAGAGAGAGAGAATAAGAATTTGAGTTGTTGATTACCAAATCCTCAAAATTTTCAAAGGTAGTTGAATCAACCTGATGGCAAGTTATGTTTTGTTCATCGACTTGACCAAACTACAAAACCAAACAAAATTGCTATAATATAAAAAAAATAATATTATTATATATTGCCCATACCCAAGTAACTCAACCTCTAACCTGTGGTATATAACATGAAGCATGCAAGGGTTTACGGGAAGTTGCATATGTGGTTGGAAGCTACAATTAAAGAAACATATTAGAAACCATATTAAAAAAATAAATAAAGAAATATGCAATTCGTATATTAAATTACCTTTATTGCAAAACGTGGCCACTGGATAAAAGATCCACGGGCTTTACCTAAACTTGTAAGCTCTTTGTAGCATGAAACTTTAGGGAGTGGCGTGCATTCAAAATTTAGATCAATGCTATCGACTTTGACTTTCACGTAACCTTCGTCCATTTCTTCCTCATTTAAAGTTCTATCCACAGTAGGATACACAAGCCCTGTACCGACTATTTTTTCTTCACTGGAATGGTAAGGAAATAACAACTCACAAGAAGCACACTCCTACAAAATGATATAACATTTTTAAAAACAAATGTTATATATAAAACACAATATATTAACATAGTATAAATATGACTACCTCGATCACTGGGTAATCGATATGAGATCCACCAGAAGTGTCACTCGCACCACGAATACTAGGTGTAGGGGTATGGTACTAAACCCGGTTTTACGACCCTAAATTTATTATGTTTGGCTTATTTTATTATATGGACTAATACAATGTTATTGGGCTGAGGATGTTTTGTGGAGGTAACCCTAACTGGGCTAGGCCCATTAGGGTACCATGATGGTGGCCATGAGGCTCTCTATATAAGGAGGTCTCCACCTCCTTATCAAAGGGTCATGCTCAATAAGAGCCACCACCACTTTTTGTGTCTGTAAACAAGAGATCTTTTAGATTTCTTAGCAGTCACCTCCACACCCCCGAAAAACCATTGCAGGTCTCAAGCAGCTGAAGAAGAAGATCAAGACGTGGTTCGTTCATCTCGAAAATCCGTGGAAACATCGTCATGGATCAGGTCAGATTCCTTTCATGTTTCGACATTGGCGCCATCCGTGGGACGGCAACGAACTACCCTTCGATCTTCATCTCGGCTGTCAGATCTCTCCCAGGAAAAACCCAGATCTGGAAGTTTACAGAAAAAGGCTTCAAGGCTTGTTCTATTAAAGCTCAAAAAGATCCATAAATCTAAAAGAGGCTTCCAGATCTGTGCGAAAAGAAACTGCCGGACTCGAATGATCAAGTCTCCGAATCTGTGATGGTTTTAAATCTGCTCCGAGCTTCAGATCTATCCAGATCTGATTTACAGATCCAGATCTAGATTACAGACCTGGATTTTAGGTTCAAAATTGCAGGTCTAACTCTTAAATTGCAGATCCAAAAATTACCAGACTTCCGCCGCCATGTACGCGCGCCCGTGGATTCTCATTCCGCAGCCGTGCATGTGCCGCCGCGGAAACCACCATGTGGGTTTTGCGCAAGAGACCTCCGCCATGCACGCGCACTCGCGAGTCACCACTCCATCGCCGTGCATGCGCGCATCAGGCCTCACGCCAAACTTAAAGGCTGGGAATCCTCATAATATCCCATATGGCTACGCGCCAAACTTAAAAGGTTGGGAATCCTCATAATATCCCATATGGCTACGCGCCAAACTTCAAGGTTGGGAATCCTCATAATATCCCATATGGCCACGCGCCAAACTTCAAGGTTGGGAATCCTCATAATATCCCATATGGCCACGCGCCAAACTTCAAGGTTGGGAATCCTCATAATATCCCATATGGCCACGCGCCAAACTTCAAGGTTGGGAATCCTCATAATATCCCATATGGCTACGCGCCAAACTTAAAGGTTGGGAATCCTCATAATATCCCATATGGCTACGCGCCAAACTGAAAGGTTGGGAATCCTCATAATATCCCATATGGCTACGCGCCAAACTTAAAGGTAGGGAATCCTCATAATATCCCATATGGCTACGCGCCAAACTTAAAGGTTGGGAATCCTTATAATATCCCATATGGCTACGCGCCAAACTTAAAGGTTAGGAATCCTCATAATATCCCATATGGACGCGCCAAACTTAAGGGTTGGGAATCCTCATACCACATGCTCATGCACCACATATGCTCACGCATCACATATGCTCACGCATATTACACATGCTTACGCATCACAAGCCCCCCCACGGATGGCGCCAATGTCGAAGCATGAAATGCATCTGACCTGATCCATGACGATGTTTCCACGGATTTTCGAGATGAACGAACCACGTCTTGATCTTCTTCATCAGCTGCTTGAGACCTGCAATGGTTTTTCGGGGGTGTGGAGGTGACTGCTAAGAAATCTAAAAGATCTCTTGTTTACAGACACAAAAAAGTGGTGGTGGCTCTTATTGAGCATGACCCTTTGATAAGGAGGTGGAGACCTCCTTATATAGAGAGCCTCATGGCCACCATCATGGTACCCTAATGGGCCTAGCCCAGTTAGGGTTACCTCCACAAAACCCCCTCAGCCTAATAACATTGTATTAGTCCATATAATAAAATAAGCCAAACATAATAAATTTAGGGTCGTAAAACCGGGTTTAGTACCATACCCCTACAATAAGAAATGTACTTATGAATCCCAACAACTAATTTTTAGCAAACTAATAGGCATGATCAATGCCCTACTAGTAATCGGATACTCAACATGTATTGAAAATAATTTTACAATCAGGTATGGGATCGGGTTTACTAATACCCCTCCTATTGACTGGTTGACATCTTTCTTCAAAATTGTAGATTTTCTTTTTTTGAAACTTTAGGAAACAACAGTTTTTTGTGCCTTGAAAACAAAGGTTTGAAAATTTTCATCCCTATGGTATGGCCTATAGGGATCTAATAATATGATTACTAGAAATTAAGAAAATGGGGTGTGTGTTGCATTTTTAGGTACATTTATAGCATTTCAGTCATTATTTGGTGAAAAGCTCGTTTTAGTAGGATGAGATCTACTTTGAATTGTTTTCATAATGTTTTGTATGTGCGAACTAGTCATAATGGACGACATTTGGCATTCGAAATTAATGAAAGTGCTCAAGAGGAAAAAATACATCAAGTCATCGGTTTAAGAGAAGACCAATCAAGCTAAAGAAATTATTAGAGAATAAAATCTTAAAAGGTAAATTAATTCAAGTTTGAATTAATTGATGAATGAGAAGGAAGGTAATTGCGTCATCTTGTGATGGAATTAATGCAAAAGTCAAACGAGTGGAAATAAAACAAAAGGTTACAACTTACAAGATAAAGAAACAATTGGCTGGTTTGGGCCTTGACTACAACAACAAAAACAAAAGAGTTGGAGACTCGGAGATGAGTCGTGGGCCAAGATAATCGAGATACTGGGCTGCCCAAGAAGCAATTGAACAACAAAGATTTAAAAAGTAACGGCTATTGGATTTAAATATTTTCAACTTACACTTGTTAGCCGAGAACACTCCTGGCTAACAAAATGTTTACTACTACTCCCAGTTTTCACCTTATTTTCTTCTTGCACTCCCAAGCCATTTCGAAAATTTCACATCATCAAAAAAAAAAAACACACCCAAGTTTCGCGTTCGCTTGGAATGCCAGAAGAAAATAAGGTGAAAGTTCGGAGTGATGATAAGTATTTCTTTAGTCGGGTGTGTTTCTGGCAACGATTGAAATTTGGGAGAATTTAAATCCAATAACTCAAAAAGAAATTAGGGACGACAATTTGAGGGGAATCAATCTTATTAGACGGAAGAGAGCACGGAACCATCAGATTACAATTTGGATTTTGAGTTATGTTTCTTGTTTAGTAAGCTTTTAGTTTTATGTTTTGTTTCGTATCATGTGTTTCGGTTGATCTAGCCACCATGTCCGGCTAAATCAATTTGGTTTCACACTAGGATTCTATTTTCTTTGGATTCAGATCGAAACTTATGCGAAACAATTATGTGAATTATTTGTTTGAATGATTTGTTTGTGTGATTCTTGATCTTAAACAAGTCTTACTCCATCATATATTAAATTATTAATAAACTTGATCACATTATTAATTATTCTGCTAAAGTTCATAACGATATAAAGTCCTAATCATATTTTAAGTTTTGATAAAAAGAACAAATAATGTTTTAAGTTTGTATATGAACCTAAAATTGTTATAGAGCCACATGATTTAGTTAAACATTTCGAACGACGTGAGTGTTTAGTTACAACCGATAGTTTTATCATTGCAACCCGCACACTAAGATTTGAATGGCGTGAGCATAAAGTAGCGGGTTTGCTCAAATCACCGAACAGTGTGTGGTAAGACATTAGATAAAGTGGATATCCGAACGGCGTGACGTCTAGTATTCATATGAACGGTTAGTTGAAAAAGATCATTGCACCATAATTGTTAATGATCATAAATTAGAATTGGATTAAGAAAATACCTTAGTGTTGAAATTAGTTTTTAAATATCTGAATTCACCATACTGTTCAATAAAGTTCTATAATAAATATGTTTTAGTTAATTTTAAGGGCGCGTTCGTTTCACATAATTAGTGTGAATTCAAAGAAATTGGAATTAAAATCACATGACATGACGTGTTCGTTTCGTTAGAATTGAAATCTTAATTTCATTTTGGTGTATTCGTTTGCCAAGGAATTGGAATTGGAATTGGAATTTAATTCCTTCAAATTTCTTTAAATAAAGGGATTCTAAATCCTTCCAAAATGTGGAGGATCTCAAGTGAATTCGTTGGAATCTTTTCTCGAGTTTTTTTTAACGAGAACAACGAATAAACCATTTTAGTTTTTTCTTTTTTACTTTTTTTGTTTTCGATTTATATTTTGAGTTATGAAATTTTTATTATTATTTTTGAATATTTTTTTGAGAGGTTTTTGATCTTAATAGAGAACCCTTAAAAAAATTCAAAAAAAAAATAATAAAAAAAATTATAACGCAACATATAAATAAAAAAACAAAAAATCTAAAAAAATTAAAATGTTTCCAAAAAAAAGGCGATTCCAATTCATTTTAAAACTAACACAACAAGAATGGAATTGGATTTCAATTCCTTCAAATTCCAATTCTTATTAGAATGTTCAGATTCCAAATCCAATTCCTTCAAATTCCAAATCCTATGCAAATTCTAATTCCATTTCATTATATGAATCGAAAGCGCCCTAAGTTTATTTCAAAATCCCCTTTTTCAAAGCAATCGTGTTTGCACTTAGCATGTTTTGATATAATTTAGTTAATATGTATCTCTAAGAACATGATCTGTTTATAGTATTTAAATTAAGTGTCGGTTTATGTTATTTCTTGGCTACACATGTAGCAATCTATAAGTGAATATTTAAGATTCCAAGCAAAGATTTTATCTTATAAAAACTCATTATTATGATAGTTTTATTCAAACTTCTTTAGTGAGGCGGTACAACAAATGGTTATCTAGTTAGAGTAGACACCAATGAAATTGGTGAGACGAGAACCCACATAAAGTTTCCCATTTTGCTCCTGAACCAAAGTGATTGATTTATTGAAAAATTGTGTAGCAAATGACACTGTTTGCAACACAACTCCATTCGAATTGAATCTCACTCCTTGAGGTGTGATGAGTGGCGTCGGCGGGACGAATCCAATTGAAAGTGCCACCCAAAACTCTCCGAATCTCCCTGCTCGCTTTATTTTATTCGGGTTTCCAACATTATTTAGCAGGAGTTCCACTTGACCCGCTTTGGGCCCAACTAGCCAATATTTGGAAATTCTGTTACTGTTAAACTCAGGCACTAGAACAAATGTGCCATCGGGACTAACTGCCGGACCACCCCCGCCCGAGAGACCACTAAGCAAAACATCTACACGTTTCCTAACTGGATCGTAACACAAGAGTCTACCGGTTGAATCGGGCTTAAATCCAGGTTGTGTGGTATTTCTACATCAAAAAAGATACTCATGTGTTAAAACAAGACTAGTAAACATTTAATCCATGGCTTGAGTTAATATAGTTACCTGATATCATATGTCAAACTACCATCACTGAAGTAAACATTGCCGGTTATCAAGTCAACATCAACACCAAGTGCAAACTTGAAACCACCAGCAAGCTGAGTTGCAAGCCCGCCGGTAGGCCCAACAACTAGAAGCCCAAAAAATGCATCAACTATGTAAAGAAGGCGGGTTTTCGGATTAAAGCTAAGAGCCAATGGCCTTCCGCATGTTGGTCCCAAATATGGATCAGTCGTGCCATCACAAAATTGCTTATTCCTAATCAAAATATTAAAAAGGAAAAAAAATAATAAGATGCATATACTAAAAATCCAAAAGAAATTTGACATTTAACTCGTATTTAAATTTCAATAATTTAATGAAAAATCAAGTTTTAATCATTTAAGATAGTTTCATTAATAAACACTTTTGCTAGTTTATTATGTTTGTATTATTCACGAACAACAAAATATGTTAATGCTATATTCACGCTCATTTATATCATTTATATGTTCTTAAACGAACACGAACAGCCTTAGGCCCTACACGAACAAAACAACTGATTATGCAAAAAAAAAAAAGACCTTCCGGGTGCAGTATATGCGAAATCCACGAAACCTACAATAGGGCCTTGCCATTTCATTATCCTGCCATCGTATACGGATGTAAAGGGACCTTCGGTAAACAAGAGAAACCCACGAAATGCAGCCGATTCAGGGCCCGAAACCCCTTGAGGTAATTCAAGCTTACTAAATGTGGCAAACTGACCGGAAACAACAACAAAAGTGGAAAGTAATGCAACAAAAACATAAAGCAAGGATGATGTTAAGATTTTCAACGTTGCCATGCTTGGATGTGTGTTTCAATAGTATCGCGCATAGCCTTATTTATAGAAAAGAATAGTTGCTTCATCGAGGTCTTTGGATACGTGATGATGTCGCAACTCGTAATTACTTGTTAGGGCCGTCATTTGGGATTCTCTATCGTCATTGCAGATTCTCACTAAACAAATCATTTCTAATTTTAGAAAATTTTGGTTACGTGTCTTTAACATTACGTGAATGAAACTGACTAAATTTTGCCTAGGTACTCTATTATTCTCTATTTATATATAATGTATGGAGCTGTATATGCTTCTCTTAGAGCCATACACATATAACAATGGTGAGTGACCTCATACAGCTTGATCTTTGTTGGAAATGAAACTTAATTGAGACTAAAAATTGTTTTACTTTTAACTTTTTACAATCTGCTTCATCTCGAGTTTGTGTGCCTTAAACGAGCCAAACCTCGGTTGTGCAGCGTAAAATTAATACATAAAAGTCCAAAAGACATTTAAAATACACTAAGCTCGTTAAGGCGCGGCGATCTTCCCATATATAGCTCAAGCTCAAGCTCGATAACTAAATGAGCCTTATTTGAGGCTGGAAAAGGCTCGGCTCATTTCATGTTTTCTCAAGGAGTATGCAAGCTGTTCGGCTCATTTGCACCCCTATTCTAATTTATAAATATATATGCTGCATTAAATACCTATTATAACTTGGTCGTTAAACAAACTATAATATGAATCATTTCTAATTTATAAATATGCTAGATTGGAGAGATAGCAGTTACGGAATTGTCAGAAAATCAACTTTACCCTTATATTAATCGAAGTAAACTTTCAAGAACTAAATAATGATCAAAAACCTAAGTGACGAACATACAGAAGAAACACAGATGATAAGAAAATAATAATCTCTGCACACTAAAAGTCTCGTCATATTTTTTATATACCCAAATGTTATATTGAATGAAAAATAATAGCAAATGGGCCTTCACATCTTGGACCTTCAACTTTTCAGCAACAAGCCCAATATTAAATCCAGCCAAGCTCCAGTCCAAGCTTCAAATGCAATATTAACAGAAAACACAATACTTCCTTTGAGACAAACAAATCCAATCGGAAGTTCTTAAAACTTCAATACCCAAAAAATATTTTAACAGTCCTAAATCTTTAATCAAAAAAATTGTTTTTAATTCATTTTTTATTTTTTCAATTTCATTAGCATTATTTCCAGTAATGACTATATCATCAACATATACTAACAAAAAAATTAACACGTTATTCTGATTTTTTATAAATAAAGAATAATCACATTTACTCTGAACAAATCCTATATTAATCAAGGCACCAACCAGTTTTTGACTTCACATTATGGGTGCCTGTTTTAATCCATATAGGGATTTTTTAAGTTTACAAACCCTTTTATCATCCTTAGAAAAATAACCTTCAGATAATGTCATGTACACATCTTCATGCAATTCACCGTACAAAAACGCATTATTAATGTCAAGTTGAAACAAAGACCAATCATTTTCAACAGCTAAAGTAATAACACACCTAACAGTTACCATTTTAACAACCGATGAAAAAGTTTCATCAAAGTCAATTCCCTTCCTTTGATTAAAACCTTTTGCAACCAACCTAGCTTTGTATCTCTCTATCTCGCCAGTGGATTTGTACTTAATTCTAAAAACCCATTTACTACCAATTGGTTTTCTTCCGCTTGGAAGATCTACAATGTCCCATGTATTATTTCTATTTAATGCACTTATTTCTTCATTCATAGCTTCAACCCGGTAATTATTAGTTGAAGCTTCCCTAAAATTTCTAGGCTCAATTGTTTTATTTAGACTAGAAATAAAACAAAAATTTTCACCTAAAAGTTTGGAATAATTCAAAACATTTTCGAGCCCATACTTAACCTTACCCTCAATTACATAATCTTGTAACTTTTTTGGTAAACTAGATCCTCTAGATCTCCCAACTTCAGTATGTTTGGAACTGTTATCATCTGAAAATGTACCCTCAGGAGTGTTATTTTCTGCACTTACTTCAACACTAGAACCTACCTCACCAGAGCTATTCTCACGTCTTGATGATTGCTGAATAATATCAACCATATCATTAGACTGAGAAATGCTACTAGGAAGCTAATAATATCAACCATATCATTATACTGAGAAATGCTACTAGGAAGCTGATCACTGGTCAAGGTATCTTGAGTATCCCCCCTTCATCATCGGGTGTTTTGTCACTTACAAAACACTTTGTATCATCAAAAAAAATATTGATCAAAAAATTTTTGATTATTTATAGAGCTATCAGTAATGATTTCAAATTCTTTAAAAGAGACAACATCTTTAAAAGGAAAAACATTATCATAAAACTTAACAACCCTAGATATTAAAACTTGTTTTTTACTTAAATCCCACAATTTATAACCTTTTTTATTGTTTGAATAACCAATGAAAACACATTTATTAGCTCTGTTTGAAAATTTATCTTGATTATTTAAAACTTTACTAAAACATAAACAACCAAATATTCGTAAGTGACTAAGAGGGGGCTTAAAACCAAACAACTGTTCATAAGGAGATCTACCATCTAACACCGAAGAGGGGGTCCTGTTTATCAATATTATTTCTATTTAATGCACTTATTTCTTCATTCATAGCTTCAACCCGGTAATTATTAGTTGAAGCTTCCCTAAAATTTCTAGGCTCAATTGTTTTATTTAGACTAGAAATAAAACAAAAATTTTCACCTAAAAGTTTGGAATAATTCAAAACATTTTCGAGCCCATACTTAACCTTACCCTCAATTACATAATCTTGTAACTTTTTTGGTAAACTAGATCCTCTAGATCTCCCAACTTCAGTATGTTTGGAACTGTTATCATCTGAAAATGTACCCTCAGGAGTGTTATTTTCTGCACTTACTTCAACACTAGAACCTACCTCACCAGAGCTATTCTCACGTCTTGATGATTGCTGAATAATATCAACCATATCATTAGACTGAGAAATGCTACTAGGAAGCTAATAATATCAACCATATCATTATACTGAGAAATGCTACTAGGAAGCTGATCACTGGTCAAGGTATCTTGAGTATCCCCCCTTCATCATCGGGTGTTTTGTCACTTACAAAACACTTTGTATCATCAAAAAAAATATTGATCAAAAAATTTTTGATTATTTATAGAGCTATCAGTAATGATTTCAAATTCTTTAAAAGAGACAACATCTTTAAAAGGAAAAACATTATCATAAAACTTAACAACCCTAGATATTAAAACTTGTTTTTTACTTAAATCCCACAATTTATAACCTTTTTTATTGTTTGAATAACCAATGAAAACACATTTATTAGCTCTGTTTGAAAATTTATCTTGATTATTTAAAACTTTACTAAAACATAAACAACCAAATATTCGTAAGTGACTAAGAGGGGGCTTAAAACCAAACAACTGTTCATAAGGAGATCTACCATCTAACACCGAAGAGGGGGTCCTGTTTATCAAGTAAGTTGCAGTTAGAACGCACTCAGACCAAAAACTTAATGGAACACAACTTTCAAATAGCAAAGACCTAGCAACATTAAGCAAGTGTTGATGTTTTCTCTCAACAATCCCATTTTGTTGAGGAGTATGGGTACATGATGTTTGATGTATAATACCATGAGTTTTTGTAAAGTTTTCCATTTGAGAATTAACAAACTCAGATCCATTATCACTTCTAAACATTTTTACATTTACATTAAACTGATTTTTAACCATGTTATAAAAGCATTGAATATTAGAAAAAACTTCCCCTTTGTTACTCATCAAGTACACCCACACTGCTCTAGAGAAATCATCGACGACAGTCAAAAAAAATATCTATAGCCTTCCTTACTGACTACTTTATATGGACCCCAAACATCTAAGTGGATTAACTCACCTACACGTGGATCTATGATCACTTAAAGGAAATTGATCTCTACGTTGCTTAGCTAGATGACAAGTTTCACAAGGTATAGACTCATTTACATAACCAATTTTAAGATCCTTTTTTAAGACATTAAGTACTTGATGTGCGGGATGGCCTAGCCTAATATGCCACAAATTCAATTGATCAAAACTATTAAACTCACTTTAAAATTCTTAGATAACTCACCACCAAAATATAGACCATCAATTTGACTACCAGTCACCAGGGTTCTCTTTGTGAGTGAATCCTGAATGTAACAATTTGTTTCATTAAACAAAACAGAAAGCTTATTATCTCTAGCTAACTTATACACAGACAACAAGTTAACAAAGTATTCAGGAACAACAAACACATCTGTGAGAATAACATCTTTGTTTAATTTTAAGTTTCCAATCTTAGTTACATAAGCATTAGACCCATTTGGATGTTTAACTGAAATATTAAATTCTGAAACATCAACTGAATCAAAAACATCTTTATCATTCATCACCATGTGTTGGTTGGCTCCTGAATCCACAACCCAACCATTCTCGGTTTTACATGAATCTTTACTATTAAAACAGAAAACACTTTTAAAAAACGATTGATTTGAGAAATTGCAAAAACTATTACCTCCCACATTGGAGCTTTGTTGTCCGACATCACCTTTCTCTTTTAACAATCCTAATAACTTTGTCACTTGTTCAGGAGTTAAAGAATAGTAACACAGTTGGAGAGGAACTTTTGCCAGGATAAGTGTTATTTGAAGAAAATTGTCTAGTTATGGGTTTAGGTTTATTAGATTGTGGATAACCAACTAACTCAAAACATCTTTCCACAGTATGACCAATTTTATTGCAGTGATCACATTTTAAGTTAGGGTTTGGACCTCTATTAAACCTCTTCCTATTGTCAAAGTTTTGAGAGTTCTTAGATACAAACCCAACATTTTGGGTTTTGTCCCTTAGATGAGCCACTAGAATTCCTATGTGACTCCTCTCTGGAAACAATTGAAAACGCAACTTTGACGGTAGGCAAAGGTTCCCTTGTTAGAAGATTTGTTCTAACAGGATGATAGATATCATCTAACCCCATTAAGAATTGCATAAGTTTTATTAACTGATTGAAATCATTAAAGCCTTTTGATGTTTTAATGCTTGGCAAGAACATGAAGGTAATTGAACCATAGCATCAAGCTGTTTCCACGTTGAAGTTAACCTGTGGTAATAGTCTGATACAGACGATCCATTTTGGCTTAAAACACTTATTTTTTGATACAAGTTAAACACCACTGAACCATCTATTTTCTCACAAGTTTCTTTTAGTTCTTCCCAAACCTCATAGGCTTGTTGAGAATAAACTTGCCCAACATAAAGTTCCTCACATACCGAGTTTAAAATCCAAGTTAAAACTATCGAATTGCATATATCCCATTGATCAATTAAAACTTGATTTTCAGTAGGTTTTAAACATTTACCAGTGACAAAGCGCAATTTATTTTTAACTTGTAATGCTAATTTCATAGCATTAGCCCAAATAGAGTAATTTTCAGTTCCTTTCAATTTGATACTAATTATTGACAAGTTACTTGAATCACTAGGATGTAAATATAATGGATTACTAGGATCAAGTTTACTAATAAGAGTTTCATTACTACTACTAGCATCAATCATTGTTAATCACAGATAAAACCGAGTCACACAAGCATAAAAGAGCAAGACACAAACGATGCACACGTAAATCAAATATAACAGGAGATCTCCCTGTTGTTCAACCTGGCCCGACTAGTCCAGTAACAATCAATGCCTAATGCCAACAAGAATAAAAAAAACAACACAGAAACGTAAAAGAGAGGAACAATCTCACCGAATTAAGAAGCACAAACGGAGGATAGCCATAACCTTCACTTAGGGTTACGTGCAAGGGCAATCTCTTCAAGAACACGTCATAGATCGTCAACAAGAAGATAACGATCAGCACCAACAAAACCGATCTAGGGTTTCAAATTGATGAAAAACCCTAAAACACCACAGATCTCAGATATCAAGCGGAAGCCGATGGATTCAGAGAACTCTCAGCTCTGATACCATGTCAGAAATTCAACTTTACCCTTATATAAATCGAAGTAAACTTTCAAGAACTGAATAATGATCAAAAACCTAAGTGACGAATATACAGAAGAAAAGAAACAGATGATAAGAAAATAATAATCTCTGCACACTAAAAGTCTCGTCATATTTTTTATATACCCAAATGTTATATTGAATGGAAAATAATAGCAAATGGACCTTCACATCTTGGACCTTCAACTCTTCAGCAACAAGCCTAATATTAAATCCAGTCCAAGCTCCAAATGCAATATTAACAAAAAACACAACATGAGAAAACACTTTATATGGAAATCAATAATTGAATTGTAAAAGGAAATGTTATATTTTTGACAGAAATGAAGATTTGTTGAGGATTGTTGCTAGAAATGGTAATTACAATTTATGTGTTGTTGCAGGTTTGATAATTGATACGATCAGTGAACTTCAGTTAGTGTTTGATAGATGCTATCAACTTATGTATTTTGAAACAAAATTTAGTACAATTTCAAATGCTATTTGCTACAAAAGAACTGAAGGTTGAGGCATAAATGCAGTTTTATCTATTTGTGAAAATATAAATTTAGTTAATTTTATCCTGATTTTATATACAATATTTATTATATAAATATTCGATTAATATATTAAATAAAAATTATATAATTAATAGGCTCATTTAGGCTCGCAAGTTTACTTGAGCTCGATAAGTGAAGATCGGTTCATTTATTTTGCAAGTTTATTTTTAGGCTCAAGCTCAGGCTCGAGTTTGATTAAGGTATGCTCAATTCGAACTTTTAACAAGCCGATCTCAAATACTCACAGGCGACCGTGTGAAACTTATTGTTTTTTTCTTTCTTGGAAGATATAAGTGTTATAGAATTGAACTAGGAGTCAAATTTGTCAGGGTACAAATATATAGAGGGGGTTAATGATAATTTTTCAACAGTATGAGGGTTATACATGTAAACTTGTAATAGTTCTATTAGATGCTTAAGCAGTAGTTGATGACCTTAAGATCTCATTCTTGTATTCTTGTATGTGATTTCTTCTTTCACCTATCTTTAGCTTTTAATTTCTTGATTACCATTTTGTATCATAACAAAATTGAAACAAACAAGATAACAAGAATCACTCGTATGGCATTGAATCGAACTATCAAACGATTACAAGAGCAACTTCATAATGAACGAAAGGAATTGAATTCTAAGCCTAGTCTGATTCAACCTAACGGGTATTAACAAAACTACTTGCAAAGTTGACAACATTGTTAGCACTGTAGTTACACCAACTTAACGGTTCTTAACCAAACCTTATATGAACTATGAGAATATTTCACTTTTAGCCCTCGAATTATGATATGTCGTCAACAAGCCACTTAACTAACCTAAGAAATCTTAAAACAAAGAAACCATAATGTTTTTGTTTTTTCCCTTTTTTGTTGCAGTCAAATAATAAATCAAAGATAGTTCTTATAAGTCTCTATAATTAACATAATATCATACAAAACAATATATCAAATTATTAAATACATCGCAGTTACAATTATATATATACCATTGTTGCGTTAACTCAACAATCCCTCACACCTTAACGAAAATTATAATATCAAATACACTTTTACACCATTTTATTCTCCTCTTCCACAAATAAAGAGGCTATTCTTCAAATTCTGAAGTCATATGATCGAGTTTAGTGTTTTAGGTTTACGACTTTATGGTAGTGTCTAGAGTCTAGGATTTCGTAAGTTTTCATAGAGTCATTATAGAGAAGACAAATGAAAAGGAAATGCTATTAGCTATTGATAAATTGAAAATGATATCACAAAAGTTTTTAGGGATATATGAAATTGTGAAAATATGAATTATGTAGGCAAGTTTAAATTACACCTTAATTTGTGTAACAAATTAAAAGTTGTGGTTAACGCCTCTAGTGGTGAGCAAGACTCGGATTTGGCCTGAGAAACCCAAGACACCCCAGGCTAGAGATGATCAACAAAACCGGTTCCTGGAACCGAACCGGTGGACCCGAACCGGTTCCTACCCGTTTTTTGTAGGAACCGGACCCTATCTGATTCAACCCGATGATCCGTGACCGGTTCTTGCATTTCTGAGTGGGGGAGGGTAGGAACCGGAACCGAACCGGAACCGGTTCTGGAACCGGAACCGGTTCCTAACCGTTTTTTTGGCCGTTTTTTGACCGTTGGGGTCAAAAATAGCCGTTTTTTGACCGGTTACAGTACAGGAACCGGTAAGAACCGGTTAGATAGGTTAGGGGTCCGAGGGTGGGAGAACCGGTTCGGTTCCCTAACCGGTTCGAGCCTGGAACCGGTTTAAAAGGTGGTTTTGAATATAGGAACCGGTTCCGGTTCCTAGTCCCAAACCGTTTTGAACATCTCTACCCCAGGCCAAGACTGTCTTGACAAAACACTTTTTGGTCTCAGGTTTGGGTTTAGTTTCGACCTGGTGAAGTTATTGTTAAATTAGATATAAATTTGATCACTATAATTAGATAGAATGAGCATATGTAGATACTAAAGTAGATACAGAAAACAATATAACAAATATTGGTGGATTTGCCATATTTGGATATATGATGAGAAGAGTATTCCAAAACATTTCTATCTATTGATACTTCTCTATGCATGCTTGTTTGCTTGGTCATCTTCTTATCGTTTTAGCTTTTTCAAAAGGAAATTGTTAATACTCTATATTAATTTTAGTTCATGGTCTAACTATGGCGACGAATCCAATCGAAAATATGTTATATATATATATATATATACACTAGGTTAGGTACCCGGTACTAAACGGGTTGAACAATTAAAATTATATTATAAAAAAATTTGCAAACAATTCTTATAATAAATACCATGTCACATAAAATAATAAAAAAAATACCCTAAACGTATTGTATTTCTCTTACTTTCAGTTACATCATTTCTAATAGCATACTGGATTTAAAAAGCAAACAAAAAAAAAACTTAAAAAATCTTCTCGTAATCAAATGACCCAATTTAAACTGAAAATAGTAACCTTTAAAGCCCGTAACCAACCAAACCCGATTAAACTGAAAACCACAAACAAATTAATGAAGAATTGATTTTAAGTAATAAAACAAACCACCACTGAAGAAACACTAATCGACCCCGGGCAGATTATGGACAATCTGGGGGTTAAATAGATGTTTCCCACGAGGGGTTAGATCCGGCGAAGATGGTTCTTCTGATAACCTGCAAAACAGACACCGTGAGCTCGTCACTGAGAAGGGGGGGTACCTCCTTGTGACCACCCTCCGGCGTGAGAATCAGACTAGATTGCTCTTGAATATAAGTGTATATTAAGAGAATGACTAGAGCAGATATCAGGTAATATATCAAGATATGAGATATGAGATAAGATGATACCATTCCAAGGTGTTGGAGTATTTATAGCCGAAGGTAGGTTTCCAAGCAGGTACAGCCGGCTGAATAGTGTTCCTGTTCTGCCAACTGTGGGCTACGCACATGCCATGCTGGTGGTTGGTGGGTAGGCAGCAGCTGATAGTGACCAGGCCGGCTGTGTACTATTCCTGTTCCACCAACTGCAGGCTATGCACGTCCTCCGACAGGTTGGTGAGTAGGCAGCGGCTAATAGTGACATACAGTACAAGAGCGTGCTGCTCGTCATACTGTTGTCAGTGAGCTGTCGTATCTTTGGTCAGATCTTTTGTCCATACCTCGTCAGGTACAGTACAAAAGATCCTCCAGTATCGTACGGACTGGCTTATTTGGGCGGGAGTGTTCCCGGCTTGCTCACTCCTTCTTCAGGTGACATTACTGAATTATTTAAGAGTTAAGTGCCTTGTGCGTGTAGCCTTGCTGCGCAGGTAGCCTTCCCTGATGGCTTGTATCCGCAGCTGCGGGAACAGGCGGAGTACTTCACCATTGGGAGGCTTTTCCTGCTGGAACAGCTTGCGTACTGCGCGTAAGGACGTCACGTCTTTGAGCATGGTGGGTCCTGCGGGCCCAGTTGGTTTCTACGCAGACGTCCCTCATCAAGGGGTTGCGAGTTTAGCCTTTGCGCAGACGTCCCTGTTGAAGGTGAGTCTTGCGGGTTCAACTGCGCAGACGTCCCTCTTTGAGGTGAGTCTTGCGGGTCCAACTGGGCTCTGCTGGGACCTACCTCTTCAAGTCCCCCCAGTCCAATGTTCTTCTCATGCATTGTTAATAAGTGAGGTGAACTTTTGGACTTAAGCAAAAGGTTTTGAAAAGGGTTTAGTTTTAAGGTTTTCCATGGGGATTCTTCCCGCGGAAGTCCTAATGCACGTGCAGAAATTCCTGACTTTTCTGCTTGATCTTTGGGTATGATGCGGGTAGGTCTGTAACCTCCTCGCAAGTCAGGAGCGTTGAGTTCCAGTTGTGTAGATTCTCCATGAGGTTTTGGTAATTTTGAACATAGTGATCAATTATGTTAAACAACCAATTCCATCTTGGAGCTTCAAACAATCTAGTTCTCGATGTTCCCGCTATGCGGGGATGTTATTCCCGTTTCCGCAAGCATGGCCCAGGAGATCCTTCTTGGTTTCAATTCCCTGCGGAGTGCTAGGTATGTGAAGGGTTTCGCCTTGACACTGTACCCGCACTTGTCTTATAGTTACTTTACTTCCAAGGTATTCCTGGCTTCAATTCCCTGCGGGTGCTAAGTATGTGAAGGGTTTTGCCTTGACACTGTACCCGCACCCGTCTTATGGTTACTTGGTTGCCAAGGTAAGGGGTATATTCCCGCTTACTTTTGAATCTTTTTGAATTTTTTTTGAATTTCGAAGAGTTGGTGAAAGGATAAGAACAGTCCCAACTGTTGAAAGGACGGTTGAGTAGTCCGACGGTTTCTTCTGACAGTTTCAGGACGTGCAGGAAGTTATGACGACGTGACAGTATATGGTCATTCCAGACGCTTTTTCAGGCGCGTGGGCGCGAAATTTATGGCACGCGTCCTTTCAACAGCTGTTGCCCGCTTGCTCTTTGCCACGTGTCATAGTTTCATTGCACCTGTGATTTCTCTCTCTTCCGCATTAAATTCATCGCATTTATTGCAATGAGTATATAAAGGGGGAGAGAGTGCATCTTAATCCACACTCACTTCTTTCTTCTTCAAGCGATTTCCGGCGAATACTCTAACCTTTCTGTCGAGCATTCTCCTGAAATCGTTGCCTTTCATCCTTCCAGAATGTCTTCTTCCCATGATGTTGAGGCTACTGCCGAGGAGTCTGACGTGTTCGTCGAGAATCCGTCGTCCACTTCTGATAAGGACGATAAGAGTACTGCTGGCGAGTGCCAGTGTGCTCTTCCCGTCGGCCAGTATCAGTATATCGTTAGGAAGTTCATGCTCGAGCCTTTCGAGCCTGAGTTTCCTGAGCCACACAAGACGGTGTATGATGCCCTCAAGGGCAAAATAGGGGTGTATGCTGCATTCTTCATCTATGGGAATCTCAGGTTCCCATTGACGAAGTTTGTATACCGTGTTCTGGAGAGACACGGTGTGCACCTGACGGAGGTACACCCAATGGCGATCGCAAAGATCCGCCATTTTGAATGGGTGTGCCTCATTCTGGGCGTGGAGCCCCATGTCGACCGCCTGATGACCTTCTATTCTTAGAGGTGCATCCAGGGGTGGTATACCTTGGTCAATCGGATCAAGGGTCTGAAGATCTGCGCAACCGAGCGCAGTCTTCGGTCTTGGAAGCGGGAGTACCCGCGGGAAGCTGATGGTCCCGCTCGGATGGGTACCCGTGCTCTTGATGAGAACGAGTTGTCCATCTTGGAGCAAACGAGGGATCGGCTTGTGGAGGTCTACCCGCCGGGCCACCCGATTCTGAGCGCCACGCGGCCAGGTAAGGAGTTATTTAACCCTCGCCCTCTCAATGCTGAAACCTCTGCCGGAATTCCTCTAATTCTGTCATCTTCTTATGAGGAATCCGCAGACGGTCCTTTCTTGACGCGGAAGAAGAAGGCTGCTGGCGGAAAAGGCAAGGCGAAGGTTGCCTCCACCGCCGATCAGGGGAACCGGTCAAACTCGGAGACCGAGAGCGAGGAGGCGGCGGGGAACCCAGGTGGTGTTGAGACCACTGCTCCGGAGGCTGAGACGACTGTCACCTCCGAGCAGCCCAGGACGACGACGGTGACCGGTATGAAGAGGCCGGCTTCATCGGGCTAGTCCCCGCCCGTTCGCACCTTCAAGCTCAAAAGGACCCGTAAGTACAAACTTCATTTACTTTTTAACTTCATATCTTTCCGCCATTATACTTATCTTCTTTGTGCAGGCGTGGATGCTACCGCATTCCAGGGTGGAGCGGGGAGGAGCACCTCCGGACCCATGACGGTAGGCTTGGTCAACCTACCTGAGGCGATGACCCAGGCGACTGCGCCTGCTTCAGTTGGTTCAGTTGCTCACCCGGTTGAGCCAACTGTTCCAACTGTGACGACGTCACCGCCGGCTGTCAGTGCCATATTCACTGATTCCTTCACTGAGCCGGCGGTGAGTGTTTCTGTGGATTCTTCCACAGTCGCGGCCGCGGTTGTGAGTTCACCTCCGGTGAGTTCACCTCCGTTGGTTTCTACCATGGCGGCCTCCGCCATGCCTCCTCCGGCGCCGGCGACTACGGCCGGTCCTTCAGGTATGTCCGGGGTTGGGGCGTCAAGCCAATCTGTGCCTCCTTCCCATCTGCCTGACCTATATCCGTTAGGTTCAGGTGATGGGTTCGGCGGCTACCGGCATGTTGTCGACCCTACAGGTGCGTAGGGTGAATTTGGCCTCTTTTTTTTTTTTTGTGTCATCTTTTCCTAACTGCCTTTTGTTTTTGCAGTGTCGGATTCGAATGAGGTGTTTGTTCCGCGGTGGAACATCCGCCGGGGAACCACCCTTCGGACGCCTGTAGACTGCGTCGAATGGGCGCGCCACGCCGCCCCCGCTGGTGCGCTGGGGGAAGCCATGTCCAGCTACCAGGAGGGTAGGTTGACAAATGAGCTCCGGATTCTCCTAGCCCGGATGCAGCCGCGCGTCGAGCTGCTTTGCCGTGAAAACGACAAGTTAAAGGCAGCTCGGATCCAAGAAGTAGCTCAGGCGCAGGCTGTCCGAGAGGAGAACAGGAGGCTCTCCGCTGTTGCTGCGGAGAAGGAGAAGGCCTTCAAGGCCCTTGAGGTTGAAGTTCAGGCCCGTCTCGAGGCCCGTTCCAAGGCTGCCCAAGCTGTTAACGAACAGCTTCGGCTGGCTAAGGAAACTGCACGGAACGCAACTGAGAGGGCCACCAAGGCTGAAGCTGTTGTTGAGCCTCTACGCCTCGAGAATGAGGAACTTAAAGCCAAATTAGAGAGGCTCCAACAGGCTCATGATGCCTTGGCCCTGGAAGACGCCAAGAAACTCCAAGAGATCTTGGACCAGAGGGGCGTGCTTAACCATACTGAGCGTAAGCTTAAGGGCGTCGAAGAGGCTGCGGCTAAAGAAGTGTTGCTTGCCAACCTTAACAAAAGTGAAGCCGAACGCGCCCGTAACCAAGCTCAAGCTGCCCTCTAGGAGGCTCTGGTTACCAAGGAATGGCTTCTACGAGAAGCGTTGTCGCAGGTAAGCTTAGCTTCATAATGTCTTCACGCTTTTCTTTATACTTAGAAAAGGTTTTGATACTTGTATTTTGTTTTGTAGGTTGTGCATCGAGTCTTCACGGACACATCATATGACGATGCCATGAGCGCAGCCCTCAACGCTTCTCATGAGGATGGGGAAAAGGCCGGCTTTCTGCTTGGTCTAGGGTTCGTTGAGAAGGGCATCCCGCCTTCCAACTTCCCTTTATATGATGTGGATACTGAAGCTGTATATGACCAAGCAGTGAACCAGTATGCCGCCTTCCCGCATCCGGTGGTGGAGAAGGTGAACGAAGTTGCTGCTGCTGATGATGGGCTAACCATTCTTAAGACCTTCCTTGAACCGCCACAGCCAACTGATGGTGCGGGTACAAGTGGGTTTGGAGGGAGTGGTCCTGAAGCTTGAACCTTTAGATCCCTTCCCACTGTTAGGATATGTTTACATTGTATAGATTTATATTCTTGTAGGCGGGTAGATACCCGGCCATTCTTGTAATACTTGAATTATTATGAAATATAAATCTTTGTGCGGGTATGACCGCTACTTTCAGTGGATGACTTGCTTTATAAACGTTATATGACTTGCTCATGCATACTTTAGTTTAAATTTGCAACTTTCCAAGTGTTCTGAATAAGTTAACCTTTGAACGTGGTAGATAATAGGTTGAAGTTTTGCTTCCTCCTTCGTGATTGTGCGGGTAAGACCGTCACGTGAACTTAGTAGGATGGCTAAACTTTACCTATATCTGACCTGCGTGGAGGTTTTCCTCATCTTCTCCATAGAAATTTTCTAAGTGTTTAGAATAAGTTAACCTTTGAACGTGGTAGATAATAGGTTGAAGTTTTGCTTCCTCCTTTGTGATTGTGCGGGTAAGACCGTCACTTGCACTTAGTAGGATGGCTAAACTTTACCTATATCTCACCTGCGTGGAGGTTTTCCTCACCTGCGGGTTAGAAATTTTCTAAGTGTTTTATAAGTTAACCGTTCGACGCGCGGTTGTCAATAGGTTAGTTCGGTTTCCTCTATCATGATTTGTGCGGTTAGGACCGGCACTTTCATTTAGTGGGATCACCAAACTTTACCTATAACTGACATGCGTGAAGGTTGTCTTCATCTGTTTTTTGTGCTTACGCGGGTTTTGCCGCCGTCCACACGCAACGATTTCTTTACACTTATTTATGCGGTGAAAACCGGCATCAGTGTTTTGAATAAATTAACCGTTCGACGCGCGGTTGTTAATAGGTTAGTTCGGTTTCCTCTATCAATGATTTGTGCGGCTAAGACCGGCACTTTCATTTAGTGGGATGACCAAACTTTACATATGACTGACCTGCGTGAAGGTTTGCCGTTTTTTGTGTTTATGCGGGTTTTGCCGCCTTCCACACGCAACGACTTCTTTCCCCACTTATGTATGCGGTGAAGACCGGCATATCAGTGTGGAAAGTTCATAAGTATAAATGTAAGACCATCAGCATCAATGTGATAAGGAGAATCATTTCCATTAGAAGTGGCACTGGGCCTTTTCTTTACAAGTTTGGAATTGATCTACATGCAAACTGTGTAATTGAGCTCCCTTCCATGTTGTTGGGATGGGGGTGCCATCGAGCCGATATGCACCTGGTTCGGGATCTCGTTGTTTACGCAGTATGTAGTCTCCAACATTGAAGCTGAAGTTTCATTCTTGTGTTCCCCAACCGGGGTTCTTCACGCATTAGTCTGCTTAGCATTCATTACGCCACGAGTTGTGCGAGCGTCCCATCTCTGACAAATGCTTCGACGATGTCCTTCAAGTCTATGCATTTTTCGGTGTTGTGGCCTTTTGTCCTGTGGAAGTCACAGTATTTGCTCTGATCAGCGTTGTGACGCTCTCGGATTATCGGAGCCTTTGGCCATGGGAGCCTCTCGGTGTCGAATATCTCGGTGACGCTTTTGGTGAGTGGCGTCCATCTGGAGTTACGGTACGACGACCGCATGTTATCCTTTCCGCGTAACCGAGGTTGCGAGCCGGATGAGGTGTCAAAGTTTACCCTTGACTGCCAAATGCCTAGCTTCCTCTTCTTGTTTAGTCGGGCGGTAAGGACATTGTTGTTTTCTCTTGTTTTCTGGGTGTAGAGGTTTGTGCTCTGAGGGAGATCTCTACCCAGTTGCTTTTCCGTTTCCGAGAAGCGTTTAGCCGCTGTCATGATGGCATCCCATGTGGATGGCATGCCATCTTTACCCGTTAAGGTGCGGATGAGCTCTGGGTCTTAAGCGCCGTGGATGAAAGCAGTACGAACAAGATCTTCGCTAATGTGGCCCAGACTTAGCTTTTTTGAATTGAAGCGTGTGATGAAGTCTAGTAAAGACTCATCTTCCTCTCGGATGCAGTTGAGGATTGTCCATTGCTCTTCAGTGTACTTTCTTTGTTGACTGAAGTGTTGGCTGAACTTCTGTTGGAAGTCTGCTCAATTGTAGATGTGGTGGACCGGTAGACGGTCGAACCACGCTCTAGCCGCTCCCACCAGCGTCATCTGGAACATATAACACCACGTGGGTTCCGTCCAGTTGCTGACGGTTGCCCCCGCTATGAATCTGTTCAAATGATCGTCTGGGTCGGATATACCATCATAAGTGCCGATGTTGGACATCTGTTTGGCACTTTTCGGGGCGATTGCTTCCGCAATGTCCCTTGCGAACTTGGACGTTCCCGCATTTGCAGCAGTTGGTCTAAAGGTTTTGGAGAAGTCACGTGGGTTTCCCCCCACGTTCTTCGGTTTGAAGGTTTTCTCGAAATTCCTTCTTGACTGGAAATCCGTTTCCTTATGCTTCCCTTTCGCCCTATGGCGAGGGTTTGCGTCGGTGTCGGATTCCTCCTGGTCATCATCCGAGTACTCGCAGTCACTGCTCATGTTGAGCTGTTGAGTGCTTCCAAATTCGTCAGCCTGTTTGATGGAACGTAAGCGTTCGTCCAACTCAGCTTGGAATTCCTTCTGACGTGCTTCCGCCCACGCTTTAACTTGTTCAAGTGTTTGGCGGGGGAGCCTCGTCTGTTGTTTCTCCAACTGGGCATCGGTGAATCCCAAGGAGAAATTTACTGCACTTGCCCCGGCTTGGGTAACCGGGGTAGTGTTCGTAAATATTGTGTGCTCGCCGGTGTTCCCCCCAGTAGCTGGGGTTGTGGTTACCGGGGCTTCTTGGTCACTCGTTGGCCTTGGCAACTGAGTAACCTTAACCATCTTTCCAGAAGTTTGAAAAAACTGAAAAAGAAGTAGTTTTAGCTTTTATGCACGAATGGCGCCAATGAAGAAACACTAATCGACCCCGGGCAGATTATGGACAATCTGGGGGTTAAATAGATGTTTCCCACGAGGGGTTAGATCCGGCGAAGATGGTTCTTCTGATAACCTGCAAAACAGACACCGTGAGCTCGTCACTGAGAAGGGGGGGTACCTCCTTGTGACCACCCTCCGGCGTGAGAATCAGACTAGATTGCTCTTGAATATAAGTGTATATTAAGAGAATGACTAGAGCAGATATCAGGTAATATATCAAGATATGAGATATGAGATAAGATGATACCATTCCAAGGTGTTGGAGTATTTATAGCCGAAGGTAGGTTTCCAAGCAGGTACAGCTGGCTGAATAGTGTTCCTGTTCTGCCAACTGTGGGCTACGCACATGCCATGCTGGTGGTTGGTGGGTAGGCAGCGGCTGATAGTGACCAGGCCGGCTGTGTACTATTCCTGTTCCACCAACTGCAGGCTATGCACGTCCTCCGACAGGTTGGTGAGTAGGCAACGGCTAATAGTGACATACAGTACAAGAGCGTGCTGCTCGTCATACTGTTGTCAGTGAGCTGTCGTATCTTTGGTCAGATCTTTTGTCCATACCTCGTCAGGTACAGTACAAAAGATCCTCCAGTATCGTACGGACTGGCTTATTTGGGCGGGAGTTTTCCCGGCTTTGTGCGGGAGTGTTCCCGGCTTGCTCACTCCTTCTTCAGGTGACATTACTTAATTATTTAAGAGTTAAGTGCCTTGTGCGTGTAGCCTTGCTGCGCAGGTAGCCTTCCCTGATGGCTTGTATCCGCAGCTGCGGGAACAAGCGGAGTACTTCACCATTGGGAGGCTTTTCCTGCGGGAACAGCTTGCGTACTGTGCGTAAGGACGTCACGTCTCTGAGCATGGTGGGTCCTGCGGGCCCAGTTGGTTTCTGCGCAGACGTCCCTTATCAAGGGGTTGCGAGTTTAGCCTTTGCGCAGACGTCCCTGTTGAAGGTGAGTCTTGCGGGTTCAACTGCGTAGACGTCCCTCTTTGAGGTGAGTCTTGCGGGTCCAACTGGGCTCTGCTGGGACCTACCTCAAAATTTACAAAGAGGAAAACAACTGTAGTTGCATCAACTTCACCAATTGTGTAGCGTTGGTAGCTTGCTCTACTTAGCTTTTCAACCAACTTTATACAAACGAAACAAACAAATAAAATCTATACTTCTTAATAAATAAAACTTCCTTCTAGCCACGTGTCCTCTACTTAGACCATCCTTACTCTCACATTCCCGCTCCCACCACATCCTTTCACAATGAGGGTCCAGATCCTTACCCTACCCGGAACAACTACATTCATCGTGTGACGTTTCAAAACATTCTTGCCCCTTTCTAGATGTGACTCAGATCCCTCAAAGCGCCTGTTATCCTCTTGTCAATCCGGCCACCGGAATCTTCCATTCCGAACCGTAAACGCCGATCCTTATCACTGTCTGTTATCGTCATCCACATTTGTCGGCCATGTCACAAAAATCTTCCATTCCGAACATACACTATCTGTTATGTCCTGCTCCGTCGACTTAGGTATATAATTCGTTCTTAATTGTTTTTTTCTGTGTGTTACACTTACGATTTTGTATATATTTGCTGTTATGTTAGGGTTCCGATTTCAGTTTTGCTGTTATGTTTATTTTTCTATAATTGTTATCGTTGAAGGAGATGCATCATTGATGAATTCCTGGTCTCGGTGTTCAATTTAAACCTAAAGGATTGTGTACAGTTTTGTGTTCCATATGCATATCTTTGCTGTTATGCTATACAATTTTGTGTTCCATATGTATTAGCTAAAGGATTTTCTAACTGTCTGAGTGCATGTTCATGTGTTATGTAGGTTTAATGACCATGTTAGAGCAACCTTTAATTTTGTTTGTTTTAAGGTGTTTGACATGCCTTTACCTTCAAAGAAACTATATCCAAGAACACAGGATGCTGTTTTGCATACTTTTTGAAGAAAACAAATTTAAATGACAAGTTTAACCTATACTTCTCAACAACATTCTTACCCCTGTTCAATGGAGTTGCTGGTAGAATGGTTCCATATTTTTGCTGTTGAATTTATCAATATATGATGAATTTGCTGTCTCCATGTTTTCAAAACCTGCATAATTTATAGATTTGTCATTATGTGATTAGCTAACAGATTTTGTACAATTTTGTGTTCCATATGATACTTAATTCCCATGTTGTTTTTCGGATGTTAAACTTAAAATGGCTTCCTTTTTTTTTATTTTATTATTTTTTTTTTCTTAAAGAGAAGTCAAGATGATGCACAACTTAAAAGCTTCTCCAGTTCTCCAGCAAGGGTGAGGACTTTTTCTTGTTTGAGGGGAGTCGATTTAGATGACATGGTCAACAACTTTCAGGTTAATTTTCAATTCATTACTTATTGTATATGATGATGCAGTGCTTTTTGAGTTCAACGTCTAGGTTAATTGTTATTGTAAAAATATTGAATTTACAAACCAATGAACCATTATCATATAACATGATGTTATATACAACCCATTTCAACCCACTGTTTAATCAAAACATCAATCCCAAGTTCATTTTACTCCAATACTATGCAAGTATTCAACTTCCATTACCAAAAAAAAAATGTATATTTGTAAATATTTTAATTAGTTTACAACTATAATTATCATTTCAAATTCCAAATTAATTGACTTTCAATTTGAACGAATACCATCCATTTATAGATATCTTAATATTAGAATCATATCAAATTACACCCTAATTATAGTTGTGTAATTTAAACATTATCAAATTAAAACTATTTTAAAATTTTTCTATGACTTTCTCTATGATTTAATATATCATACGTAAAAAGAACTTCTCATATGACCATTTTCTAATTTTCACCATGATTATACATTTTTATTCTGATATAGTTAGTCAACCATAACACACTTGCATATTTATTTGATGTTTGTTTTCGTAATTATTAAATAAAATGTTCTTATCTATATCTATATTACATTATAATGCATATAGGCAACCTTTCACCTTTCTACAATCTCTCTCCTTAAGACGCTATTTTATTAAGGGTATTTTGGTTGGAGGTAATGGAATGAAGGGGGAATGGAATGAGAGAAAGAATAGAACGGACAAGAGAATGAAATGGATCATTACCATTCCTTTTTCTTGTTTGGTTAACCTATAGGAATGAAAGCAATTATTAATTTTTATTGTTTGGTATCCAAAAAAATTGTAGAAATGAAATACAAATAGTAAAAACACTCCTATCTCAAAATACTTTTTAACCAAAAAAAAAACCTACAATGGCGACAAGGGTAGCTCCGGCAACGAAAATGGTGGTGGCGGTGGCGATGGTGGCGGCGGCGGTGGTGGTGTCGGCGGAGTTGGTGGTGGTGCCAATGGTAATGGTGGTGGTGGTTGTTAGGTGGTAGTGTTGTTGAGAAAGTAGGGTGAAAGAGAAATGGAATGAAAAAAAAAAAGAGGGGTGGGAAGGAATGGTTTTGATGGAATGGGATTCCATGTGTAATGGATGATTCCATTCCATTGAGCAACCAAACACCACTTTTTTCATTCCCACGTAATGAATCATTCCATTCCTACTGTCATTCCTGCATACCAAACGCTACCTAAATGAACCTCACCGTCGGCTATATCAAATCCCCCCGTCCCCTTCAATCAGCAATACTCCCCGGTGATATTAATGATCAGCTTCATATTGTTTAACTGATTCTTTTATTATTCAATCAGCTTCCAATACTTTGATCAAATGCGATGAATGTGAACAGACATTCGCTTACAATTCCATCCTTTAATTGAATGCTTACAATTCGGTTACAATTCAGATTTTATATAGAATCGTTTCTGCGAATCTCTCAATTGTGATTTAGGGGTTTTTTTGTGTTCTTCGATCGGTGGCTGAAAGCGTCGAGGTCAGGCATTTTCTTTATTACTGTTTTGGTTTTATCAAGTAATTGAATCCTGTTTATTGATTGTTACTTGTATCGATATTGTTGATGATCTCTGCTTGAACGAATTTATGCTGAACGCTTATCAATTTTGTTTTAATTCCGAGTTCTATTTGATTGCGATTATGATGTTATGATATTACCTGTAGCGGTTGTGATGGTTGTTCCTTAAATTAGCTATTTCTTTGCAATTAATTCAATTCATTTGTTCCGAACAGAATATACTTCACTACAATTTGATTATCCTTATAACAATATCGAAATGGCTCCAAAACTAAAAAAAAGGTACGAAAGACTATTTCTTAAATCTCTCACAATGTTTCATAGTTTGATTTGTTCTGCTCATCGGTTGTTGGTGATTGATGTTAATAACGTGTATTCTATCATCAATGTGTATCTGAAAAATTAACAGGTGACATCACATGTTTATTCATTATCACCATGTAAAATCCCAATGGGTCCTGACTACGCATTTAGGAACGCTATCTCTAATGGTAAGCAGTCCACACCTTAAGAGAAATCTGTACTTTTTAAGAAAGATTATATATCTTTCAAGATTAAAGCTGAAATCAAGGTTATTTGCTCAAATTGCAGATCAAATAGTTCGGTGTTGAAGGGCTACCAATAAAAGTTGTTCGCGGGTACAAGGGTGTTGTCTTACCTACCCAATGTAAGTCTTCGTCTTTATATACTTTTGTTGTTTTCAATTTGCCACTCATATACAAATCGAAATGAGCCGAGCTCAGGGCTTGTTTACACCTCTAATTGTGGCAAATTGCAATAGGTTGGCTTTTTAAAATTTTTAAAATAAATTAATGTAATTGATATGATTACAAGAACTATATTATTATAATTGTCTAAATCTTTTAACTGAATTACTAGGAGATTGTAGTATTTTTTTTAGCATTTCTTTTAGGTTATAAATTATTAAATATACTCGAATCAAAACCATCTTACTACCCCACTGAACAACTAATAACATTAACAAACAACTAATACATATTTATTACTTAAAACGTTTATTAATTTGAAACAAAATTATAAAAATAAGTGATCGGATAACAAACTAATCACATTATGGACGGTTGAGCTTGTAGCCATGGCTGATCGAATTATCAGCATGCCTTCAGCCCTGCCCAACGTTAAAAAACATATATTCCTAATTTGACTATTTGAGGTGTCCACAAAAAGGTGATTAGGATGTTGTATGCTGCTGTTGGATTTGGTCAGCAGTTGCCTGAAGGTCTGCCCCTTTTTTTCTATTTATTTATTTTTTCATATATGAAGTCAATTTTTATTAGTTTTGAGTTTGGTTTCAACGAATATAAAGAAATCTTTTTGGGGTTTATAGTTGGTTTTTAGTTGTCTGGTTCACCGTTATATTCAGCCCGTTTTGATGAAAATTTTGGACTGCTTTTGCAGTTTATCAGTTCGATTTTGGTGGTTTGAGCCATTTCTTTAACTTTTTGTATTTTAGAAATTTTAAAATAATAAAATGATAAAGATGGTTTATGATTGTAATGCGTACTCATAATAACAAATTCCAAAAATTTTAAAGAGTACAAATAATAATAGTTCAAAGGCTTGTTTTGGTTTAAAATGCCAAATCCAACCTGTGAACCGGTCCGTTTGGATCTAAAACGGGGCAAACTAGCCGACTTGCTCTTGTTTGGGCGGTTCAGTCTGTTTCAAGTTTCAACAGTTATGAACACTCTTGGAATCTTGAATTAGAATATGAATTTTTTTATAAATAGTTAGTAATTCATTATTAATAAGTTCCATCATGATTTTTAAGTTTATCTAGATGTTACTACTTATTAGGCTAACATTAGTTTAGAAATTAAGGATTCTTAATTGTGTTAAAAGTTATGTTCTTTTGTGTGATTTTGTTATCAAGGGAGAAAGGATGTTTGAATTCTGAACTTTGGCATGCTTGTGCGGGTCCTCTTGTTTCCCTTCCGACAGTCGGAAGTCGTGTCGTTTATTTCCCGCAAGGTCATAGCGAGCAGGTAGTTCACAACTAGCCGACTTGCTCTGGTTTGGCTGCTTGTTAGCTTCAAAATTACATTCTGATCATATTTGAAAATACTTCTGAATCTAATATATAATTAAAATACACAAGGCTCGAGCTCGGTTTCGATAACTAAATGAGCTTTATTTTACGCTTAGGCTTGACTTTAGCTCGAAAAAGCTCGGCTCGTTTGCATCTCTAGGGGTGTAAACGAGCCAAGCCCAAGCTTTGGCTTGTTTTTGATTTATGAGAGCTTAGCTTGCTTCGAGCTCTTTTCTTAAACCTTGAGCCCAGCTCGTGAGTTGAATTGTCAAGCTCAGGCTTGGCTCATTTATTATTTATTAATTAGTCTATATGTTTTTAGTTATTTTTATATACTTTGATAAAAAAAACAAAGCTAAACGTGCCTGGCTCGTGAAGTACACAAGAGTCGTGAAGGCTCAACGAGCCTAAACGAGCTTCCCATACAACGCTTGAGCTTGATAGTAACGGGCTTTATTTGATGCTCGGGCTGGACTCAAGCTCAAAAAGACTCCGCTCATTTCGAGCTTCATATTAATCCGAGCTCAAGTAGCTCACGACCGGCTCGGCTTTTTTGAACCCTAAAATAAACGAGCTTCCCGTCGATCAGTTCATGAATAGTTCGCTGAACGTTCAGTATGTTTAGTTATTTGGGTCCGTATTTAACCGGATTGAGAGACGTCGGTTAGAAAACAAACCGAACCATAGGTTTGTAAACATGTTAAGCCCAAAATGAACCAGTTTTAAACGTGACGATCCTTTTCCCCTTACACACTGGTCTCAAACCTAATTGGCTTGGGCCAAAAACCGATGTTGAGCAGGTTTGACCGAAGGCAGACCGTTTTGTGCGCCACTAATGAAGCATAAACCTTTATAGTATAGATTCTATACTTAGACGAATTATTGTCAGTCGGTTCCGTATTAAATAACTAAACAATTATTCACTGACCAAAGCATGTATGCATAATTTAAAAACTACAATATTTGTTTTTACCAATTTGGGCATATTATTTTAGATTTGATCTCAATTATTATACTACTACTAATGTTATAGGAAAAAAAGAATTAACCAGGTTATTTAACCTCAAGAAGTCAAATCATCCAGATAATGCATTGGTGTAACTTTACTATATGTCCAAATAGGAATGCAGCAATTGCTGGGGTGTATTTTCACTTGTGAGCTTCAATATGTTAAAGAACCATACAAAATTGATACTGAATTTAGTTAAAAAGTTATTTCATCACCAGGTTTAACTTTTTAAGGTTTTGTTACAGTAACATTTTTTCAGTTCTGGTTTTTTTGGTTTTGCGATTTTTAGTTTTGTTTCGGTTTAGTTTTTATTTGGTTTTTGCTTTTGGTTCCGTTTTCATCTTTTAGTCTCATTTTAGTTCGGATTCTGTTTAGTGATTGTTCAGGTTCGGTTTTTGGTTTCATTTAGGTTTGGTTAGACAAAAGATTGTAATAAAACCATGGTCGGGTTCGGGTCACTACACGTTTGTGTCATAACTGGTCGACTCTCATTGCGGATTTTTTGGTTCTGTGTTTTTTAGTTTTGTTTCAGTTTGGTTTTTTAATTTGCTTTTTGCTCTTGGTTTGGTTTTCATTTTTTAGTCTCATTTCAGTTCAGTTTCAGTTTATTTGGTTGTTCAGGTTCAGTTTTTGGTTTCATTTAGGTCTGGTTAGACAAAAGATCGTATTAAAACCATGGTCGGATTTGGCTCACGACACATTTGTGTCATAACGAGTCGACTCAAAAAGGTGCTATTTTTGTTTGACTCGTTACGGGTTCGGGTGTTTGTGCCTTTGCTGGTGCTCTTTGTGTAGTTGAAAAAATACATGCATTTATGTCCAATTCTTTTCTTTTAGCTTGACCTACTGTTGATAGTGGAGAAACTGCAACAATTATGGATTTATTGTCCATTGGGATCCAGAAATTAACAAACCAAGGTTTGTAGTAGATTACCTAATTTTTGGCTTCTAAACGAACTGAACGAAGATGGATGGATTTTGTCCGTGTCCATTCATGCAACTCTGTGCATACAAATGATATAGCACGAGCAAACGAAATTAACGTGTTCATGTTCGTTCTTTAAGAAAAATTAAGGCGTTCATGTTTGTTTGCGTTTGTTTGTTAACAGTATTAACTGTTTGTAACAGCACACTCAGTTGACGCAGAACATAAAGGACATCATAAAGGACAACATAACATCAAACACCACCATCGCTCAAGTTCAAGATCTAAATGAGACTCGCTTTAATGGACCGGGTTTAGCATATGAGAAAAAAGGATAACCGAGAGTGTTACGTAGTTAGGGAGCGATATCAGATTGAGGGATTTAAAATTGTTGTACATGGTGATGTCTGATGCGTTTGACTCGCTGCACTTAATCAATCTATGAATATCATAACATGAAGTCCTCTTAAATTGGGTTCTTAGATAGTATTATTGCTAGCCATTTGGATTAGTA
This sequence comes from Bidens hawaiensis, assembly GCF_021521415.1. Lineage (NCBI taxonomy): Eukaryota > Viridiplantae > Streptophyta > Magnoliopsida > Asterales > Asteraceae > Bidens > Bidens hawaiensis. Next base: position 299,397 of record NW_027493673.1, on the reverse strand, counting down.
AATATATTTTTTAATTTAAGACCTTACGACTTTATTAGTGTGTTTTGAATCATTTACTCCTCTAATGTAACCCACATCAGTTAGTTTATAAGCGAAGCCGGTTCGGGTTGTAGCCACTTTATAAGGGAAAAACGATAAGCTTACAATGGCCATGTTAATGTTACTATATAAATTCCTCGTATCGTAAACTATATCCACTACAAATTTGGCGATACCAAATACCGATATTAACTCCCTGCTGGCCTAATTTTTCTTGCGTCCCCGCCGCAACGCGCGGGCATTTTTTACTAATTCATATATATGTATATAACTTATAAATTTTTTATTATGTTGATTACCTGAAGGATTTTTGTACAATGTTTTATCATGTAATTTGCTTTTATCATATAATTTTAGCCATATAGGCACTCACATATACTGCATATTTAAAGGTTATATATTATTTGTAATATAAGTATGTGTTTATGGTTACATGTATAATAAAAGGTTTAATCACCAACCAATTTGAGGATATCGGGTGCCAAATTGTACTTGAAAATACATATCTAAGCTAATAGATGAATTAGGTGGAGTTCACAAGTTTATGAACTGGGCTGGTGGTTTTCAATATGATAATTCTTTACTCTTAATAACTTCGTTTTTTTTTTACACTCATGACATGAATAAATGTATCATTTATATTGTGTTCAATCATATAATTTACAGAGTGAACCATGTATGTGTTCATGTTGTTATTGGTGAACCATGTATCCACTTAAACACATAGGTAGCGTTTGGTATGCAGGAATGACAGGGGGAATGGAATGACTCATTGCATGGGAATGAAAAAATTGGTGTTTGGTTGCTCAATGGAATGGAATCATCCATTACACATGAAATCCCATTCCATCAAAACCATTCCTTCCCACCCCCTTCTTTTTTTTCATTCCATTCCTCCTCCACCAGCTAACAACCACACCACAACTACCATCGGCACCACCACCTAACAACCACACCACAACTACCATCGGCACCACCACCACTTCCACCGTCGCCGCCGCCACCACCACCAGCGTTACCACCCGCCACCGCCGCTGCCAACAACGTCGCCGTAACCATCGCAATCGTTGTCATCGCCGTTTCCTGACCATCACCGTCGTTGCCTGACCACCACCGTACGATTGCCATCACTACCAATGCTACCACCGCATGACCGCCGCCACCGCCACCACCATTTTCGTTGTCGGAGCTACCATCGTCGCCATTATATATATATATATATATATATATATATATATATAGGGGATGGATCATGCGAGAAGTGATATTATAGCGAGAAGTGCGAGAAATGAATCTAAACCATTGATTGTGTTTAATCAATGGTCAACAATAGAAATGGCATTATCGTAAATAAAGACATATTTATGGCATATTTTTAATTAAAAAGGGCATACATGTCTTTTGTGGTGTTGGCCTAATTAAACCAGACATTAATTTATCCGGCGGTTATTTTTGCTAGCAAAATCAATGCTTATAAGATGATTAATACTAGTTTAATATATATACATGATACATAAAAACATACACCAACTTGTCTCAAGTGACTACACGACATTAGTTTTACCTACACTACATTAGATATTTCTACACTACATTAGTTATGACAACACAACATTTGAAAGTGTCCCTACAATACATTAAATATGTCCAAAACTACATTAGTTATGACTACATAATATTTGAAAGAATGCCTACACTACACTACATTATTTTTGCCTACACAACACTAGATATATCTACACTACATTAGTTATGACTATACGACACTTGAAAGTGCGCTTACACTACATTAATTTTGCCTACACTACATTTGAAAGTGAGCCTACGTTACATCAGTTTTGCCTACACTGCATATGATATGTCTACACCACATTAGTTATGACTATATAACACTTGAAAAGGTACCTACCCTATATTAGTTTTGCCTACAGTACATTTGATATATCTACACAACATTAGTTATGACTACACAATATTTGAAAGTAAGCCTACATTACATTAGTTTTTTCAAGACTACATATGACATGTCTACACTACATTAGTTATGACTATACAAAAGTTGAAAGTATGCATACACTAGATTACGTAACTTTATCTACATTACATAAGATAAGCCTACACTACATTAGGTTGATTAAAATCAAACAAAAAATAAAAAAAAAAAAAAAACACTTCACATTAGAGATCAGATAAAAAAATTAATTAGCCATGTGTTACAATAAAATGATTTTAGATCAAATGGATTTTAATTGTTCAAATTTTAGATGAAATTGATAATAATAATAAAAATAATAATAATAATAGCAACAACAACTTACCATTTGGTAGTAACTTAACATTAATTAAACCATTAATGAGTATGAGTTACAAAACAAAACATTTTATATTTTGCTAACATACCCTTTTATTTAAATAATAAGAAATTAAAAAAGAAATCATGTGATTGGTTATAATCTCTTCTCGCACTTCTCGCACTAAAAACACTTCTGAAATGAACCAAATCCTATATATATATATATATATATATATATATTTGAGATAGGAGTGTTAATATTATTTCTATTTCACTTATACAATTTTTTTTTTAATAACAAATAACATAAAGTAATAATTCATTTCATTCTCATAGGTTAACCAAACAAGACAAATGAATGTAATAATCCATTTCATTTCTTTGTCCATTTCATTCCTCCTTCATTCTATTACCTCCAACCAAACATACCCTTATAAGTTTTTCAAATTAACTTTGGAATGGATTAATACAAAAATTTTATTATTCATTTCACTTAGTATGTACGTTTTCATTTTGATTTGGTTTGAATTTAGCTAAGGAAATAATTTTAATCGAATTTCTGTTACAAAGCAAAAATGATTTGATTTTAATATTGCTTATCAAATTTATGTTGTGCATTGTTTGACTAATTGTTTGAATTATAAATTTCATCTTATTTTGGTTAACTTCATATTTTTTGGACAATATAATTTAATTATGGAATTTATTTTAAATATGTAATCTGTTAAATGGAATGATTTGTGCTCAATATAATATGTTACCAAATTTATCATTAAAATCATTCAATGATTGTTAATTATATATAGGATTAACTTCTCTGCTTATTTTGGTAAACCCATTTTCTTGACCACTAGCATCCTAAAATCTAAGTAAGTTTTTTTGTTTACTTACATTGCTAATCATACTTTGTTGTATCTTATTAAATGAAGATGTCCAAGACATTAATGATCGATTACTCTCACTTTTCCCCGGAGATGAAAAGGAGTGTCTTAGCTCGGATAGTATTTGTCCCACAGAAAACTTCGTTGATCCGTTGCTAGCAAATTTATACTCGCTTGACATGTTGAATGGTCTTAAAGAGTCAAGAGTAGAGACGGAGTCAAATTATTAATATTGGACACAGATGGTAAACTTACAAATAGGACATCTAATGTTGTGTACAAAGAGATATTTCGAGATTTGTGATTATGTTTAAATTTGTTAAATTTGATTGTAACTTAATTTCGTCCTTAGTTATTGTTATTTACCACATTTTGTCTTTTTTCTTCACTCACTATATGAATAGTTGTATCATTTTGTCTTTTTTCTTCACTCACTATATGAATAGTTGTATCGCTTATATTGTGTCCGATCATATAATATTTTACATGTTTTATGATTAATGTGCTACTATTTTTTTTAACTACAATATATGTTTCTACCCTTTAATACCCAATTTTTTTTATGATATTTCGAATGTTTTTAGACTTATAAAATTAAATTTGTTAAACCCGTGTTGTACACGGTACCTAACCTAGTAAACTATATAAAATCATCTTCAACTTCGCCCATTTCCAACCGTGTCTCTAGCTTGTGGTATTTATTGTTGAATTTTAATAATTGTTACCTATTACCTATTTTGAGATGACAAGTTAGTGAGGAGTGTGCTTGAAGTGAGCCCTGTTTTATGCAACCAGAGAGGATTCTCAAACGATTTTGTTGGTACTCTGCTATTTCCATCTGTATCAAGTGTTAAAAAAAAACAATTATGACACTTTCGAATAATTAGCATAGTACAATCTATCATTTATTTGAACAAAATATAAGTTTGTAAGGCTAATAAACTACTGCTAGCTTGTTTCCATATTATAAGTTAAATAGTTGACTTGCTATAAAACGAATATGACACATTTTTATGAGTTGTATGAAATGTCAAGTGTAGGAAAGTTAAATAAAATTACCTAAATAATACTACGGGGGTGTTTGGGATTCCTTATTTTAACTCCTTATAACTTTTCATTAAGTTAATAAGTTACAAAAGTGTAACTTATAAAACTTTTCCTCTCACAATATAAGCAATCCCAAACGCCTTATTACTTTTCAAAAAGTTAATAAGTTATAAGTTGGTGAAAATAAGCAATCCCAAACACCCCTTACAAATAGTGTATTCACTGTTCAAAGGTTAGAAAGATCGATTTCCATGTTTGTGGCATCAATGTCAATAGCCTATTAAAATAAATAGAACCGACTTATATAAATGCTAATATTATCTTGATATAAAGGGCCAAACATTCTTTCAAAAATCAAAATACATATATTGTAAATACAAACGGCGGTATCATAGACATTAAACATAAATGAACACATGTGATATTTCGGCCCGTTTACATTAAAATGAGCTGAACTGAGTGAGAGTCATGGTTATTCGACACCAACCAGATCAAGAAGTTGACTTAAAAGTGAAGGGCCAGAGAACGACGAGCATCCTACATTTACTAAATCATATTATAAAAAAAAAATTAGTGTACGCACAATTGTAAAATGGTTTTATATACAATTTTCGTGAGTACATTTTTCTTTCTTGTACAAATCTTGCAAAAGGATGTAAAAACCATCTAGGGTTTAACCACTAACTGCTGTTATATGAAGATGATAATTAATTAGATTTGTTTGCGACTAAGTTGACCTGTTAAAAGTATAAAATTAATGTGATGTAATGTATTGAGAAAACGTAACAATTAACTTACCTCATATCATTGTTATTCATACTCAATGGTACGAGTAAACGCTTTGCTAACCTACAAGATCAGAACAAAAAATTAACCATTATTGGTGCAAGTTTATGGATATATGCATACAAGACTAAATAAAAGATAAACAACAAATATTTATACCAAACAATAAAGAAGTTAACCGTAGTTCATATGCCAATCGTTCTTGAAAAGCTTATGTCATCGTGGCTTCACGCGCTACTAATACTTCCTCGCCCGTTTGCTTTTCGTTTAAACCTCGACGATGACTGATCATCGTCATCCTGCCCCATCACAAGTTGCATCTGCAGTTGCAGAACCCTGCAAATCACAATAAAGTTTAATTGTTTTAAGTAAAATCTAGGCATAAAATGTTATATTACATAAACATACAATGTGCATTTGTCGGCATATATAACCGTTCTCGCATAAAGGTTGAGACGGTTGTTTTTGCAGCTGATCATTTTCCCATGTTAATAACTTATTAGTGGCAGATTAAAACGTTAACAATCATTAATACACAAAGAAGGGGTAGTAGATTAAAACGTTAAAAATCATTAACAGACAAAGAAAGGGTAGCATACTGCCATGATATCATGATGGAAAATTAGGGATCAAATAATATGTTCCAAACTATTTATCAGCAACAGGAGCCGACATTTTTCTAAATTATTTATCGAACTTTTGTTAAATAATTACATGTTTGCCTATGTTACAAAGCTAAGTTCTAGTATCAGTTCATACCAACACCTACAAAACTACAAAAACATTCATCAGCTAAATAAAAATAGGGCATTTATAAGAACCAACACATAAATCAGATTTAAAACACAGCAAGGTTTAAATTAAACACCAAACTCAACTTAAAAACCAACACATTAGGGGTTAACAACAACACATTGAACACAAAAATAGTAAGTTGACTTTAAACATGATCGACCCTAAGAAGAATAACGAACATGATTTAGAGTTTATATCAAAAGAAAAATAAAGAATAAAAAGCACATATCGAACATAATTTCATACATTATGAAATCAAAGAATAAACAATAGTGAGATGCTGGTTGTTAATCAATTCATGCCTAAATACATAACAAAATCGATTTAGGGTTTATACAAATAATTAACGAACACCGAATCAAATAAGAAAGCAAGAACTATAGCATACCTGCGGTGCTGGTGAGGATGATCTGGACATATGAGCGGCGGAGAACTGGAATCCGGTGACAAGATAAGAAGCGAGATGAAGAATGGTTTAGGGTTTCTATGAAAGACACGATTCAAAACTGCTGGCATGAAGAGATTTATTTATTTGTTTATTTAGTAGTATGTATACTGTAACAAAAAACCGAAACATAAACATTATAGAGGGGTAATGAATTTTATAAAAACTCAAAGCTTTATTATGATATATAGTTCTTTCAACCTTATTTAGTGGTGTGGTTCAACATATATATGGGTATCTAATTAGAGTAGACATCAATGAAATTGGTGAAACGAGAACTTACATAAAGTTTTCTATTCCCCTCCTGAACCAAGCTGATTGTTTTATTGAAGAATTGTGTAGCAAATGACACTATTTGCAACACAACTCCATTCAAGTCAAATTTCACTCCTTGAGGGGTGATGAGTGGCGTTGGTGGTATGAATCCAACTGAAAGTGCCACCCAAAACTCTCCGAATCTCTCTGCTCGCTTTATTTTATTTGGGTTCCCAACATTATTTAGCGAAACTTCCGTCTGATTTACTTTGGGCCCAGCTAGCCAATACTTTGAAATTCGGTTACCGGTAAGCTCAGGCACCAGAACATATGTACCATCGCGACTCACTGCTAGACCACCCCCGCCCGAGAGACCAATAAGCAAAACGTCTACACGTTTGGTAGCTGGATTGTAGCGCAGTAATCTACCGGTTGAATCGGGCTTAAATCCAGGTTGTGTGGTATCTCTACATCAAAAACGATACTGATGTGTCAAACAAGACTAGTAAACATTAATCCATGGTTTGAGCTAATATAGTTACCTGTTATCATATGTCAAACTAGCATCAATGAAATAAACATTGCCGGTTGTCAAGTCAACGTCAACACCAGTATTTTACAAACTTGTAACCACTAGCAAGCTGATGTGCAAGCCCGCCAAGAGGCCCAGCAACTAGAAGTCCAAAATATGCATCAGCTATGTAAAGAAGGTCAGTTGTTGGACTAAAGCTAAGAGCCAATGGCCTTCCGCATATTGGTCCCATATCCGGATCAGTTGTACCATCACAAAGTGTCTTGTTCTTAAAAAGAAAAAAAAAATTAATAAGATGTATATACTAAAAAAACCCCAATAGAAATTTGCCATTTAACATGTATTTTAGATTTTAATAACTGAAGGAAAAATCAAGTTTTGATCATTTAAGCTAGTTTCATTCGTAAACACTTTGTAAAATGAAGTGTTTATTTGTTCTTAAATAAAAAAGCATTAATATATTAAGATTATTTTTTTAGTTTATGCTCGTATTAAACACGTACTTTTTTCATTTCACAAAGTATCACGAATAAGAAAATATTTTAATGCTATGTTCACGCTCATTTATTTGTTCTTAAATGAACACGAACAACCTTAAGCCCTACACGAACAAAATAACTGGTTAAGCATAAAACAGACCTTCCGGGTGCAGTATATGCGAAATCCTCGAATCGTCCAGTAGTGAATTCCCATCTTTTTATCCTACCATCGTATAGGGACCGTCCTTCAAGAGAAGAAGTTCACGAAATGCAGCCGATTCGGGGCCCGTAACCCCTTGAGGCAAATCAATCATACTAAACTTGTCAAACTGACCGGAAACAACAACAAAAGTGGAAAGTGTTGCAACAAAAACACAAAGCAAGGATGATGTTAAGATTTTCACCGTCGCCATGTTTGGATGTGTGTTTCAATAGTATCGCGCATAGCCTTATTTATAGAAACGAATAGTTGCTTCATCTCGAGGTCTTTGGATACGTGATGATGTCGCAACTCGTAACCTGTAAGGGCCGTCGTTTGGGATTCTTGATCGTCATTGCGGATTCTCGCTAAACAAATCGTTTCTAATTTTAGAAAACTTTGGTTACGTGTCTTTCTTTAACATTACGTGAATGAAACTGATTAAATTTTGTTTCAATCTCATTCCACTATTTTCGCTTTACAAAAACCATTTAGGATATCGAAACATAGAATATCTTTTTCATTAGCTATTTACATAATTTCAATATTATATTAGCTTATTAATTTTATTTTTATACAAATACAACGAGTGGGTTATGTGAGTGTTACATGTTAGTTAGTACATAATTAAAGTGCTTATTATGGTTTATATTCAAAATAATAAAGTTATAGACAAATTTTTTTTAAAAAATTACAGCTATAACATCTATTATTAAAATATGTTATAAAAATTCATCAAGATTCACACGTTAATTATAATGTAACTTAATAGAAATGTTTATTATTTTTATTTTTTATAATTTGTAACTTAATCATGCTTCTCATTACATTTCAAGGATATTTCATTTTCACATTAATTTAAAATAAAAAAATAGTTAATCTCGTTAAAAGTCATTTACCATGCTTCCGTAAAATCTAAAATCTTTGCTTCTTTCTTTTTTCTATAAGTTGTGTGTGTGTGTATTGATTAATTAAATATTCCAACAACATCTCATAATATTAACTAATAGCACATGATTAGTATTCAAAATTTAAACATTCCTTATATAATACTTTCAACTATTATAAATAATAATCACTACCTTCAATTTATGCAACTTTAAATCTTCTAATATTCTGCTAACTTAGAATAATCACTGTTATTTGAGCATGGTTTTTTTTGTCATTTTTCTAGAAATTACATTCATATGAAATGAAACAAATAATTTTGTTTTGTTTTAATTTTCGTTTTTTTATATGTTGCTTGATTATACAATTGTTAATTGTAAAAATATAAAATTAATAAAAAAATTGTCATACACAGAATATTAATAACAAAAAATTTATCATAATGAATCAATTTCAAATTCTAAAGATTCTAAGGATGATTATATCATCAAAGTTCAGGTAATTTTATTTTGGGATAATCATGTTTTTTGGATAAACATGAGCAGATGATCTCCAATGACATCATATTAGTGGATTAAAAGGTATGATATTTTATGCGTATGAATATTTTTTTGTTAATTTCATGGATATATTATCATTTATTTATGGTTGTTATGTACTTAAAAAACCTTATTTGTCATACGGACAACTATACGTGGCTATATCAAGAGTTGTAAGCAGGCCTATATGTTACCTTATCAAGAGTTACAAGCAGACATGGACTAAAGATTTTGAATTTTGGTATGTATACCTATCAATACAATCACAAATGTAGTGTATAAGAAAATTTTTATTTATTTATAACATATTCATGTAATCTTAGTAATGTAATTTCTGTAATATTAAGTAAATTGTAATTTTATTAACAATATATGATCATTTTATTGACTGTATTTCATTTAATGGTTAAATTTTAAAATTTCATCAATTACCCGTGTAATACACGAGCCTCAAACTAGTATATAATGTATATATTCCGAATTTGATCCTGATTTATTACACGTATGGAGTTGTGTATTCTTATCTTAAAGGACACACATATAACAATGGTGAGTGACCTCATACAGCTTGATCTGTGTTGGAAATGAAACTTAATTGATACTAAAAAATTGTTTTTACTTTTTTGTTACATGTGAATATTGAAAAAGCTTTTCTTCTTTATCATATATAGTGTACATAGTAAAAAAAATGTCTTTGTGGTATTTACAAGATATCAATGAATTTGATAAATTATGCATATGTATAAAGGTCAAAATATTGTTTAAAGTTTACCATATGTCCATATCATACGTGTTGAAGGACTTGGCTTCTTATTCAGCTTGAAGAGGTTGCAACACCAAACTAGGATGAGAATACATGTGCATAGGATCGCGAACTATTAGTTTCGTGATCGAGCTATGACGTGAAAGTAAACCTGATTAGTTTCTTGCAGCCCTGCCTTAACTACCAAATACAAAAATTTTATTATTGTACAAATAGTAACTTTTTTTAAAGTTTTTATTATAGTATTAATCTTTTGTGACATGTTTAGGCGGAAAACGGGTTGAAATTAGAAAAGCAAAAAAACAATAGAGTAAGAAAGTAAACATGTTAGATGTGGATGAAAATACAAGTCATAAAACCATCAAAAAGTAATCATGTTTCTGCTCATGGGCGATGAAACTTTAACGAGCCGGCCCAATATACATAAACCGGGTCTAGCAACACGTGATAACTGATAAGCACAACCTTCCTTAAAGTTCTTTGTTAAAGAGTAGAATGTGAAATGGACCAAAAACCCAACATCGCGTATGGGCTTGATTTAAAAAAATTGTGGGTTTGTTATGGGTAACGCATTAAGATACCCTGCCCAAATACCCAAAACATAAATATCCGTTTACTCGCATTATGCCAGTAATTTTTTTTTTGTAAATTGGATCTTAATAATCTCAACTAAATGTTTTTGGCTGATAATAATTGTATTGGTCAAAAATTACCGAAGCAAGAACTGAACAAATTCGTTAATTAATGTAGTGTTCTTCAACAATGAGGTAAGTAACTGCAGTAAATGTAAAGGTGAACACAGCGATATAGCGAGTAAAAAACCTTAAATCCTAGTGAGGGTCCTTGGAAAACAACCTCGGCAAATTATCCCTGCCTCAATTTGTTAATACGAAAAAGTGATTACAGCTCGAGAGCAAGTGTTGATCGAAGCTAGTAGTTACGGAGCGTGTTTTTATTCTGTGTGAAGTGTTTTTTATCGATCAATCAAGCCTCATTATATAGCAACTAATTGTCCTACAAATCCTGGAACCCTAGCTCAAGTGGCCGTTATGTAGACATGTTGTTCTTCCCACGTGCTCTTCAACTAGAACTTCGAACTTTCAGGTGGAATTAGTCATCTAGCCGTTGTAGGCCCTTATATCTTTGAGTAGCCTGCAAGCATAATATAAATAAAACAAGTATAGTCGGTTAGTTCAGGATCCTAAGGTTAGCTAGAAATCCGAGCTATCAGGATAAACATCAGGATCACGCTAGGGATATAATGACCCCTAAAAATAATCCCAACTGAGTTTATTTCTACCAATGGTCCCAAATTAAAAAAATTGGCTCTCAGTGGTCCCCCATTAAAAAAAAAACTTAACGGCGTTAAGTTTTTATCGAATTTCAAACTGATTTTTAGGGCTTTGGTCAGAAGGAGAATACAAGTTGATTGATGTAAAACTTAGCTCAAAACTTTGCTCCAAACAACATGATTAGTACTTCAAATCGAGTGTTTGAACTTCCAATTAACAAATACTAGGATTTAGGACCCCCACGATTCGCGACGGGGCCATTAAATCAAACATAAAACATATATAAAATGTTAAACCACGGACGCACTGTGAGTCGATGTGAAATCAGTCTGCATGATATTTATGTGGAACATAAAATAAATATCGTGGAACACGTTTTCAGATATTTCTGTAATAAAACTACAAATTAATGTTTAAATAATTCAACTAGAGATTATTTAAGGAATTAAAGCTACAAGATACGTAACATGAAAGTTGACTTAATATTACTCTTCTTAAATGCCTGCATGCATGAGAACGTGGGATCCGTAAGACTTGGCGCACACACATATGACTTCCATTCTTTCCTTGTATGTATCGGGTACTCATCTGGATAGATCGGGTTGGAGGGTTGGGTTGTATCAGTACGTAAACATGTTACCTGTGTCCGAGTATGACCATAAATAAAAGCCATCAAAAAGTAACCATTTCTGTGTTCATGGGCTATGAAACCTCAACAAGCACACCCTCAAACTCATTCGCGTCTCTAAATAGTAGGAATATGTGACTAGTTTAGGCTAAAAACGGTTTGAATCCAATTTTCAAAAGAAAAAAAATTGTAAGCAAATGATAATTGTTGTTTTCAAGAAAAGATAGCTCGTTGAGCACGTTATTTGATATTTTTGTTAATAAGAATACAAATTAAGGCTTGAGATGTTAGGGTCAAGTTCGAAACTTGCTCAAGGGGGTCTTTTTAAGTGGTGGGTTTCCTCCTAGATGATGTTTTTGAGTGAGTAAAGCCTGAAGTGTCAAAATTAGTATGGTAGCTTAACATCCCTTCTCAGAAAGGCTCATTCGGGTATTAGAGGTGGTTCCAAACGCTATTCAAAAATAATAATTACAATTTAAATAATTTTAAATAATTCCCAATGGAGATTACTAGGATCTATATTTAAGATTTTAACAAAAACTACATGATTGGAACACGAATTGTTAACTCATTATCTTCCTAATCCTAATTAATGCATGCATGAGATGAGACTGTAACGAGCTCACAGGATATGAAACTGTAACGGCCGGGCCCAATGTACAGATTGTGAGTCTAGCACGTGAAACTGTGAGAGGCTCTACAAGCTCACCCTCAAACTCGTTCGCAAAGGTCCGTTAATTAAGTCTCACCTTTGGATCGCTTTTCAATTACATTTGTTCCTTATTTGTTTGCACAAGAGTAGGATGTCAAATGGACCCAAAACCTGAATCCAGACCAGGAAACCCCATATTAAAAATATTTGTGACGGTTAATAGGGTAGGCCATCGGGTATGGGCTTAAGTTTAAAACATTTTGAGAGTATAGTATTAGAATATTCAAGTCGATTACCCAAAACATAGATACAATTTAACCAACATCATACTAGTTAAACTTTTGTTTTTGTTTTCTTCTTTCTTGGCTAACAAAGTAATCGGGGTTGGTAACTCGGGCGACCACCCGGGGCACTTAAATTTTAGGGGCATAAAATATTTTTTTATATATAAACTTTTACATATTTTTTAAATTTTCTCTATAAAAATAGGTACAAATCTTAATCCTTTTATTAGATATTAGGCCTAATTTTTTTTACCCATAACTCATTTGAGATATTGGGCCTACCGGTCTTTTTTTGTTTCATTACTCGTTAGGGCTTAAGATAGAGGTGCGCAAATCGGTTTTCTTAAATACCTGGTCCCGGGTATGAAACCGGGTTCGGGTATGGCCGGGTATTAGAAAATCGGGTTTTGGCAATACCCGGATCGAGTCCGAGTATTGTCTCTAAATACCATACCCTATGCATCGGATTCGGGTCAGGTGTATAACTGGGTATTCAAAAACTGGGTATTTAAATATCGTATTTTCAGATATTGAAAAAAAACCCTATTTTCGGGTTTTTTTGGGGCTTTTTCCAGGAATTTTTTGGGTATAAATTGGATTTTTTAAGGGACTACACATTTTAAGGGTATTTTTTGGGTAATTTCGGGTATTTGAGAAACCTGGTTCTGGTTTTCGGGTATTACCGGGTACAAATCGGGTCCGGTTTGGGTACGAGTTTTGGTACTGAAATACATGCCCTATCTCTATCCTACGGGTAGGGTACGGTATGGGTACGGGTTCGGGCATTAAAAACCCGGGTATAAAAAAACCCGGTTCTGGGTTCAGGTCTCTTGTGCACCTCTATAGCCTAAGGGTCTTTTCATTTCAGCTCGGCCGAAATATTTAAATTCTCGAAGACGACCCTGAAAATAATCTACTAGTTCTTTGAACCTTTTAGCATATACAACTCTTGTTTTCTTAAGCAAAAAAGTTATATAACAATAACATGATAAGAAATGTACTTATGAATCCCAACAACTAATTTTTAGCAAACTAATGGGCATGACCAATGCCCTACTAGTAATCGGATACTCAACAGGTATTGAAAACAATTTAAAGTTAGGTACGGGATCGGGTTTACTAATATCCCTCCTATTGACAGGTTGGCATCCTTTTTCAAAATTTTGGATTTTTTTTTACCCTTAGGAAACATAACAGTTTTTTGTGCCTTAAAAAACAAAGGTTTGAAAATTTTTATCCCTAGGTATGGCCTATATAGGGATCTAATAATATGATTACTAGAAATTAAGAAAATGGGGTGTTAGTTGCATTTTTAGGTACATTTATAGCATTTTAAATGTGCATTTATTTATCTCTCGTTCATTATTTTGTGAAAAGCTTGTTTTATTAGGATGTCATCTATTTTGAATTGTTTTCGTAATGTTTTGTATGTGCGAACCAGTCGTGATGGACGACAATTGACGTTCGAAATTAATGAAAGAGCTCAAGAGGAAAAAATACAAGTCATCGGTTTTAGAGAATACCAATCAAGCTAAAAAAATAGAGAATAAATCAAATTTGATCTTAAAAGTAAATTAATTTAAGTTTGTCAATGAGCTAGTGATGGAGTGGTAAGGAAGAGACTTGTTCCATGTGACTCAGGTTCAATTCCTGCCCACAGCATTAGTTTTAGAGGCACCAAGGTGATGGTGAGAGAATAGACGATTAGGTGGTTTTCACCAGTTGGATCCTTGAACTAAACGGGTTTTATCTCACCGCATTGGCGTGCCTTCAGGCGAATGTTCACAGGTGTTGGCCTTAGGTAAGGGTTTTTCCCGGATCGAAAGACGAGTGTATCTCGATGCGATTAATTTAGCCAGTAGTCCATTTACAGGATTCGTGGGCCGTTTGAAAAAAAAAATTCAAAGTTTGAATTAATTGATGGATAAGAAGGAAAGTAATTGTGTCATCTTGTGATTGAATTAATGGACAAGTCAAACGAGTGGAAATAAATCAAAAAGTTACAACTTACAAAGATAAAGAAACAACCGGCTGGTTTGGCCTTGACTACAACAGCAAAAAGAAAATAAGTTGGAGATAGGTCACCAAACCGTTCGATGCTTGAATTTATTCGTCGTTTGCTTGGAATTTTCTCAGAAAATACTCGTTTCTTTTTTCACTCGATTGTAAACGAGCCGCTCTGCTCGGTTCGGTTCGTAAACGAGCCAAGCAACGAGCAAAGGTCTGCTCGGTTCGGTTTGGCTCGCATATTGTTAATTTATTTATATATAACTAGTTTTCTACTCGGCGCGCTGCACCGGGCAGGTCGGTAAAACTCAGACAATGATAAAAACCCAAGCGTTGAGCCAATAAGTCGACGCGAATTCGGTCGGTTTTGCTAACGTGCGTTATTGTACCGTAATTAAAACCAAATATAAAACAAAAAATCATAAATTTTGAGGTGGACAAATGTGGTGGTGTATGTTGGAAAAACTCGAGCATTGGTTAAACCTGACCGTTGTCGATCCAGGGTGTTGAAGCGGTGAGTCTACGGGTATTCGGTCGGTTTCCGTCTTGTTTGTTATTATACCAGAACTAAAAAAATGGCGTTCGGTCGGTTTTGTTATGTTCGTTACGCTAACCGAACTAAAAAAATAAACAAATTTTATGGACCAGTTCGGTGCCGCCAAAGTGGCCCAATAAGGCACTTGCGGCACCAAACTTGTTATTTATTATATAGTAATAATTATATATGAACAAATATATAAATATATAGACAACACACATAAAATATAAGTATACAATTTTTTAAACCTTTTAAAATTTTTCATATTCCGTCAATTTTATAGTTTTATTAGTTCAATTCAAGTTTGTTTATATGTTTATAATATCTCACTTCAAACTTCTTTCTCCTAAAAATTTACAATATATTATACGTCTGTCTAAAAACTACTAATTTGTTTACAAAATATATTATTTATAGCATTCAAACTTGTTTCTTATTGAAATTATTAAAGTGAAAAAGAAATAAAAAATGCTCGAAATCGCTCGATGTTCAATCGAAAAATGCTCGGTTCGATTTTGGCTCGTTTCGTTTTTCGCTTGGTTCGAATTTCAGTCGTTCAATTCAGTTAGGTTATAAATTAGCCAAGCAACGATCAAGCCTTCGCTCGAGTCGGCTCGGCTCGTGAACAGTCCTAGTTAGAGACTCGGAGATGAGTCTTGGGCCAAGATAATCGAGATACTAGGTTGCTCAAGAAGGAATCGAATAACAAAGATTTAAAAAGAAAAGGCCATTGGATTTAAATATTTTCAACTTGCACTTGTTAGCCAAGAACACTCCTAGCTAACAAAATGTTTACTACTTCCAAGTCCCAACTTTCACCTTATTTTCTTCTTGCACTCCCAAGTAAGGGTGCAATTGAGCTAAGCTACTCGCAACCAGCTCGTTAAAAAGCTCGATCGAGCCGAGCTCCATCGAGCCTGATCCCGAGCTTGAGCCTAAAAGTAAGCTCGTTTAATAAACGAGCCCGAGCCTGAGCTTCACTTATCGAGCTCGAGCCGGCTTGCGAGCCTAAACGAGCCTGCCATTTATATAATTTTTTAAAATATATGTTAAATATTATTAATTAATATATGTAATCTTATGAAAAAATAAATAAAAATAACTTAATGATATATATTATTTTATACATAAATTTGGATAAAAATAATTATAATTATATAAAAAACAATTGACAAATAGTAAACAAGCTCGAGCTTTGAAAATATAGCTTGAAACGAGCCGAGCTCGAGCTTTGTGTAAGTTAAACAAGCCGAGCCTCGGCTCGTTTGCACCCCTACTCCCAAGCCATTTCAAAAATGTCACATCGTCAAAAAAAAAAAAAACACTCAAGTTTCACGTTAGCTTGGGAGTGCCAGAAGAAAATAAGGTGAAAGTTGAGAGTGCTGGTAAGCATTTCGTTAGTTGGGTGTGGTTCCGGCCAACTAGTTAAATTTGGAAGGATTTAAATCCAATAATCCAAAAGAAATTAGGGGACGAAAAATTGACGGGAATCAATCTTATTAGACGAAAGAGAGCACGAACCCATCATATTACAATTTTGAATTAGAGTTTGGTTTCTTGTTTAGTAAGCTTTTAGTTTTATGTTTTGTTACGTGTGTTTTTTTGGTTGATCTAGCCATCATATCCGGCTATATCAATTTGGTTTCAACACTAGGGTTTTATTTTCTTTGGTTTTGGATCGAAACTTATGCGAAACAATTATGTGATTTATTTGTTTAAATGATTTGTTTGTGTGATTCTTGATCTTAAATAAGTCTTACTCCAGCTTATATTATTAGATTATTAATAAACTTGATCACATTATTAATTTTTCTGATAAAGTTCATCACGATTTAAAACCATAATCATATTTTAAGTTTTAATAAAAAGAACAAATAGTATTTCGAGTTTGTATATGAACCCAAAATTGTTATAGAGCCGCATGATCTAGTTAAACATTTTTAACGACGTGAGTGTTTAACTACAATCGATAGTTTTATCTTTGCAACCTGCACACTAAGATCTAAAAGGTGTGAGCATAAAGTAGCGGGTTTGCTCAAATCACCGAACGGTGTGTGGTAACACATTAGATAGAGTTGATATCCGAACGGTGTGACGTCTAGTGTTCATACAGACGGTTAGTTTAAAAAGATCATTGCATCATAATTGTTAATGATCATAAGTTAGAATTGAATTAAGAAATTACCTTAGTGTTGGAATTATTAGGTTTTTAAAAATCTGAATTCACCTTACCGTTCAATTAAGTTCTATAATAAATATGTTTTAGTTAGTATTAAGTTTATCTCAAAATCCCCCTTTTCAAAGCAATCGTATATGCACTTAGCACGTTTTGATATAATTTTGAGAAAGCCTGATAAGCTTGAGCTGGATCTAGATCGGTGATGACATCGTGTTGTTCATGGTGATTATACGATTAAGATGTAGGATTACGTTAGTGTGTGTTTTCCAGAGAGTAATTAGACAGAGTAATGAGGCAAATACGATTATCAAAAGACTTGTTATTACTTTAGAATAGATGTAGAGTATATATAGGGATGACACATTCGTTAAGTTAACATATAACGAATGGTGTCATTCGTTACATTAAGATAAGACGAATGAGTAAACTCATTCGTTATACATTACAATAACGAAAGGCTCCACATTCGTTATGTCCCATTCGTTAAGCAAGGTTAACGAATGGAACTTACATTATGAAGAATGTGATACATTCGTTACAAGGTAACGAATGTATCTCACAATGGAGCAAATGGGCTAATTTACAAAAATGCCCTTACACTTAATATACTAATATAATAAAAAGATAAAGACTGAGACGCTCGTTTGATGTATCAACAAACTCGCCCTCGTCTCGAGCTCTTTATACTTTATCTCTGGAACATCTTCGTCTTCCAGTCGTTGTAGCTATGGATCTTGAATGCAAAACAAACACGAACAACGCGTTGAAATTGCATCGCCAGATCATAATCGTTTACGTTAGCAAATCGGATCTGATTATGAAATAGAGCTTTGTTATCAGACTCCGATAAGTTAACGAGCCACATAGATCAATAACACGTATAAACTTCGTGTTAACTCCCGAACCCTATACAATAACCGCTTCACCCATACTGTTATCATAATACCATCTGTTGAACGTGGTGAACAGACTCTGAGGGAAGATCTTCATTGTTGCCCTCTTCATTGTCTATGGCAACTTGACCTGCAATATCATCTTTCTCCAGCTGGTGCGAGGATCTATCTCATCAATATACTTGTGAATCGGCACCTGTGGCTTGAAGAACTTGAAACCATAAGGGGTTTCATGCAAGAGATGATCATAGAACCATGAAGCCCATTGGTCTTTTCCCCGATTAACAAATGGTCAGTTGGCTAAAGTTCTCATATCCCATCGAGGCATAGTCAGCACATCATGAATACCCTTAAAGTAATAAATACCGTGCTCCTACTTGATTATGTATACTTTAAGCTCAGCATCGTACTTCCACGCAACCAAATCACCCTTGACATCTTTCGAGCTCTTGTACTTCTTCATTTAGTATGCAAATGCTCAGACCTTCGCTTGTTTTACTTCTTCCTGTTCGTTATATCAAAAGGTCTCGATCATCTTGTTCATACGTTTGACATCATGTCCAAACATATCATCCAAAGCACGCTTTCTCTTATTCTCTTTTGCTGATAAGTGACTGGTCTCTGCCTCTTTATTCCATGTCTCTTTCTTCTCTAAGACGTTCTGTTGCTTCAAAATGCTCGGTCGTGAAAAATGGAATACCCGAATCAGAATTTGTCGAAGCGTACATACCGGGATACTCCTTAGCAGTCACGTCTTCCACCTCTACTTCATCATACTCAGGCACATTCCCACGTGGAATGCCTGGATTGTTACTTTCCTCAAACTGGATATCAACATCCACCGATTTTCCTAATTCCTCCACCTCGTCTTCATTTAGATCCAGAAGCAGGGCAATTTGTTCTTTTGTAAGTGAATGATCAACAAATTCTCCCTCTTCGATCTCATATGCGTTCACCATGTTGTAAACAATCCCATTCATCCCCACAAAAATAATCATATTCGCCGGAATCGTATCAATCAGCTTTGCTGTAGTGTAGTCCTTCTAGGGAATGATCTACAATTTGTTTCCCTCACCACTACCAGCACCACTCGACCCAACCTGATTACCTACCAACGATGTGTTACCACCGCCCGGTTGCTGGTCACCTACACCACCTTCATCAGCATCTTGATCGTCGTTCTTCAACTTCTTCAGTCCGTCTTCTTTGCATGTGAGTTGAAGAATGATCTCATCCTGTTTGTCTAGTCTCTCCCCCCTGAGCAGCAACCAGGGCCTTTAGTTCCCGGTTTTCCTTCTGAATGAACTGCATGTGTCTGAATAAGGTCCGCTACTCCGCCCGCATCTGCTCTTGAGATAATCCATCTGAGTGCATCAGAGTTTGTTGCAGATGAATAAGATTCAGCAAGTTATACAACTGGGCCTTTAGTCTCTCCCCCCTGAGCAGCAACCAGGGCCTTTAGTTCCCGGTTTTCCTTCTGAATGAACTGCATGTGTCTGAATAAGGTCCGCTACTCCGCCCGCATCTGCTCTTGAGATAATCTATCTGAGTGCATCAGAGTTTGTTGCAGATGAATAAGATTCAGCAAGTTATACAACTGGGCATTGAGAGGCAGATTGTAGATATTTGGGTGTACTGGTTGCATTGGACCTTGAGGACGATTAAATGATATGAAAGAATGCTCATGTCTTGTTAACACAGTAGGACTAGCTGGTGTAGTAGGTTGAGGTTGAGGGCTCAGCATACGTGCAAACACAGTCTGCAATACATCTCCAAAATAAGGATCTGACATTTCTGTAGTCATCAAAGTCATCGTCGGAGGCACCAGAGAAACTAGCATCTGAACTGGTGTTGGAGATCTTGAAACAGCAGGAGATCTTGGAATAACTGGAGGAGTAGGAGAAACAGGAATAGAAGCAGGTGTAGACAATCTTGCTGTAGATAAAAACGGTGCCTTGGAATCTCGATACCCGAGCCCCATCTAACCTCTATTTCTTCAGTTTAACGCCCTTATCAACCATCGGTGTCACACCCCAATCTAAGGCGGAAATGCTGGGCGTGATCCGATTGCTCACAGCTCGAAGATACTATCATACATAAAATGTGACAATATATAATTAATTATTTTATTGAAAATAAATACACACAATATCTAGCTAGAACAAACAATGTAAATACACAAATGCAATCTCAAATAATGATTATCTTGTTTATATCCTAAGGTCTTGTTTAAGTGTACAAATTCAATCATCAATACAAAGTATCCTGCATATGCGTAGAAAATGGAGTTTGTCAACAACACGTGTTAAGTGAGATGATCACCAATTTTGACACGACAAATAATTATATAATAAATAAAATAAATGATAAATATTAAATACGCAAACAACACATGTGATAGTAATCAATCAAATCATAACAAAGCATATATCAACCATACACAACCAAAGACTAACCCAAGACTTGCTAGTGTGCCAATGAATCGTTGCCAAGCGAATCGGGCATTGATTACGATGACTAAAGTTGTCCTTTTACCTTCGCCAAGCGAATCGGGCTCCGGTTACTAAGACGGTCGTATGATGATACTAATGAGAACCCTATACAAGGAGATATGTTGGACCTCTCCGACAATGATAGAATATACACATAAGCAAATAGCAATTAGCAAATAGCATTTAATTGATATTCACACAATGATTATGTTTGCGAGTTTGTATATAATATATAATAGAAAATATGAGTAATTACGCATATGCCCCCAAAACGTTTGAAAACACTATATAAAAAGGGGAATGATCAAACTCACCTTAGATTAAAGGCGAGTGATTAATAATTAAGATAAACGAACTAAAGATTAAGCGAGTCGTCCACTACGCGTCGAACAAGATTAATGATCAGAACCTGAAACTTTGACATATGATAATATAAGTAAAAACGAACTTAATGCCACTAGAATCGATCCAAACGGACATTTATAACTCCGGTTATGTTAAATTAAAGATTTAAGCGAGCTGGTACTGACCAGAATCCGAACAGCGAGTTGGAAGTCGGGTTTTGGTCAGTAGCCTTAAAATTTCGTTACAAGAGTAAAAGTCTTCTGGACCAAACGTTGGTTCTGACCAGAAGCATGAGAAATTGATTAGTCAAAGTTGTTGAATATTTTGCCCTTAAACGGGTTTGAGTCCAATTGACCACCGAGGCTCCCTCAATCGGCAAAATTGATTGAGGGCTTTTGTTCTACAGATAAATATCTACAATATTTAAGAAGACAACTTACCCGAATGATGAATGGAACAAGATATAATCAAGGTCTAAGGGTCTTGAAGCTTGAAAGTCAAACAGTAGATGAAAGAACTTGAACAAACTTTTTGAAATTGATATAGGGAATGGGATTTCGTGGGATAATGAGAAAATCTAGTACAATAACTAAAAAAATTTGGCTTGGACACCAAGAAAATGAAATTGGACCAGCTAAAACATTTCTTGGAGTTTAAGTTTCGTTAATTTAATCGAAAATAGGAAAGAATTTGCAGAATTAGTCCCTGTAGTTCCCGAAGATGCGATTTTTAGCCGTTTTAAGTGATTTTAAAGGTTTCTAAGGGCTATTTGGCATAATTGAAAGTTATGAAATTATAAAATAAGTTAAATACCAATAAATACAAGTTTTAAATAGTTCGAAAGATCCGAATTACGTTCCCGAATCGGTTTAACTTAAACGAATACAAATACGAAAATCCGAGATGTTACAGTCTCCCCTACTTTAGGGGATTTTGTCCCGAAATTAAGGAAAACTAAAACATAATCATTTTTTAAAATAATCAAACTTTTTTGGAAAATATCATAACATAGAACTTCCAATAATCAAAGCAGCACTCCAAATGAAAAACCGGTAAGGACACTTATATATAGGATGTACCAGCGGCGTATCCACCATGTCCTTATCATCTTAACATTTGCACCGTTACTCAAACTACTTTCGGTTCTAGATTATGACACCCAATTGTACGTATTATGATTCCCATGCGAGGATTTGGATAATTATGTTCGCGACCATAATTACTTAGATCGTCGGATGGTCCGCATAATCCGTCCCATCATGTGGGTTTACAAAACATTGAAAACAAAATTTTGAGAGAAAGCAATCATTTTGATAATTTTAAATATAAATTCAAGAGATAATAAATGTTCGAGTTTGATTAATAAATCCAGGTGATTTCTAAAATATCTTTTACTTATAAAAGTAAGGTTTTGGAGATTGAAATGGATTTCTTGAAGCAGACATTTGAAATGAGTTATGATGATTGAGAATAAACTAAGAGTGGAATATTATATGAAGTTAACCTTGATAGATAAAGTTACTGATTCATGAGATAGTATGCACAAAAGTTTACTTAACAACAATCTCAAAATGACTAGTGACATGTGAACTCTTTTAAATATCGTATTTATTAGGAATAAAATTCTGAAAACCCATAATAAAAGTTTAAACATAGTGAACGAAAATTTTGATGAGTTGAGTTTGATTAGTTTGAGAACTTATGAGATTAAAGAGAAGTTAGTATAAAGTTATAGCTTTTCAAGTTGTGATTTTGAGATGATATTAATTTGATTTTATAATAAAAATATTATAATATTTAGTAAATAATAATTGAAATACTAATGAAAATGCGAAAATGTACGTATTCAAATAAATCGTTAATAGATTTAATTGGGAAGCGGATATTCCCGAATCACCGAGATAGTCCTATTCCAATTAAATCTTTAAAATTAGATAAAATATAAAGTGAGTAATTGAAGATATTAAATTAGCTTAAATTGGAAATTCGTGGATTCTTCTTTTTTTACAAAATTGTTATAAATATTAGGAAATTAGTAAATTGAATTATTGATGATTTATAATGGAATTTCAAGTAAATAACAAATTTTAAATTAACTATGATACCAAAAATAAGATGTGAAGCATATAATAAAATAAGATAAATGTGATGTTAGAAATGCATGAACTACCATGACTATTCTAACAACTACGAATTTATCATTTAAAACGTTCAAAATTTTCAATGTGTATCTAAATCAAAGTGGGGAGTTGAAATATTTACGAACTCGCGTTTAGTTTCAAATAACAAACTTAATCAATAAATAAAGTGAGTGATAGGTTTTAAGGGAGATTTATCAAAAAGTCAATTTTTATGGTAAAGATTTAATTAATGGAAGATTTAATTAAATAATGAATATTAAATTTGAATGATGAAAAGTTTAGTTTAATATCAATAAAATTAACAATATTTGAATTTTAATAATGAAGATTTATAAAATGGAAAGTAAGTTGTGAAAAGTAACATGAGGAAAAACAAGAGGTAATAAAATATTTATAGATTAAAGTTGAGGGTAATGATTGAAATGCACTTGATAATTTATAGTTTGAGGATATGGAAATAAATGAGAAAAGATGATTTAAATAATATTTTAACGGATATGAGTTAGTATAAGATTTCTTGTTCGGGGTATTTTAGTTTTGTCGAGAGTGGTGGTTGTTTGGTTAACGGAATACAACAAACTCCTTGTCGATTCTAGTAGTTCGGCAATCACGAGAAGCAGGCGAACGCCGTTGATTACGATGATTGATTCTTAGGAAAGACATTCTGTGAGGACCAAAGATGAAACTTTATAAGATGATGGGTAAGTTGTTGAAATGAGTCAATGTGAGTCAATAGAGAAGTGTAATAGAATTGTGCAAGTGATGACTCGAGGACGAGTCGGGATTTAAAATAATGTATATAAGTTTGAGGCGTTTAAGTAAATATTATAAAATTTTCTAAGAATAAAATAACCAAACATATCAAACGTGTTGACCTCCCATGAGCTTTCCATGGAAATTTGAATGGCCCAACAAAATAAGCAACATAAAGTTTGTGAATTGGCCTCCCATGAGCGTTGCATGGCGATTTGTTGGCCCAATTCAAATAACGAGTAATAAACAATTGAGTTGGTCAGCCCATGAGTGTGTACATGGCGTTTAACTGACCCAACTAATTAACGAATTATCAAATCAATGGAGTTCTTCGTACCATGAGCGTTACAAGGCATTTAACCAACTCAACTAAATATCGAATCAATGAATCAAATAAATTTAAAATAACTAAAACACAATTTGGAAGTATAACCGTTTAGCCGGTTATGTTTACCACGCAACCGTTTAGCCGGTTACGGGAACCACTTAAAGTTACGGTTGTACGACATTTGTCATACCCCCATGCTTCAAAGTGAAGAAGCAAAACAAAACACGGGATTCTTAAGGAATTTACCACAATAAAATATAATCTACCAAAATAAAAGATTTAGAAAAATATTTTGAATGTGAGGCATAGCCTCGGAATGTGTGTGTGCGTGCAATAAATAGATAAGATACAATACAATAAAATAATTAAGCTGTAAACAATTAAATAGCACATAAGGCAGTTTAGATAAACACGTATAGGGTTCCTACCATATGTCTAGGACAATTTCTAACGACCTATCTTATAACCTTCGACTCTGATACCAATATGTCACACCTCAACCTAAGGCGGAAATGCTGGGGCTTGATCTGATTGCTCACAGCTCGAAGATACTATCATACATAAAATGTGACAATATCTAATTAATTATTTTATTGAAAATAAATACACACAATATCCAGCTAGAACAAACAATGTAAATACACGAATGTAATCTCAAATAATGATTATCTTGTTTATATCATAAGGTCTTGTCTAAGTGTTCAACTTCAATATTCAATACAAAGTATCCTACATATGCGTAGAAAATGGAGTTTGTCAACAACACATGTTGAGTGAGATGATCAACAATTTTGACAGAACAAATAATTATATAATAAATAAAATAAATGCTAAATATTAAACGCAAACAACACATGTGATAGTAATCAATCAAATCATAACAAAGCATATATCAACCATAAACAAAACCAAAGACTAACCCAAGACTTGCTAGTGTGCCAATGAATCGTTGCCAAGCGAATCGGGCATTGATTACGATGACTAAAGTTGTCCTTTTACCTTCGCCAAGCGAATCGGGCTCCGGTTACTAAGACGGTCGTATGATGATACTAATGAGAACCCTATACAAGGAGATATGTTGGACCTCTCCGACAATGATAGAATATACACATAAGCAAATAGCAATTAGCAAATAGCATTTAATTGATATTCACACAATGATTATGTTTGCGAGTTTGTATATAATATATAATAGAAAATATGAGTAATTACGCATATGCCCCCAAAACGTTTGAAAACACTATATAAAAAGGGGAATGATCAAACTCACCTTAGATTATAGGCGTGTGATTAATAATTAAGATAAACGAACTAACGATTAAGCGAGTCGTCCACTACGCGTCAAAACGAGATTAATGATCAGAACCTGAAACTTTGACATATGATAATATAAGTAAAAACGAACTTAATGCCGCTAGAATCAATCCAAACGGACATTTAGAACTCCGGTTATGTTTAATTAAAGATTTAAGCGAGCTGGTACTGACCAGAATCCGAACAGCGAGTTGGAAGTCACTGTTCAGAAGCATCAGAAATTGATTAGTCAAAGTTGTTAACTATTTTGCCCTTAAACGGGTTTGAGTCCAATTGACCACCTAGACTCCCTCAATCGGCAAAATTGATGGAGGGCTTTTGTTCTACAGATAAATATCTACTATATTTAAGAAGACAACTTACCCGAACGATGAATGGAACAAGAGATAATCAAGGTCTAAGGGTCTTGAAGCTTGAAAGTCAAACAGTAGATGAAAGAACTTGAACAAACTTTTTGAAATTGATATAGAGAATGGAAATTTCGTGGGATATAGGGTTGATGGCTGGAAATTAGTAGTTATTACGGTTTAGATATGTGTTTTGATTAAATATAATAGGTTATAGCTTGTTTATGAAGTAATCCGCTCGATTAGGAAACAAAATAAGTTATTTAATGAGAAAATATAGTATAATAACTAACAAAATTTGGCTTGGACACCAAGAAAACGAAGTTGGCCCAACTATAACATTTCTTGGAGTTTAAGTTTTGTTAATTTAATCAAAAATAGGAAAGAATTGGCAAAATTATTCCCTGTAGTTCCTGAAGTTGCGATTTTTAGCCGTTTTAAGCGATTTTAAATGTTTCTAAGGGCTATTTGGCATAATTGAAAGTTATGAAATTATAAAATAAGTTAAATACCAATAAATACAAGTTTTAAATAGTTCAAAAGATCCGAATTACGTTCCCGAATCGGTTTAACTTAAACGAATACAAATACGAAAAATCCGAGATGTTACAATCGGCTCCTTTCCCTTACGTTTACGCTTCTCAGCATAAGTTAACTCGGAACTTGGCCCCTGACCACCATCATTTTTTCCATCATCACCACCCGTACCACCATCACCACCCTCACGCTCAGAATCCGAATCATCATGAGCCCAACGATCGTGAGATGGTGCCTTGTAGTCTATATTGGTAAGATGGCCAATCAAACGCTTGTACCGTGGCCGATCTTGAAGGATTTGGTTCCAGTACGTACGCAAACGCCTCAACGTCTCAACGTTCATATGTTCCAACTTCATCAAATATGCTAAATTCGTTGGATCTTTAAATAAGGTCGGCTGTAAATCATCTATAATCAGCTGCAGGAACCTCAGATACATCAAGAACTTGTGTCGACTTATACAATTTTCCTTCAGATGATAGAAAACCAATTCAGAGAAGTTGAATGGTTTATTCAGCACCAACGTGACAAATGCCGATTGCAACATAACACGACACTCATCGTATCCATCTTTACGTCCTCCAAGGCAATGTATCAGAACGTGCAAAATATACTTGTACTGTTTGCACAAGTTTGCCCTGTTGTACATCGATCGATCCAAATTCCCCTTATATCGTATCCTCCTAAATAACCCACGTATCAACCCCCTGTCAAAATCACAGCGATCATCTATGGTATCTCGAAAACCCAAAACGTCGCTAATCACACCAACATCCACGACTACTGGCTTGTCTTGAATCGTAGATTCTATCTGATTCTCTCTCTCACATTGAATCGAGCCGTATCCCAGAAAGCACGGATAATACTTTGGTAAACCAAAGTCTTTGTGGAAATCGCCTTGTAGATTCTAGATCGTAATAAGAAGTTAATGATCACTCTAGATATTTGTGTATCCTCAAAGTTGTCCTGTAAGAACGCACATATACTGTGCTTCTTGTCCCATGATAATAAGACAGGAGCTTCTTCAGGTTTCGCATCTTGAGCTTGTATATCAGGTTTTTGTTCGGTAACAACCTCTGGTTGTTGTTTCGAGGCAGGATTAGGAATAATCTCGTCAGCCATACTGTAAAATGAAAATAATATTAGTAAAATATTCATCAAGAATATCTTCTGGTTTAACGAATGACTATTCATTCGTTTTAATAAACTATACGAATGAACTCATTTGTAAGAAATTACTCTAATGA
Source organism: Bidens hawaiensis (assembly GCF_021521415.1). Taxonomy (NCBI): domain Eukaryota; kingdom Viridiplantae; phylum Streptophyta; class Magnoliopsida; order Asterales; family Asteraceae; genus Bidens; species Bidens hawaiensis. The sequence continues at coordinate 271,479 of NW_027493673.1, read as the reverse complement.
ATCTGTCACATTCGTTAACCTATTCGTTACTTTAAACTTCACATTCGTTACAATAACGAATCGGCATCTTACTCTTTAAGATAAACGAAATACAGTCATTCGTTATCAAACGAATAACCACATTCGTTAACCTAGCGAATGACTTGGTTATTCGTCAACCTATAATGAATCTGATATAATTAAGTTAATTTTGACTCTCAATAGTCAAAGTCCAAATAACCCAGATAATGAGAAGTCAAATCCGACGAATATTATTCAATTATGCACTTGATTCAGATTAACAACATCAATTAATCCTAATCAACTAAGTCGGAATCATGTTTAATACATTAACCTATAATCAGTCATCACTAATCTTATCAAAAACTTTAAGTATTTGATTAGTTTAATGGTCCGTTCATGTCGGTTTATCTAACGAACAATTAAACCCTAAAACACTGATTGTATGGCAACATCCTTGCATCAATGAGATCGCCATTACCTGTAGTTTCACAATATATCAGTTAATTGATCAATAATGAAAGTAATGATTTTTAAGAAAATTTTGCAAGAGTTTGGCTTAGAGATGGATGAAATAGTGTTTGACGAATGAAGAGTTCATTCGTCACCTGTGGATTATAAACCCCTACAATAATTGCACACGAAACAAGGCTATTCGTCAAAATTTGAAATAACGAATGTCCTCATTCGCTAACTTAACCTATTACTCGTTAGAAATTCAAACGAAAGAGCCTTATTCATTAAGATTTTAACAAATGACTCTCACATTCGTTGAATGTTTAACGAATGATACATTAAAACAAGTCCATTCGTTAGAATAGTATATGAATGACTTCCCATTCGTTAGATCAGCGGAAGCAAATGTGCATTCCATAACGAATGTGCCCATACGTTATGGATAATGACAAATGACTGGTCATTCGTTAATACTATATTAACGAATCACCAGACCCTTTAACGAATGAGACAAAATCTCATTTAATGATTTAAATAATCATTTAAATCCCAATTAGGGTTTAAAATGAATTAAATAATCAACTAAAACAAATTAGGGTTTTAATTGAATAAAATAATATTAATTACATTAAAGCCAATCAATCATTGATCGGAAATGTTTAACTTAAGCGGATATTACTTTAAAATTACGTTAAGCACGAATTAACTTAAAATTGGGGTAAAAACCTTTTCTTTTTGTTTTGAATTATTCACCATCTCGATAAATCGAAAATAAAGAAGAACAATGAAAATATTTTTGGATTTTAAAATTTTCAAACAAAAAATGAAAATGTAGTAAATGTAAAGCAGTAAAGATTTAACAACTAATAAAGTAGTACATATTTTTGAGAGTCGAGCAGAGAATCATATTGATCAAAATTTCCTTCCATCATAGTTTTATTTTCTGTTTTTATTATGACTGATGTTAAGTTGATTATTGGTATTGTTGTCCACTTAAATCTTCCTACAAATTTTCAGAACTTTCAGTGATATGATTTAATTTGTTCAATTAGGCACAAATATTAGAAGCTATTGGTTCTAATCTTGATTCAGGCGTAATTTGATTTTCTCCAAATCACCCCAACTTGACTTAAACCTTAGAATCAACTTGATTTAAAATGATTTGTTTAAAGCAATCTTAACACATAATCCCCACTACAAGATATACCCCCGTTATCAAGCAATACCCAAAGGTCCGTTCCCATTGATAAGTATGCACGATTTCATCTGTTGGTTTACATACATTGTGTCCATTGTGGTCCGTTTTTTAATGGTAATAAGACGCGAGCAAGGGGACAATGTATGGCTCACAACGTGGTTTGATCAAGTCTGTAATTTATTTTGTACTAAAAGTACATTGAGCGATCAAGTTTAGAGACTTAAGCAGATACACTGCGAGTTCGCTTTTTCAAGCATTGTTTAATATTCATCGAAATGAATACCATATGTAAAACTGCATAAAGACCCAATGGTGTCGGGAACCTTAAAGCATCCCATCAATACAGGATTTAAGGCCATAAGACCATACATCGTTGAAGTGTTAACCACAAACTAGAAGCTTTTTATATGAAAAATTTTCAAATTGACTAGAAGGCTTGAGTATAACCGGATTATTACATTTCTGCCATCATTATCAAGACTTTTTCTAGAAACAACATTCCTTTTATTCGGCAATTTTAGGTTTATATCACTTACTAATCCTTACTTGCTTGTTTAAAAACCTACCAATACATCGATACAGTTAAGAACACAGTCTTTTATTACTTACTTTTTACTGGACTTGGGATCAAATGACCAATGTACTATCATTTTTCATTTTTGTTTCAAGACTCAATTTTGAGGAGCATTTTTCTATGTTTTTGTAATTTTTAATATTTGAATGTTTTTGGAGTTTTGAATTTTTCTGTACAAATATAAAACACAGTATTTTTGTATTTTATATTTTTCTCCCCCTAAAAACTACAAATAGAAAATAAAACATGAAAAAATGAAAATAAAAATAAAAATGATCTAACCGAGCTTTTGAATTTCATTCAAAGTTTTTAAACCATTTATACCAAGCAGATATTGAAAACGTTTTTTGTCAAAAGCCTTGGTATAAAGATCAGCCTTTTGAAAATCCTTATGAATATTTTTAATGTCGATTAATTTCTTTTCAAAGCAATCACGTATAAAGTGATAACAGATTTCAATATGCTTTGTTTTTGAATGTTGAACAGGGTTTTTGGTGATCGAAATAGCAGCTGAATTGTCAATGAAAATGGGAGTAGTAAGAAACTTCAAACCGTAATCCCGTAGATGCTGTTGGATGTAGCACCCCGACTTAAGCGGAAACGCCCGAGTGTGATGTACAGATTGTTCAAACACACGTGATATTAATTCATTTAAAACATCATGTAACACAAGTTCCAAAGTAAACAAGTATATTCAATCAAAGGTAAACAATCATAATAATAGTTTGTTTATTTGAATAACCTAGAAACTAAATGTCTTCAATACTTCATCCTCTAATCACGGTACCTGTAACACATGTATAAAATATGGTCAGCTATAAATATAGCTGGTGTGATTTCTACAGTTTGATATACTACGTAAAAACCATACAATTCCATGAACTCGTAAAATGCTCAAGTAAGGGTTCTTTACACTCGATGCAATGGACCTGAGTGTAAAGAACAAACGAAGGTCCTTTCCAGTTGGGGCTACCAACGTACTCAGATATATGAGGTAATTTTTTCACTCGATACAAATGGACCTGAGTGCAAAGGGAGGCGTATGATCATACTCATTGAGGCAACCACTTGAAATCCACGTATATAACAAATAAGCAAGTAAGCACACAAGTCCATGATATGAATTGTAGTTTGTAAGCAAAGTTGTAAATCTTAAAGTTTGATAATAAATACATATGCCACCCCAAAATATGAAAGCGTTTAAAAGGGGGTTGTGAAAACTCACCTTATAAATTGAGGTAAAATGGTAATCCAAAAGCGTCGAAAAGAGTGATAATGGCAAAAGAACCGAAAGCGTCACGAAAACCGAATTGGGCGATCCGCACTCACTTTGATAAAAGAATACGATACTTAATCGATAATCTTACAGGGTCATTTATTGTATATACTATATTAGGAGTTTGCTAATATTTTACAAATTTTATATCTTTTGATTATAATATTATTATTTATGTTTTAATGGCAATTTGATTAATATTATGGTATAACTATTCTAATGGCAAAGATACGAGGCTTGCACGTTCGAAATACTTGAACTAAGGTTTATAAGTCGAAGTTATAGTTAATGGTTTAACAAAAGATTTTTAATGATTTAAAGTTTACTTTTAGTATTAACAAAAGATTTTTAATTACGGTTTACGGAAATGAAAATTTGGTTTTTAAGTGTGAAGTGATGAGATATATTTTATATTAATTTATGTAATTTTATTTTAGTTTAGAATAATTTTTATTGTTTTATTATGATTTTTAAAATGATTAAACTAATTAATAAATGATAATTAAATTAACAAAACTTATATTAAAAAAAGAGGGCCTGACCCGGGTTTCGAACACGGGTCCATTTAGCTTAGAGTATTACCAACTGATCCAGAGGTGATATTCATTAAAAACATGGTTTTTATTATATATATATATATATTATTAGTTTTCAATGATTTTTAATTAATCATAATAATAATAATAAAACAGTTTTTAAAAAAGAAATGCAAGCTTGACTCGGGTTTTGAACCCGGGCCTGATGTTTACGAAGCAAAGAAGTTAACCTGTGGAGCTGTTGGATCATTTCAAAATAAGTAGGATTCTTAATTCTTAAATATACTATTAATTTTAATGATCTGCTAATAATAAAAACATTAAAAACAGTTGATCCAAGTTTCGAACCCGAGTCTTGAGTTTAACAGACCCATGACTTACCCACTGGACCATATCAATATTCAGGTTATAACATGAAAAAGCTTATTAATATAAAAACAATATAGATCATCTTCAATATTCAAACCCTAGGTTATCAATTCTCATATTCTGTTCCATGTAAGATTAAATTAGTTTTGGGGTTTTGTTTATTTGATCAATACTGACATAATACATATAATAATTACCCGTTAATGTGTTGTTTCGACGGAGAAGACGAGCTCGCCGGAGCCGGTGACTTGACGGAGGATTACGGCCAAATTAAATAAAATGAGAGTGATTGAGAGGTGTGAGCGAGTTTAGCTCAGTCCTAGGTCCGTATTTATACTAGTTAAAGGAGCGTCTGCGCGCTAATTGCTTTGATTGATATCTCCGAAGAATCCGGCGTATATCACGGATATTAATCACGGCTACAGGTTGTTATAAAGTAATTAATATGTTAGATATCGATGTTAATTGACGACATAACGCGTTGAACTATAAATACTGGTCAAAGATGCGACGAATTTGTAGTTTAAAAAACGTGTCGGAGCCATTTTCCGGTGGCCGGAAAAACAGGGGGGTAGGGACGGTGGGGTTGGGTTCTATATTTAATTAATATAATTTAAATTAAAAGTTTCAATATAAATTCTTTTTAAACTTAATTTAAATTATATATCACAGAAACGACCCTAAACTTTGAAGTGTTATAATTTATAATTTATACTTAGGATTTAGGATAATTACGCATTTAACCTGTAAGGCTTGGTTAACGATAAGACTCGGAATTTTATAAACAATTGAATATAGTAATAAACGAACAAAGTTGAACATTAAACATCGGGAATACTTTTATTAATGATGAATAATAATGATGATACATCGAAACAACCCAACGGGTCGGGTTAATAAATACAAATACGAATCGAAAACCGAAGAATGTCACACTGGATCCAGAGTGCTTGTGAACAGCAAATCGAGACCGTCACATACTCTGCTTCAGCTGTTAAAATAGAGACCGTTGTCTGCTTCTTACACTTCCAGAAAACAAGCCGGTTTCCTAATAACTGCCAACCCGCTGATATTGATTTGAAGTTGATCTTTCATCCTCCGTAGTCAGAGTCGGTATAAGCCGTCAAATCAAACTTATCGTCCTTGGGGTACCACAACCCGATGTCGGGATTTCCCATCAGATAATGTAAGATACGCTTAACCACCGCCAGATGCGTCACTCGGGGACTTGATTGATACCTGGCACATAAACAAACAGCAAATATAATATCAAGACGAGACGTAGTCAAATACATAAGTGAACCGATCATAGCCCGATATAGGGTCGGATTAACGGTATCCTCCAATTCATCCGGTGACAAATTGTGACCCACGGGAAGAGGTGTAGAAGGGATTTTTTTGGCAGATATCTTGAATCGGCTCAAGACATCGTTCACATATTTCGTCTGATGGATAAAGATCCCGGTCTCAGACTGGTGAACTTGCAGTCCTAAAAAGAAGCTCATCTCCCCCATCGAACTCATTGCAAATTTCGTCTGCATCGTAGTGTCTAACTTCTTGCATAAGCTGTCGTTTGTTGAACCAAAAATGATATCATCAACATATATATGGACGAGGAGCAGATCATCACCAACATTCTTATAAAAAAGTGTACAATCAACCGTCCCCCGTTTGAAGCCACTATCGATAAGATGGTCAGCCAACGTGCTGTACCAGGCTCTCGGGGCCTGGTGTAAACCATATAGAGCCTTGTTTAATCGGTAAACACGCTCGGGTTAGTCAGGGTCTTCAAAGCCGGGAGGCTGTTTCACGTAAACTTCCTCGTGAATTTCCCCGTTTAAGAATGCCGATTTAACATCCATTTGATAAACCTTAAAGTTCTTATAGGCTGCATAGGCTAAAAAGATACGTATCACTTCCAGTCGTGCTACTAGAGCGTACACTTCCATGTAATCGTTGCCTTCATGTTGATTATACCCAAGTACGACCATCATGCCTTATTGCGCACAATTACCCTACGGTCATCTTTCTTGCACTTGTATACCCATTTGGTAGGAATTGCCCGTTTGACTCTATCAGGCTTGTCAATGAGGTCCTATACACCCAGTGGTACAAACTGTTGCAGCTCCTCCTGCATAGCCTCTACCCACGAAGGTTCCTTGAGTGCCATTGTGACATTTGTCGGTTCGATCTGAGATGAGAAGCAAGTGTATTGTGCAATATTCAGAATACTCCGTGTAACACCCCGACCAAAGGCGGATTATACATCGGGGCGCCACATATTGTTTCATTACTCGTGACACTATTGGGTGTCAATATTTAATAAATACATTCATTCGCGCACGCGCAAAGTAGACATAAGATAACATAAATCATCATAAATCAATATATTATAAATCATAATATTCGAACAGCAATAACTTGTCTTGATACATTTTAATCTAGGTCCAAAATAAAGAAAACTTCCTACGTGTCCTCGAGCTCCAAAACAGCTACTGCAAACCTGAACATGTGTTAAAATAAACGTCAAACACTTGCGTGTTGGTGAGAAATCAAGTTTAATACAATACATAGATAACAATAAATCTGCGCGCAACATGTGTATGTCTGGTTTTCAACAAGGGTGTAATCCGATCGGGACCAACTCTAAGATTCATAGACTGCCAGTGCTCACAATTGAGCTCACAAACAAGAAAGACTGTGCAAGTGTAAACAAAAGAGAAAATCATAAACGATAGTTCTCCCGTGTTCATCTAATGGTACCATGAGAACTGCGGAATAGACCGACAAGACGGTTAATGATCCACACATACAAATAAACAGCCAAGTCTACGTCCTCAACACATGGGATACTGCGCGACTAAAGTTCATAAACAGTTTAAGACTCTAAGTTTGTATGAACACATGAACATCCCAAAACATTAAAAGCAAAAAGGGATTAGATACGAGATTACTCACCTGATAAACGATGCGGTGTAAGATAAAGCAAGAACCAACTTTAAACAAGCACAAGTTAACCTATAAATAAGATTATTGTTTTAATGATTTGTTTTAAGTCTTGATTATAAGTTAGCATAATTAATAAGTAATTATTATATATAATATATTACCGGAAAAGCAGGGCAGAACAGGGAGGAAGACGGAGGCAGAGAGGAAGACGGCAGAGAGAGCAAGGAGGAGGTTAAATTAAGTGTTTGTGTGTGATGTGTTAGGAAAATAATATTATTATTTATAGAGAAACCCTAGGGAACACAATCCCTAGAAAAGGGGAAAAGATCTCCAAAAAGTAAAAGATTCCAAAAGCAAAAGATATCAAAAGATATGGCAGCTACAGGGGGCAAAGGAAAAGCTGACAGGTAACAGTAAACAGGCATGGGCGGGTCAGATAAAGGTACTGGTCAAGCATGGAAAAGCAGATTTCAAAAGATTATGTCAGTCACTTTTTCTGTCAACCAATGGGGTTGGTGCGCATGCTGCGCCAAAAGTGGCTTTTCAGACATAAGGTAGGTCAGGTCAACAGCATAGAAGATAAGACAACACAAAAGTAAACGGCTGGATTAAACAGAAGAAAAGACTCAAAGGGTTAGCGCGAGAAGGCTGGAGCGCGCGAGCGCGAAGGCAGACACAGAAGGTCAAGAGTGCGCGAGCGCGAAGGCAGACAGAACCAACCTTAACGCGTCGCGGGAAGAACGGTATCCATAGCGCGCCGCGGAAAGAACTAAAATCCTTAGCGCGTCGCGGGGACAGTTCGTCTCGCGTATCGCAGTAACAGGTGGTCTTCACGCAGGCTTCCTTGTAAGGAGTCTGGCGCGTGGAGCTGCGCAGACAACCTTAGGCGGGAAGGAACAAAGGACAGGGGTTCAAGGCTTAAGGGCGGGACGGCGACAAGAGGGAAAAGAAGGCGGAAAGAGAGAAGAGGGACGGGACGGCGGAAAGAAAGAGAGAGAAAGAGGCGGGAAGGAAAATATATTATTATTATTTAAAGTAAAATATAAGTATAAATAAATATTAAATCATAAAAGAAAGAGATCGGATCAGAGAAACGGGTACCTGGGTCGGGTCGGATCGGGGCAGATGTCACACTCCGTTGCATGCAAATCCGCATATGCACACAACACAGGATCTTCTGTAGAAGATACGTTACAATCAACATCTTCATCGCATACGTCAGCCAATTAGTGTCGAGTTCTCACACCGTCATTAACATTACCAATGATTTGTTATTGCGGATGATTCGTGTGAATCCTTAAAGAAGGATTCGCAGGAACAGATACATGATCACCATAATTGGTGATATTTTCCTTGGTTGTGTCTAAAGAGACAATAGATGACACATCTTCAATTAGAATCGGCTGGTGAGTTTCTTGAGCTTCATCCAAAGGAACTGAAGAAGAGTTAACGAAATTAGCTTCATCGGAAGATTCAGAACCATCATTTGATGTTTTTACGTTAGGAATCTCGTTCACATCATAAGTAGAATAACTTGGCTTCAGAAGACATTGTTCCTCCAAATAAGATCGCACCAAATCTTTAGATATTTCGTCAACGGCTGGTGTGAATGAATTAAATAAAGTGCCATAATCAAACACCCAATCAGGTCCCTTGCCAGCTGGAGGTGTAGTGTAGCTTTGACAATCCACATGGTACCACTCTTCTACACACCCCAAAGAAAGAATAAACACACGCTTCTTAGGAGAATTATACCTAAGAAAATAACCTTCAAATGCCTTTTCATCGAATTTTCCGGCATCTTTCTTCAATACCGTACATGGACACCCGAATGGTTCCAAATACTTTAAGTTCGGATTCTGATTATTCAGAAGTTCATAACTAGTCTTCATGAACTTCTTAACCGTTAGGACACTATTAAGTGTATAACAAGCAATATTCACAACCTCGTTCCAGAATTGAACGGGAAGCTTAGAATCTGCAAGCATCGTCCTAGCCGCTTCGATCAAAGTCCGGTTCTTCCGTTCAGACACACCGTTTTGTTGAGGAACAAACGGCGCACTGAATTCCCGATGTATTCCATGTTGAATACAAAAGAAATTCAACACATTGTTTTTTAATTCAGAACCGTTATCACTTCGAATTCGTCTCACTTTCAATTTGTAAAGTGATTTGATCTTAGTGATAAGATTTTGAATCAAAACCAGTGTCTGATCTTTAGACCCTATAAATAATACCCATGAGTACCGAGAGAAGTCGTCTGTCACTACTAGACAATAGGAATCACCCGCTATACTAAGGCGATTCACTAGACCGAATAAATCGATGTGAAGTCGTTCCAGTGGAGTCATAATCGAGTTAATCGATTTGCTTGGGTGTGACTTCTTCTTTTGTTTCCCCTTCTTGCACGCAACGCAATGATCGTTAATGTAACATCCCGATTTTTCGAAACCCTAAAATTAAATGTTTGTACGAGTTGTTAAATCGTAATTAAAAACATTTGAACTAAGGGACATTATTATACTTTATTTTATGTAAAATTTAAAAACAAATATATATTTTGAGTTGCCTAAAGAATTATGAAATCTTTAAAAAAAAAGAATTCAAATTATCGTTACTTTGTTTTTTTTTAAATGTTAATGTGGTTTTTGAAAAGAATGGAGTTTGGAATCTTTTTTTTTTATTTAAATGAAATTCAATCTCTCCATATTTAGTACTAGGTTAGATCTCGTGTTAAACACGGATGAAAAATATATAAAACTTCATATATACATATATATGTATATATATGTATGTGTTATACATTTTAATAAATTGTAAACGAAAGATAGTCTAACATTTTTAATATAATGTATCACATTGTTATTTTAATTAAAAAAATCCAACATACAAAGAAAAATATATATAAATAACAATTTAATACATATTTCTAACTTATACCATGAAATAAAAAAAAGATATATTAATTAAAACTTCATTATGTACTGAAATTTTATGTTGTAAGCTATTAATTGTAAACATGCAAATGTTGTAACATAAGTTGTATGCTATAAAAACTATCTTTATTGAAATTATAAAACATATAAGTACATAGCATAAAGAATGCTACAAATATGAATATAACAATGAGATATAACAATTATAATTTTGATTAAACCGTTTAATAAAGCAACAATAAAATCCAAACTTCATGACTTAAACCACCATTGCAATCGAAACATCTATACATCCAGTCCAAATGTTTATAAATAATTTCCCAAAATCCAAAAAAAAAAAAAAAAAATAGCAAAGTCTCAAAATTTTAGAAAATAGCAATGAAGACAATTAATTGCCTTTGCTACTCAATAAATGGTGATTATAACCATTTATTTTGAAACATTTTCCAACTTATGAGTTAATGCTTAAAATTAAATTGTTTATTAGGTGGATAATTTATTTATAGAAATTGTATATTTGACATCATATGTGGATAACCTAGTTAAATGACATGTGAAAAAGATATGTTACTTTAATAGTATAGTAAGATAAGGTTAGTCAACGATCAATAAACTGAATTATAGCCTTATATTTGGAATTTACATTAATGGAAAAACATATATTATAATTTTAACGGTTTGTGACTTTCTTCCAACCAAAGCTACATCTACCTTGTGGGTTTAAATTGTCGAGATTTTTGTTGTCAATTACTCTAGAGAATAATGTATTGAATATTGATTTCTTATTCTACAAATACAAAACTCGCCTCATGTATACAACACATGATTTAACGTCCCATCTACTCCTCTTGGAACCCCATGCCTTCTGTTTCGAACATTGTGTCGGTCTCGCAAACTAGATTTCTTGAAGTCATATAAGAGGCCGAGTGGACTCCACTAGTTTTGAGCATAGTTCTAAAATCTAAAGTGTACCAAGTAAGTTTTGTTTTTCGAATGCGTATTATGATTTGTCCCAAACATTTTTGCCATGGTCTATTCCGATTGTTGGTTTCGGCATCTGATAAGATGGCCAATCCGTTTGGCTTATGGTTGATAGCTTCATTAATCCATTTATTCTTTTTTATCTTAGCCATGTTCTCATACGGACCTACTAATCTATTTTCATAACAAATTTAAATAAATGTTCAAGTTATGCTCCTTTTAGGCTTTTACAAATCAAAATTTAATAGTATGAGAATTCTTAATTTTATACTCTAAAAAAAAGGGGTTTTGGAATTTGGTTCAAGATTATTAACTATTTATTTCTTATTAGATAAAAAAAATGGCAACTAAGGAGGTTGAAAAGCCGACAATGGCCTTGAATATTGATTAACACGTGAATCACCATGACACTAATATATTATTGAGTATTGGTATTGAACTATTGATTCATTGACCTATTGAACTACTGCACCGAAAGGTGACCTACTGATTACTGCACCGAAAGATAACCTACTGAATTTGACTGGCCTACTGAAAGTGTTACGTAAACTACTGAATTTGACTAACCTACTGAATGTGAATTACTGAATATGAACTACTGAAGGTGGCTAACTGAATTTGTATAAATATTGTTTGTATTTAGATATTGTTAGGATATTGTGTTATTGTTATAGTTGTTGTCCCACTGAGTATTTTACTCAGGCGCATATATTTTCTTTATATGTGCGTCAGGTAACAGGGCTATTCGGAAGAATCTGATCGAGGGCTCAAGGGAAAAACTTAAGGATCATGGGTTTTATAAAAAGAAGAATTAAATGATGTTGTGTACAAATTTTTTTTTATTTATTTTGAAAGTTTAATGCTTTATTTTAATGAAAACGGTGCATTGAATTCTGGTCTACTGTAAGGTGACACACTAGCCCTAACACCGGCGGGGTGTTACAGTTAAGTTTGAAATTCTTGAGGGGGCACACCATCCACCAGATCATTCGCAATTAGATGATTCATTTTACGAATGTAGATGTCTCCCATGTGTCGATGCCATAGAATCGAGTCTTTCTCCATTACTTTGGAGACAAAACACGTTTTAGAAGGTGGAACGGTTAAATTAGTACTCATGTCGAGGACATAAATATCATGTGATCTTGGAGATCGACAACCATATCTTCAGGAATAGTGTATCCCGGCTGAAGGATAACACATTCCTTGTCTGTGAAGATGGTAGTGTACTGTTTATCACAAATCTGTATCAACAAATTTAGTTAATACGTATCTCTAAGAACATGATCCATTTATACTATTTATAGTAAGTGTAAGTTGGTTTATGTTATTTGTTGGATACGCATGCAGCAATGTATAAGTGAATATTTAAGATTCCAACCAAAGATTTTATCTTATAAAAACTCATTATTATGATAGTTTTATTCAAACTTCTTTAGTGAGGCGGTACAACAAATGGTTATCTAGTTAGAGTAGACACAAATGAAATTGGGGAGACGAGAACCCACATAAAGTTTCCCATTCTACTCCTGAACCAAGCTGATTGTTTTATTGAAAAATTGTGTAGCAAATGACACTGTTTGCAACACAACTCCATTCGAATTGAATCTCACTCCTTGAGGTGTGATGAGTGGCGTCCGTGGGCGGAATCCAATCGAAAGTGCCACCCAAAACTCTCCGAATCTCCCTGCTCGCTTTATTTTATTCGGGTTTCCAACATTATTTAGCAAGAGTTCCGTTTGACTCGCTTTGGGCCCAACTAGCCAATATTTTGAAACTGGGTTAGCGTTAAGCTCAGGCACTAGAACAAATGTACCATCGAGACTAACTGCCGGACCACCGCCGCCCGAGAGATCACTAAGCAAAACATCTACACGTTTCCTAACTGGATCGTAACGCAAGAATCTACCGGTTGAATCAGGCTTAAATCCAGGTTGTGTGATATTTCTACATCAAAAAAGATACTCATGTGTTCAAACAAGACTAGTAAACATTTAATCCATGGTTTGAGTTAATATAGTTACCTGATATCATATGTCAAACTAGCATCACTGAAGTAAACATTGCCGGTTATCAAATCAACATCAATACCAGTTGCAAACTTGAAACCACCAGCAAGCTGAGTTGCAAGCCCGCCGGTAGGCCCAACAACTAGAAGCCCAAAAAATGCATCAGCTATGTAAAGAAAGCCGGTTTTCGGATTAAAGCTAAGAGCTAATGGCCTTCCGCATGCTGGTCCCAATTCTGGATCAGTTGTGCCATCACAAAGTTGCTTATTCCTAATCAAAATATTAAAAAGACAAAAAATAATAAGATGCATATACTAAAAATCCACCAAAAGAAATTTGGCATTTAACTCTTATTTTAAATTTAATAATTTAATGAAAAATCAAGTTTTGATTATTTAAGCTAGTTTTATTTGTAAACACTTTTGCTAGTTTATGTTTGTATTAGTTCATTTTACAAAGTATCACGAACAAGAAAATATTTTTTTTATATGTTCTTAAACGAACATGAACAACCTTAAGCCCTACACGAACAAAATAACTAGTTATGCATAAAACAGACCTTCCGGGTGCAGTATATGCGAAATCCACGAAACCTACAATAGGGCCTTGCCATTTCAATATCCTGCCATCGTATACGGATGTAAAGGGACCTTCAGTAAACAAGAGAAGCCCACTAAATGCAGCCGATTCAGGGCCCGAAACCCCTTGAGGTAATTCGAGCTTACTAAAGCTGGCAAACTGACCGGAAACAACAACAAAAGTGGAAAGTAATGCAACTAAAACAGAAAGCAAGGATGATGTTATAGAAAAGAATAGTTGCTTCATCGAGGTCTTTTGTGCACGATGATGTCGCAACTCGTAACTTGTAAGGGCCGTCGTTTGGGATTCTCGGTCGTCATTGCAGATTCTTGCTAAACAAATCGTTTCTTATTTTAGAAAATTTTGGTTACGTGTCTTTAACATTACGTGAATGAAACTGATTAAATTTTGCCTAGGTACTCTATTATTCTCTATTTATATATAATGTATGGAGCTGTGTATGCTTATCTTAGAGGATACACATATAACAATGGTGAGTGACCTCATACAGCTTGATCTTTGTTGGAAATGAAACTTAATTGAGACTCAAAATTGTTTTACTTTTAACTTTTTACAATCTGCTTCAACTCGAGTTTGTGTGTCTTAAACGAGCCAAACCTCGGCTGTGCAGTGTGAAATTAATACATAAAAGTCCAAAAGACATTTAAAATACACTAAGCTCGTTAAGGTGCGGCGATCTTCCCATATATGGCTCAAGCTCAAGCTCGATAACTAAATGAGCCTTATTTGAGGCTGGAAAAGGCTCGGCTCATTTCGAGTTTTTTTATCGAGGAGTACGCGAGCTATTCGACTCATTTGCTCCTCTATTCTAATTTATAAATATTCTACATTAAATACCTATTATAACTTGCAGAATTAAGTGTCATTTTAGTACCCGTGGTTGGTTCAATTACGCAACTTTAGTACTGTTTTTAAATTTATTGTAAATGGTTACTTCACTTTTCTAAAACTTACAATTTTAGTACTTTTTTCTAACTCCGTCTATTTTTATCATTAAATCAGGGGTAATTTAGTAACTTTATTATTTTCTTTAATTTTTCTTTTGTTTTGTATGCCTTCCCAAAAACAAAGATAAAGAAATCAATATTTTTTTAGTTAAACCCATATCTAACCATTGAAAACCATCCTTGCAACTATTGAAGGCAACCGTCACCACCATTAAAGACCTCTACCAATCAAAAACCACCCCCACCACCAAAGACCGCCACTGCCACTATTGTAGACAATCCAAACACTATCGAAAACCACCACCGCCAACACCAAAAACCTCCGCCGCCGTGATTTTGCATTTAAAGCCACCGGACGGGTAGCCGGAAAAATCGGGGGGGGGGGGGTTGACAAGTCGCCGAAAAATCGAGAGGGTTTCTAGCAATTCAGAAATGATGAGATAGAGAAAGAGAGAGATGTTGGTCAGGAAATTGTGTTGTTGTTGAATGGTGGCCGAGTGGTGTGAGATGTGGTGGCAGTCTCAACCGTTGTTGTCTACGGTTGTTTCCTCCAGCCGTTAGTATTAGTACCATCGCCGGCTCTTAAGGTAGGGGTCGGTCAGAGCTGTACAATGGTCGCCGGAATTGCATTGTGGTGGTGGTTCAGTGGCTGTGTGGTGGTGGTTAACTTGCTGGCAAGTGAAAGATTGTACGTATATGTGATGGACAAATAGTTTTTTTTTTATTAAAAGTAAATGAGCTGTCTTCTTCTTTTTTTTTTAAATCGCCCCTACCGCCTATTATTTCAAGGAAATGGAAAAAATAACGAAAATAACAAAGTTACCAAGTTACCCTTGACTTAACGAACAAAAATAAACGGGGTTAGAAAAAGGTATAAAAATTGCAAGTTTTAGAAAACTGAAGTAGTCATTTGCAATAAATTCAAAAACGGTACTAAAGTTGCGTAATTAAATAAACCACAGGTACTAAAATTGCACTTAACTCTAACTTGCAGGTTGTTAAACAAACTATAATATGAATCATTTCTAATTTATAAATATGCTAGATTGGAGAGATAACATTTACGGAATGAAGATTTGTTGAGGATTGTTGCTAGAAATGGTAATAACAATCTATGTGTTTTTGCAGGTTTGATACGATCAGGGAACTTCAGTTACTGTTTGATAGATGCTATCAACCTATGTGTTTTGAAACAAAATTTTGTACAATTTCAAATGCTATTTACTATAAAAGAACTGAAGGTTGAAGCAGAAAGGCAGTTTTATCTATTTGTGAAAATATAAATTTAGTTAATTTTATCCTGATTTTGATATACAATATTTAATATATAAATATTCAATTAACATATATTAAATAAAAATTATATAATCAATGGCTCATTTAGGCTCGCAAGTTTACTTGAGCTCGATAAGTGAAGTTCGGGTTCATTTATTTTGCAAGTTTGTTTTTGGGCTCGAGCTTGCTTAATGTATGCTCAATTCGAACTTTTAACAAGTCGATCTCGAATATTCATAGGCGACCGTGTGAAACTTATTGTTTTTTTCTTTCTTGGAGGATCTAAGTGTTATAGAATTGAACTAAGAGTCAAATTTGTCATGGTACAAATTTATAGAGGGGGTTAATGATAATTTTTCAATAGTATGAGGGTTATACATGTAAACTTGTAATAGTTCTATTATATATAATATTATACTTAAGCAGTAGTTGATGATTTTAAGATCTTATTCTTCTATGTGATTTCTTCTTTCTCCAATCTTTAGCTTTTAATTTCTTAATTACCATTTTGTATCGTAACAAAATTGAAACAAACAAGATAACAAGAATCACTCGTATGGCATTGAATCAAACTATCAAATGATTACAAGAGCAAATTCATAATAAACGAAAGGAGTTGAATTCTAACCCTAATCTGATTCAACCTAATGGCTATTAACAAAACTACTTACTAATTTGACAACATTATTAGCCCTGTAGTTACACCAACTTAACAGTTCTTATCCAAACCTTATATGAACTATGAGAATATTACACTTTTAGCCCTCGAATTATGATATGTCGTCAACAAGCCACTTAACTAACCTAAGAAATCTTAAAACAAAGAAACCATAATGTTTTTGTTTTTATTTTTATTTTTTGTTGCAATCACATAATAAATCAAAGATAGGTCTTATTTGTCTCTATAATTAACATAATATCAGACAAAACAAGATATCACATTATTAAATATATCAGAGTTACAATTTATATATATATATATATCGGCTTAAATTCATGAGAGAAATCATCTTAGTACGAGAAATGCGAGAAGAACATCTAACCAATCAAAATTTTTTTTTTAGTTTATATTTAATTTTATTAGAAGGGTATAATAGTAAGTTGGTTAAATATATTAATTTAGTTAATTCCACTATTTTTGGCATGTATTTTGTTTTAAAAACATTTTATCTATCAAATATCAATTTTAAATTACTATTGGAATTCAAATATACAGATTTCTTCACATCGTTGTTTTTTTTTTCTTTTTTGAATGATTTTTTTTATATCTAACTAATTGATCAAAGAAAAATATAATTCAAAGTTATAGAAGAAGTTTACCTGTTTCTACAACAATTTTAAAGCCGGAAGTTTCACCCTATACAAGTATATAATGTCTAGCTACACAAATTCAAATTCTTCCTACATATTTTGAATTTCTTCCAATGTATCCACAAAATTTTTCTACACGTCTTTAAGTCCTTCCTACATATCTTCAATTTCGTCCTACACTACCGTAATTTCCTGCTACACGTTTTCAAGTTCTTCTGACATTTCTTCAAATTCATGCTACACATCTGCACCTTCTTTCTACACGCTACGTTTTTTCTACAAAACTGCATATACACATGTATATGAGACAAAACACAAATATAAATAAATAAATACATGTATGCATACACGATACCAACAAGATTCTCGAAATGCATAGGTCTCTTTATATTACAAACATTTCAAAATTAGTCTTACACTAGAAATCACAACACGATAATAATTAATAGCAAACAACTCAAAAAGTTGTCTTATCTTATCCCAACACAACGAACATTAGGGGTGTTCACGGTCCGGTTTTTACGGTTTTTAGGTCAAACCGTGAACTGAACCGTTAGTAACTGTTTTGATTTTCGTAAACCAAAACCGAACCGTTAATAACGGTTTGGTTCCGGTTTGGTTTCGCATTTTGGTCTTGTTCGGTCTTTATACAATATATTCAAAATAATTCATGATATGTAAATATTACACAACTCACAATGATTTATGTAATTTAACAAACAAATAATTTTTACCTTTTTAGGATCTCATTTAACAAAATAAAAGGCCAATTAATGTTTCTTGCATTTTCGATTTGGGCTTAGCCCACTTTTTTTTGTTTATTATCAATATTTGTCAATATTTAGTAGTGTATACGTGTATATACACATATATATAATACAAAATACTATGTGTCTAGTTATAAATTTATACACACATATATATTATGAAATATTTTAAAAATACATATAAATAAATAAATCATACGGTACGGTCCGGGTTTATGCGGTTGATTTTCGGTTCAAACCGTAAACCAAACCGTTCACTACGGTTTGGAAATTTTCAAACCAACCAACCGAGAGTAAAAAAAAACCAACCGCGAAACCAAACCGATGACCGGTTTGGGCGGTTTCACGGTTTCGAACCGAACCATGAACACCCCCAACGAACATGTATTTATGCCGACATGTCGTTATTCCTACACATTAATAAAACAAATAGATAAACTATAACAAATACCTACATACAAACACTAAATATACTAAATAGACTAATGCTAAAATTTCTCTCATTTGTAGTATGTGTAGGAAAATAAAAAACGTAAATAATAATAATAATAACAACTAATTAGATGTAGGCTTACGATAACCATATGGTTGTTCATAATGTATATCTTAGGTGGTGTTTATTTTTGTTTAAAACATCTGCAGGAGGCTAATGTTTGCGGGCGCGCAGACATAGTTTCTAAAGACTGTTTGTTTTTTTTTTTAAATAAGATCTGCAAACTGCTTTTATGGTCTTAAAAAGAAGCTATTGTTTAACTTCTTCACACATCTTCACACTTCTTAACATCCTACCAACACCCAATGTCCAACACCACCACCACCCATCGTGTGCCGCAACCACCACCACCGTCCACCACCACCCACCGTCCGCCACCACCACCACCACCCACCACCATCGTCCACCACCACCACCCACCGTCTGCCACCACCACCGTCCATCACCACCACCACCCACCGTCCACTACCACCACCATCCACCACCCGTCGGCCACAACCATCGTCCACTACCACCACCAACCGTCCGCCACCACCACCCACCACCACCACCACCTACCATCCGCCACCAACACCGTCCACCGTCCACCACCACCGTCCATCACCGCCATCACCAACCACCACCACCACCTGTCACACCTCGATCTAGGGCCTAGGAGTGTGACCAACAGTTGGTACCAGTTTTGTAAATATATCAGAGTAGCGGGTTCATTTTAGCGGAAGTCTTTAAATATTAAAATATTAATATATATTATCAAAAATTACTCGGGAATTAAACACCCGAGTTTCAGTTTTACAAACAGTGATATTAATAATACAAGGATTTATAAGTATTTAAAAACGAGCCATCTTGAGCGATCTTCTATGACTCCAATCCTTGTATACTATCTACAGTCATCTAATTACCTACAAGGGTGGGAAAAACACGTCAGCTATGTGCTGGTGAAATGTTGACTCGATAAAATAGTTATAACCGTCGTTAAATACAAACATAGTTTTCTGTTTCACAAACTCAGCAGGAATGCCTGTCCATTCCCGGGATTTGTACCACTGCCATACACACACAATTCAAAGGTTCCCTAAGTACATAGCCCATGTTCGGAGACAACCTTCTCCTAGGGTATGTAACCCTGTTGGAGAACTGGTTATGACTGACTTGGTTTTGTATGCCAAATTATCAGCTATGTTTGGATCCAGACACATGTGTATTCGGTCCGAGTTGCTTTTTATTATCTATTTTGTATTGTAAGGATTTTAGAGATTATATCTCATGCAAACATTTATCAGATTCTTTGTAATAAACAACCTGTCTATTACAAGAGTAAAATCAGTTCAGACAGTAAAAAGGTTAACATATTCACATTATATTATCAGTCGGGATATCAAAATCCTTAGCTTCAGTATGCTATCAACCTATATTCATAATAGGTATGCATAAGTATCTAGTTGGTATTATTCAACTAATTTTAAGTCCATTTCAGTTCAGCAGACTCAAGGTCTGATCAGCAGACTTGAAGTCTGATTCAGTTCAGCAGACTCGAGGTCTGATCAGCAGACTCTTAGGTCTGACCTAACCTTAGTATAGTTATAGTCTTTTTATGAAAATACTTTGGATTTACATATGACGTTTGGAATAGCACGCTTTGGCCTAATAAAGGATATCACGTTGGCAAACTTCTCCAGGTAAGCAAACGGGTCCCGCGGTTTATTGGGATGTATACGAATTTCTTTCCTTAGATAAGAAGAGTCTACTAATGATACCCCCCTTCTAGTTACTATGTGCCCGTCAAAATAATAGTTTTGGTAACATTACTTCACGTGGAAGCAACGTTTTTGCTTTATAAAACATTACTTTGGAAAATATTAACAGTTTAACGCCTATACCCTTAACTAAGTTATATCTATGTATTTAAAGTAACTAGTAAAGTAACTTAACCTTAATCCTACCTTAATCGGCTAGGCGGAACTTAAGAACTTAAGAAATCAGCATCACTTCGGCTTATGCTTTGTTTACAAGATCAGCAGCTCGTTCAGCAGCGTAACAACACCCTGTTTCTTCACGAGAACAGCCCTCGGAACCCCAGAACTCTCTTGGCATGATTCCCTAGGTTATGTGTGTGAAATAAGTGTGAAAATGGGATGAAAACGACTGAACTCGTAGTTGCCCTATTTATAGCCGAAGTTGTGCATCTTCGCGATACGCGAAGATGCAGCCTAAGGCGGTTCGCGATATGCAAAGCTGCATGTACGGCGCCGCAATTTGCATGTCAACCGGGTGCTGCCACGTGTCACCACGTCACTGGATAACGTTGAAATGTGTGCCAGCAACTTCGCGTTACGCGAAGATGTTCAGCTTTGCATCTTCGCGATACGCGAAGATGCATAAGTTTCAGAATTTCTATTTTCAGTCCCTCTACTTCCAGATTTGGCATTTTTAGCCCTTTAACTTCTAAAATTTACATTTTTTGCCCAAAACTAGATTGGGTATTTTCACGGTGTTACATCCTCCCCACCTTTAGAAAAATTTCATCATCGAGATTTATGTAAAGAGATGTGGATATTTTCGCTTCATCTCGGATTCAAGTTCCCAAGTGAATTCCGGACCTCTTCGCGAATTCCATCTAACTTTTACCAATTTCAATCTTTTACGTTTTAGGAACTTGGTTTGACTATCTTCAATCCGTATCGGCTCTTCTACAAACTTGAGTTTCTCATTTACTTGTACGTCTTTTTGAGGCATAACAAATGTCTCATCAGCTAAGCATTTCCGTAGATTCGATACGTGAAATACGTCATGGATTCCTTGCATTTCTTCGGATAACTCAAGGCAATAAGCCATAGGACCTATTCTTTCAACAATCTTGAATGGTCCAACAAAACGCGGACTTAACTTCCCTTTCTTTCCAAAATGAATCACACCTTTCCAAAGTGATACTTTGAGCAACACTTTATATCCTTCTTTTAATTCCAACGGTTTTCGTCTTACGTCAGCAAAACTCTCTTGTCTGTCACGTGCTGCTTTCAATCTTTCTCAGATTTGAATCACTTGGTCAGTTGTTCTTTGAACAATCTCGGGACCCGATAACTGATTATCACCAATTTCAGACCAACATACAGGTGCTATACATTTCCGTCCGTATAGTGCTTCGTATGGAGCCATTTGTATGCTTGTGTGATAACTATTGTTATATGAAAACTCCATTAAAGATAGGTGGGTATCCCAGCTACCACCTAAATCTATAATACAAGCGCGAATCATATCTTCTAATGTTTGAATCATTCTTTCACTTTGTCCATCGGTCTGTGGATGATAAGCAGTACTTAAATTTAAACACGTACCCATCGCCTTTTGAAAACTTCTCCAGAAGTTAGAGGTAAAACGATTGTCTCTATCGGATATAATTGATAATGGCACGCCGTGTAATGATACAATGTTTTCCACATATAGTTGTGCCAATTTATCCATGCTATATGTTTCTTGAATCGGAATGAAATGGGATGATTTGGTCAGTCTCTCAACAATGACCCAAATAGCATCATTTTGTCGGGACGTCTTAGGTAATTTCATAATGAAATCCATGGTAATCATGTCCCATTTCCAGATTGGGATTTCAGGTTGTGTCAACAAACCTAACGGCTTTTGATGCTCGGCCTTGACCTTTGAACATGTTAAACATTTTGCTACATACAAAGCAATTTCTTTCTTCATTCCAATCCTCCAATAATCATCTTTAAGATTATGATACATCTTGTCACTTCCCGGATGCATCATATACTTGGATTTGTGAGCTTCTTCTAAGATTTTCTCTCGTAAACTTCCAACCATCGGCACCCAGATTCTTTTCCCTAATCTGAGTATTTCATCCTCGCCTTTTACTAGCGGATCTATCATACCATTCTCTTTTTCGGCCTTTATATTCTCTTGTTCTAGTGCCAACTTCTAAGCTTCCTTAATTTCGGTTAATAGATCAATTTTGAGTTCTAACCTCAAAGCTCGTACTCATTTTGGCTTTTCATGTTCCTTTCTACTTAAAGCATCGACCACCACGTTATCTTTACCATCATGATACATAATTTCACAATCATAGTCATTAAGTGTTTCCATCCATCGCCTCTGTCTCATGCTCAACTCTTTCTGATCAAATATATGCTTCAAACTTTTGTGATAGTATAGACAGTGAACTTTACACAATATAAATAATGTCGCCATAATTTCAACGCGAAAATTATACCTCCAAGTTCAAGATCATGTGTGGTGTAATTCTTTTCATGAACTTTTAACTGTCGTGAAGCATAAGCAATTGCCTTTTTCCCTTGCATTAAAACACATCCCATTCCTGTATGCGAAGCATCACAATATACAATGAAGTTATCTTGCCCTTCAGGCAAGGCTAAGACCGGTGCATTTGTTAATTTCTGTGTAAGAGTTTCGAATGCCTCTTCTTGCTTCGGTCCCCATTCAAATTTAACAGATTTTCGGGTTAACGAAGTCAATGGAACCGCTATTCTAGAAAAGTTTTGTATAAATCTTCTATAATAACCGGCTAACCCCAGAAAACTTCGAACTTGCATCGGGGTCTTGGGTTACTCCCATTTCATAATGGCTTCTATTTTCTCCGGATCCACTTGAATACCTTTTTCATTAACAATATGTCCGAGGAATTGCACTTCGCACAGCCAGAATTCACACTTCGAAATTTTAGCATACAGCTTTTCTTTCCTTAACATTTCCAGTATGGTCTTCAAATGAGCTTGATGTTCTTCTTTCGTCTTGGAATATATTAGAATGTCATCAATGAACACGATAACAAATTTGACCAAATATGGCTTACAGATTCGGTTCATTATATCCATAAATGCTGTTGGAGCATTAGTGAGTCCGAAAGGCATAACGGTGAACTCATAATGTCTGTATCGGGTTCTAAATGCAGTTTTGGATATATCTTCTTTTTGAACTTTCAATTGATGATACCCGGATCTTAAATCAATTTTGGAAAAACAACTTGCCCCTTGTAACTGATCGAAAAGATCATCTATTCTTGGAAGTGGGTATCGATTCTTGATTGTTACTTTATTCAATTCTCGGTAGTCGATACACATTCTCATGGATCCGTCTTTCTTCTTTACAAATAGAATTGGAGTTCCCCAAGGTGAAGAACTCGGTCGAATAAATCCCTTCTCTAATAATTCATCCAATTGCTTCTTTAATTCTTTCATTTCAGTTGGTGCTAATCTATAAGGAGATTTAGCAAGTGGAGCCGTTCCCGGAACTAAATCTATCTTGAACTCAACTTCTCGATCCGGTGAAATTCTAGGCAACTCATCGGGAAATACATCCTTGAACTCTGAGACAATTGGAACCTCTTCTATTTTCTTAGACTCGGGTTCTTTGGTTACATAAGCCATAAATGCTAAATAACCTTTACCCAAACAATGACTTGCTTTTATTTTTGAAATAATTCCAATCCTACCAGAGTCTTTATCGCCAACTATTCGAATAATCTTCCTATTTGGAGTTAAGATTTCAATAGCCTTTTCATTACACAATATTCGGGCTTGATTGGCGGCTAACCAGTCCATTCCTAAGATAACATCAAAGCCAGCTAATTCCATAGGTAACAATTGGACTGGCATATCATGTCCGGCTAAGGAAATACAAGTACTTAATATTTCAGATATTTTGACTAAAGATCCATTAGCCGTTTCTACTTCATATTGATTATTTAACTTAGCTAGAGATTCATTTAACAGATCACAGAATTTATAATCTATAAAACTTTGGTTGGCTCCTGAATCAAACAATACTCTAGCATAAACATCATTGATAAGGAACGTACCAGTAATCACGTCTGGTAATTCTCCCGCCTTTTGTGTGTTAAGCATGAAAGCGTGTGCATTCCCCTTTATTCCCTCATTCCTGGCACCACTACCACTGGCGCCTGCAGCTACCTGTTTCTTCTTCGTGCATTCCGCACTGAAGTGACCATTTTCACCATACTCAAAACAAACAATCAACTTTTTCCTACAATCTTCCTCCTTGTGTCCTGGCCTCTTACAGAATTGCAAGTCAAAAACATATCAAACTTGCGTACATAAACCTTAGGTGTAGGCTTCAAACATCTTCCCTCGTGCTTCTTACCACAATTTTTACACATTGTCCGATTAAACACATTCGACCTTTCCTTCCCTTTCTCAAACCTTCTCTTCTTATCATTCTCCCTCTTCTTCTCCAATACACCCTTCTTCTCTTCATCCTTATTTCTGATCATACTTTCCATTAAATACCCTGCTAATTCAATAGCGGACTCGATGGTAGCAGGCATGTGTGATCTTACATGATCACGAATTTCTTTTGGTAACCCATAAATATACCGCGTCACATTGTTATGCTCTGGTGTAACCAAATGCGGTACAAGTCGGCAATACTCAAGGAATTTAGTGTTGTATTCCTTGATATTCGTACCCATGACTTTATGATTCCAAAGCTTAGTTTGGATTTGATCTACCTCATGAATGGGACAGAACCTTTGCTTGATTAACTCTTTAAAAGTCTTCCATTCCAGGTTATACATATTACTCCTTCCCTTGATCTCAATTAACGTATTCCACCACTCCAGCGTCTCTCCTTTGAACATCTGAGAAGAGTACTGGATACTTTCCTCCTCGGTGCATTTGCTTATAATCACTATAGATTCCATTTCCTCAATCCAACGGAGCGTTGTTATTGCCCCTTTATCCCCATAGAATTCTTTTGGTTTATATACATGAAAATCTTTAAACGTGCATCCCTTGCTGACTTTTACTCTTTTTGTCTTGCTCGGGACATGTTCAGCAGTGGAACTTTCATAGCCTTCCTGTTTATTTTCCTTCTCATCTTCTGTCTTTTCAGTCTATTTTCTTTTCTTTTTGAGGCCACTCGGTTCCACCAGTTGCACGAGTTAGAGGAGCTGAGAGATCACGCCTACGCACAGTCATTTAGGTATAAGGAGCGGACGAAGGAACTGCATGACAGAAAGTTGAAGGGGAACAAGCAGTTCAAGTGTGGGGATTTGGTTTTATTGTATAACTCCCGGTTTAGGTTATTCCCGGGAAAGTTGAGATCCCGATGGTCGGGACCGTTCACGGTCACTGAGGTTTTCCCATATGGCTCTGTCGAGATAGAGAATAAAGGTGGGAAATTTAAGGTGAACGGTCATAGACTGAAGCACTACATTGGCGAGCCGATGGCTGATCAGACTGTCGAGGTATTCTACCTTGACTCGCTCTCAGAGAAGTAGACGTGTGGATGCATCACTCGGGAGACTGCCTGAGTTGTAGAGTTTGTATTTCTGTTATTTGTGTGAGCTATCTGTTTTATTTGTTTTGTCTATTTCAGGATGTTCCAAAATGAAACAGCTCGTACTCAATCTCCATTCGAGTCGGTCGATTTAAGGGGTGTTCCTTTAAAAAAAAATTATAAAAACCAAAAACACAAAAATATGTTTATTTGTTTATGTTTTCGTTTTCCGTTTTGTACGCCGCTACATGCGAGCGATTTTGAGCTTTTGCAGGTTATATTATGCGCATGGTAGCTACGATGGCGTCTTAGAACAGGTTCTCCCGAGGTTGCGACCGCGAATGAAATACTATACGGTCGCTTGTTTACTACTCAGCTATTAAAGATTCTGCACACAAACCAAGAGAGTAACCCGTTCTTTGTTTTATTCTTGTATATTATATTTTTATTTTTTGTTTTATTTTTATTTTATTTCTTTTCCTTGTTCTCATCGAGGACGATTTCGTTCTAAGTGTGGGAATGAGATTTATTTTACTTAGTTGTAGAAAAATTTTTGAAAAAAAAAATTGAAAATTTTTTAAAAAAATAGTGCCTTGAAATTTATTTTCTCTACGTTAAACAGGAAATGATATTATTACCGAGTAGTGTTTGTTTTATAACTTCTTGGTGTTTTCAAATATATATATATATATATATATATATATATATATATATATATATATATATATATAAGAACAGCGCCCACTAGACCCGAACGTAATGTATGGCAAACCGAACGGTTTAGACTCAGTAATCGATGTGCTGGTAGGCTCAGCCTTTGAGAATGAAAGGGCGGTTTGGTTGTTGACCTAATTGAACCTTTTAAATGGCCTGACTTTAGTGGGAAACATCTTAGGGTTTTGTTTGTTTAACTAAGCCCGTAACAGGACTGGAATGAAAAGCCTGGTTACACTCAAGCCTCGAGTCATATGATCACCTTTATATAAAAACCTAATTTTTGTATACGTACTTATATGTATAATCTTATGTATACGTATCTATTCCTGCAAATAGCAGAAGACAGTTTTGCTCGGCCCTTTGTTGCGCGGTGGCGCAGACCTGAGCCTTGATGCAGTCTGTAATATCGTCCAACATGGTGGACTTTCAAAAAAATAAAATAAAATAAAATAAAAATTGCAAAAAGCCAAAAGGCAGAAAAAAAATATTTCAAATAAAAACCACCATGAAGGAAATTACTGTCGGTCGATCAAGGACCAAGCTAGAGTTTATAGGTTTTTTCGTCGAAAATGTTTTGATCATGTGGCAATAGGTTTAAGTCAAATTGGGGTGTGATCCGGCCCGGTAAAACCATAATGGAACGTGGTGAAGTGGCGGCAGGGCTTTCAAGTGTGGGTCCCACTTAGTCATATAAATTAATAGAATTGTCACGCCTTATTTGCCTCGGTAAGTATTAGGGGCATGGGTTTAAGTGGATAGCAATACCGGCAATCGACCTGATCTAGCTTATTAGGTGAAAGTTGGAATAAATATTCGGGTAAAGGGTCACTTGTTCTAATTATTTTTTTTAAAAAATAATAAATAATAATAATAATAATAATAAAATAAATAAAACCCAAGAGTTGTCGCTTAAACTTGGTTATGATCCTGTGTAGAATTCTTTTTCAGGGACGAAAAATGTTTAAGTGTGGGGATATTTGATGTACTCTAAAATATACAAAAATTACATAAATATCTTCTACACTTTTAAATGGTTGAGTTCGTTTGTATTTCATATTGCTCCTAATTATTTTATGTTTGGGTTCTAAAGGTTTCATGAAATTAGACAACTTGGTGAATTTTAAAGAAAAAGAAACATAAATTAATAATCCGAACATGTTACTTCACTTTAGCTATATTTATTATTATTAATTCATATTGTTACATAAATTTTCTTTGCAGCAAGAAGCAAGAATGTGAGCATATGAAATAATTGTGGGCATTACGTAAACATGTTTTTATTGGATTTGGGCCCACTTGTGAAGCCCCAAAACTCAAACCCCACGGATGGTTCTAGAAAAAGAAAAAAACCCTACGGGTATAAGAAAAGATTGACGGCTGAATGGATGAGGACTTTTTTTTGGAACTGCCACAACAAGAAAAGTCACGATAGTTATTATTTGCTTTCTTGGGTTCTGGGTGAAGTGCATAACAACAAAAGAAAGCATTTAGTGGTGGTGGCATAATTAATTAAACAAAGGGAAGGAGTTTACGGACAGATTTTGAAGGAGCCAAAAGTTTTGCAGTTGGAGACGACGTGGGCAATCAAAAGCCGAACGAAACTTTAAAGCATTAATCGGTTTGTTATTTGTTCGGTTTTGAGTTTTAGATATTGCTTTCTTCATTGAAGGAATATTAGACATGAGTTCCGTTACTATTTATATTTTGCTTTCGTTTGTTATTAATATGAGTAGCTAAACTTATTTGAACTACCTAGGTTGAGATGAATATTGATTTAGTTTGACGGTTTATTTGGTTTTAACTAGTTACACGACATATTATTATTGAAAAACTTTATATAATTTGATCTTGGGTGTGTTAAAATAGTGTTTTTATATAATTATTGCTTTTGATTCCGCGTATTACTTTGATTGATTGATTGTGTGTCGTTTGGTTTGGGTTCTACGTTTAGTTCATAGACTTGGTGTTTTTTTTATCTATTTGGGGTTAGCGCGACCATAGGAATCTTTTATGCAATTAATTATTAAAATTCAATAGGTTCACCTTCCTTGCGACCGAGAGATAATAGGGAGTCGGTTTATCTCCTGTCTTTATCCGGTTAGGTTAGAATTGCGCGAGAGCGAGTTTTGGTCTTGCCCGATTTAGATTTGCGCGCAGATAAGTGTCCTAGATCAAGTTATATACTGTTACCCCTTTATCCCTATAGTTGCTAGTACCAATTTTTAGCGGATTTTGTATCGTTGAGACCGAGAGGAGATACGTCATTAGAGTCCCTTAGTAATCTTTATCTCCGTAGGTTAATTCAATCTTCTTAGATTCGTGAGAGTTAGTTGGTGAGACCGAGAGGTGATCTGGCGACTTTTAGTGAGCCTTAGTTGATTTATTTTTAAAATCCCGGTGTCGTGTGATTAGTTAATTCCGTTAGCCGTTTAACCGTCAATAGGATTCTTGCCTAGGTAGTCGTCTCTTCATATTCGTAAAAATCTCGTTAGTGCTGTTAAGTTTTCCCATTAGCTCTGTTAAGTTAACTAAGTTAGTTAAATTATTTTATAAAAAGAAAAACTAAAATTAAAATCAATTAATATTTATTCTTTGGTAGGTCTAGTCTAGGGTTAGTGATCAGTAGCGTTTATACGTGTCTTTGTGTTCGATACTCGGACTTCCTAGGTCTATACTACTTACGATCGGTACACTTGCCGGTTGTGTGTGGTGTTAGGATTTTTGTTTTAAATTTAAAGCTTAGTTGTGAGGGTTATCCGACGCACACCACACGCTTTGGCCTAATAAAGGATATCACGTTGGCAAACTTCTCCAGGTAAGCAAACGTGTCTCGCGATTGATTGGGATGTATACGAATTGCTTTCCTTAGACAATAAGAGTCTACTAATGATACGCCCCCTCCAGTTACTACGTGCCCGTCAAAATAATAGTTTTGGTAACATTACTTCATGTGGAAGCAACGTTTTTGCTTTATAAAACATTACTTTGGAAAATATTAACAGTTTAACGACTATACCCTTAACTAAGTTATATCTATGTATTTAAAGTAACTAGTAAAGTAACTTAACTTTAATCCTACCTTAATCGGCTAGGCTTGTGCTTTGTTTACAAGATCAGCAGCTCGTTCAGCAGCGTAACAACACCCCGTTTCTTCACGAGAACAGCCCTCGGAACCCCATAACTCTCTTGGCATGATTCCCTAGGTTATGTGTGTGAAATAAGTGTGAAAATGGGATGAAAACGACTGAACTCGTAGCTGCCCTATTTATAGCCGAAGTTGTGCATCTTCGTGATACGCGAAGATGCAGCCTAAGGCGGTTCGCGATACGCAAAGCTGCATGTACGGCGACGCAATTTTGCATGTCAACCGGGTGCTGCCACGTGTCACCACGTCACTAGATAACGTTGAAATGTGTGCCAGCAACTTCGCGATACGCGAAGATGTTCAGCTTTGCATCTTCGCGATACGCGAAGATGCATAAGTTTCAGAATTTCTATTTTCAGTCCCTCTACTTCCAGATTTGGCATTTGTATCCCTTTAACTTCTAAAATTTACATTTTTGGCCCAAAACTAGATGGGGTATTTTCACGGTGTTACACCACCACCCACCTGTCGGCCACAACCATCATCCACTACCACCACCCACAGTCCGCCACCACCACCCACCACCACCACCTAACATCCGCCACCAACACCGTCCACCACCTACCACCATCAGCGTCCATCACCACCACCACCCACCGTCCGCCACCACCACCACCCACCACCAACTATTTTACTAGTCTACAGCCGTTAAATGACTTCTATCTACTGTGATATGTATGATAGATAACTAATTTTCACCTTATGCAGACGATACCCAGTTTATAAAACAAACAGTATTATATTTTCAGATTTAGACCTTCAGACCACATCTTCAGTTGCAGACATGAAATCAGATTGCAGACAGTTTTTGTCTTCAAAAATAAACAGCATCTTAGTGTACCAAAATTATTTTTAACCATATAACTTTCCTTCTAAATGCTTGATAATTAATGTCTTAAAAGATTTCAAGTTATGGAAATATTTTTCTCGATTTAATGACTTTTAAATATAGGAGTCAAATGACAAACTTGTCCTTTTCTTATTATAAAGCATTGAAAGCAAGGACCTAACAATTAAAATAATGTCATAATCGTTATAATCCATAGATCAATCCTAATCAATGGTTGTAATTCATTTCTCACACTTCTAGCACTAAAATGACTTCTTCACTGAACCATCCCTTTATACACACACACACACACACCATTGTTGCGTTAACTCAACAATCCCTCGCACCTTAACGAAAATTATAATATCAAATACACTTTTACACCATTTTATTCTCCTCTTCCACAAATAAAGAGGCTATTCTTCAAATTCTGAAGTCATATGATCGAGTTTAGTGTTTTAGGTTTACGACTTTATGGTATAGTGTCTAGAGTCTAGGATTTTGTAAGTTTTCGCATAAGTCATTATAGAGAAGACAAATGAAAAGGAAAATGGTATTAGCTATTGATAAATTGAAAATGGTATCACAAAAGTTTTTAGGGAG
Organism: Bidens hawaiensis; assembly: GCF_021521415.1. Taxonomy (NCBI): domain Eukaryota; kingdom Viridiplantae; phylum Streptophyta; class Magnoliopsida; order Asterales; family Asteraceae; genus Bidens; species Bidens hawaiensis. Next base: position 240,233 of record NW_027493673.1, on the reverse strand, counting down.
ATATGAAATTGTGAAAATATGAATCATGCAGGCAAGTTTAAATTACACCTTAATTTGTGTAAGTACCAAATTAAAAGTTGTGGTTAACGCATCTAGTGGTGAGCAAGATTTGGATTTGGCCTGAGAAACCCGAGACACCCCAGGCCAAGACTGTCTTGACAAAACACTTTTTTGGTCTCAGGTTTGGGTTCAGTTTCGAGCTGGTGAAGATTTTGTTAAATTAGATATAAATTTGATCACTAGAATTAGATAGATTAGAATGAGCATATGCAGAAACAGAAAACAATATATCAAATATTGGTGGATTTGCCATATTTGGATATATGATGAGAAGAGTATTCCAAAACATTTCTATCTATTGATACTTCTCTATGCATGCGTGTTTGCTTGGTCATCTTCTTATCCTTTTAGCTTTTTCAAAAGGAAATTATTAATAATCTATATTAATTTTTGTTCATGGGCTAACTATGGCGACGAATCCAATCGAAAATACGTTATATATATATATAGTCACCGTAACAAAAATCCTAAACATAAACATTATAGAGGGGTAACGAATTTTATAAAAACTAAGCTTTATTATGATGTATAGTTCATTCAACCTTATTTAGTGGTGCGGTACAACACACACACACACACATATATATATGGGTATCTAATTAGAGTAGACACCAATGAAATTGGTGAAACGAGAACCCACATAAAGTTTCCTATTCTCATCCAGAACCACGCTGATTGTTTTATTGAAGAATTGTGTAGCAAATGACACTGTTTGCAACACAACTCCATTCGAGTCAAATCTCACTCCTTGAGGTGTGATGAGTGGCGTTGGTGGTATGAATCCAACTGAAAGTGCCACCCAAAACTCTCCGAATCTCTCTGCTCGCTTTATTTTATTCGGGTTCCCAACATTATTTAGCAAAACTTCCGTCTGATTTACTTTGGGCCCAGCTAACCAATACTTTGAAATTCGGTTACCGGTAAGCTCAGGCACCAGAACATATGTACCATCGCGACTAACTGCTGGACCACCCCCGCCCGAGAGACCAGTAAGCAAAACGTCTACACGGTTGGTAACAGGATTGTAGCATAGTAATCTACCGGTTGAATCGGGCTTACATCCAGGTTGTGTGGTATCTGTAGATCAAAAATGATATTCATGGGTCAAACAAAACTAGTAAACATTAATCCATGGTTTGAGCTAATATAGTTACCTGATATCATATGTCAAACTAGCATCAATGAAATAAACATTGCCGGTTGTTAAGTCAACGTCAACACCAGTTACAAATTTGTAACCACCAGCGAGCTGAAGTGCAAGCCCGCCAAGAGGCCCAGCAACTAGAAGTCCAAAATATGCATCAGCTATGTAAAGAAGGTCAGTTGTTGGACTAAAGCTAAGAGCCGATGGCCTTCCGCATATTGGTCCCATATCCGGATCAGTTGTACCATCACAAAGTGTCTTATTCCTAAAAAGAAAAAAATATTAATAAGATGTATATACTAAAAATCCCCCAAAAGAAATTTGACATTTAACATGTATTTTAGATTTTAATAACTGAAGGAAAAATCAAGTTTTGATCATTTATGCTAGTTTCATTTGTAAGCACTTTGTAAAATGAAGTGTTTATTTGTTCTTAAATTAAAAAGCATTAATATATTACTTTTATTTTGTTAGTTTATGTTCGTATTAAACACCTACAAGTTCATTTTACTAAGTATCACGAACAAGAAAATATTTTAATGCTATGTTCACGTTCATTTATCTGTTCTTAAATGAACATGAACAACCTTAAGCCCTACACGAACAAAATAACTGGTTATGCATAAAACAGACCTTCCAGGTGCTGTATATGCGAAATCCTGGAATCGTCCAGTAATGAATTCCCGTCTTATTATCCTACCATCGTATACGGACGTATAGGGGCCGTCTATCAAGAGTAAAAGTCCACGAAATGCAGCCGATTCGGGGCCCGTAATCCCTTGAGGCAATTCAATCTTACTAAAGTTGGCAAACTGACTGGAAACAACAACAAAAGTGGAAAGTATTGCAACAATAACAGAAAGCAAGGATATCGTTGCCATGTTTGGATGTGTGTTTCAATAGTATCACGCACAACCTTATTTATAGAAAAGAATAGTTGCTTCATCGAGGTCTTTGGATACGTGATGATGTCGCAACGACTCGTAACTTGTAAGGGCCGCCGTTTAGGATTCTTAATCGTCATTGTGGATTCTTGCTAAACAAATCGTTTCTAATTTTAGAAAAATTTGGTTACGTGTCTTTAACATTATGTGAATATTACTGATTAAATTTTTCCTAGGTACTCTACTATTCTCTATTTAGATATAATGTATGGAGTTAGTTGTGTGTGCTTATCTTAGGATACACATAACAATGGTGGCTGACCTCATACAGCTTGATCTGTGTTGGAAATGAAACTTAATGGATACTAAAAAATTGTTTTTCTTTTTTTATACATGTGAATATTAAAAAAAGCTTTTCTTCTGTGTCATATGTAGTGTACATAGTTAAAAAATCTATAATATATATAAACAAAACCCCTAAAATCCTACGTGTCGCGATGTGGTTGCTCCCCCCTTTATAGAAGCCACCAGATTGCTTGATTTTAAATGAAAGCCTCTCATTAATTTAACTCAAATTCATGAGTATGGATCTTACCAAAACCAGATAGCTCTTAAACGGGTTATAACATCTCATTAAATTAAAAATTAATCTTACCAATTATTTGATATGAAAATCCTATAAAATAGGGATATACTAAAATTTAATATCCAATTTAAAAAGAAAAAGATATTATTTATAATTAATAAATAATTTTATAGTAAAAAACATAAGCGGGTCATGGGTCACCAAATCCATAATGCTTTTAAACAGGTTATAACATATCATTTATTTATGAAACTCTTTCATCATCAAACCCCTAAGTATATTATTAACATTCTTACAATAAAGAAAATTAAAATCTAAAAAATAAATATTAAAAAACAAAAAATGTAAAAACAACAATTCTCTTAAGCCATCAGATTGTTTTATTTGTAAATGAAGGTTTCTCACGCATTTGACCCGAATTCACGGGTAAAGGTCTCACCAAACCCAGATAGCCCTTAAATGGGTTATAACATCTCATTATATTAAAAATTAATCTCATAAAAATATTTGATATGAAAATCCTATAAAATAGGGATATACTAAAAATTAATATCCTATTTTATTTAAAAAAAGATATAATTTATAATTAAGAAACAATTTTATAATAAAGAAAATAAACAGGTAATGGGTATCACCAAACCCAGATAACTTTTAAATTGGATTATAACATATCATTTATTCGTGAAACTATTTTATCATCAAAACTCAAGTAAATTAATTATTAACTTTCTTACAATAGATAAAAATAAAATCCAAATATACATATACAAATATTAAAAACGAATAATGTAAAACTACCCCCGTAATACGGGGGATAAAATCTAGTATATATATATTGTCTTTGTGGTATTTACAAGATATCAATGAATTTGATCAATTATGCGTATGTATAAAGGTCATAATATTAATTTAAAGTTCACCATATGTCCATATCATACGTATTGAAGGACTCCGCTTCTTATACAACTTGAAGAGGTTGCAACACCAAACCGGGACGAGAATGCATGTGCATAGCATCGCAAACTATTAGTTTCGTGATCGAGCTATAACGTGAAAGTAAAACCTGGTTAGTTTCATGCAGCCCTGCCTTAACTAACAAATACTAAATTTTATTATTATACAAAGAGTAAATTTTTTTTAAAGTTTTTGTTATAGTATTAATCTTTTGTTACATGTTTAGGCGCGAAACGGGCTGGAATTAGAAAGAAAAAAAAAGAGTAAGAAAGTAAACATGTTAGATAACTTAGATGTGGATGAATATAGTGATAAAACCATCCAAAAGTAATCATGTTTCTGCGCATGGGCTATGAAACTTTAACGAGCCAGCCCAATATACAGAAACCGGGTCCAGCAACACGTGATAACTGATAAGCACAACCTTCCTTTTGTTGGACTAAAGTGTAGAATGTGATGCCCGGCCCAAATACCCAAAACATTGTGGGTATTTGGAATGGGTAACGTATTATGATGCCCGGCCCAAATACAGCCCAAATACCCAGAACATAAATATTCGTTTACTTGCATTATACCAGTAATTTTTTTATCTATTTATTTTTGACAAATTGGATTTTAATAATCCCAACTAAATATTATTGGATGATAATAATCCCAACTGAGTTTATTCCCACTGGTGGTTCCAAGTTAAAAAAAATTGGCTCATAGGAGTCCCCTGTTAAAAAAAAAAAAAAAAAAACTTGACAGCGTTAAGTTTTTATTAAATTTCAAACTGATTTCTAGGGCTTTTGGTCGGAAGGAGAATGAATACAAGTAGATTAATGTAAAACTTTGCTCAAAACGATACTCCAAACAACTTGATTAATACTTCAAATCGGGTGTTTGAACTTCCAATTAAAAAAAAAAAAGTCATGTGACTTTTAGTACTTATACTTAATTGTTTTAGTTAATAAAACTGAATATAAAAATTGTACTTATGAATTCCAACGATTAATTTTTTGACAAACTAATGTGTATACACAATGCTTCATGAGACGTGACTAAGCAGATGCTCAACGGTATCAGGACGAGAACAAAATTACTAATGCTCCTCCTATTGGCATCCCTAGTCAAATGTAGCAGGCACATTGTTGGAACCAAAAACCGCGCCCGGGGTTTAGGGTAACAAAACAAGGAGAGGAAAGCCTTCTCCGGCTCAAATCCATCTCGGGTTCTTCTTATCAGGTTGCAAACAAAGAAAATACTTGTTAGAGGAATTTGGTAATTATGAAGAATTATCTTTTGATTTCATTTATGCACTTTCTAATGTGCAGCCAACAACCTGCATAAAAGTCAACTATGAGGCCTAAATTTCATTGTTAGGTTGGGTGAGTTATTTTATATATTTTACGGTTTTACCAGCCTTTGGAATGTATAAGAAACATAGCAATTTTGTATGCCTTGGAAACAAAATTTTGAATTTTCTCTTCGTTATTTTATTTTTTACAAGTCAAGCATTTGAGTGAGTCTTGGAGTGAAGCTTTTACTCCGGTAATTTGAGTGTCCTGTAACTTAACTCTTAACGGGTAACTTTAAAATTGTAAAGCATCCACCACGTTTTTATCGTGTTGATTGTTTTTATTGAGTTTTTTGTTTTCTTTCTTTATTTTCTTTTAGGATTAGGATACTTTCATTTATGTTAGTCCTGAAAGCAATAGCAATGGATATGGAAGTTGATAATTAAGCAAGTTGTGTACATGATTAATTAGTAGAAATCCTCAATATGCTACAACCACTTAATTCTTGGAAAATTTATTAACTTTTTTTTGAAATTGTAGAAATTTGAATAATTTTATGAATTTAAAAAAAAAATATTATTTTTTTCTTTATACTTATATTTTGTGATTATGATTTATTTTTACATATGAAATACCAATGAAACAGAAAATATAAGTTCTTTATTGGTTAAAACTCGGTAAAAATGGTAGGCTTTTTTGCCAGTAAATTAAAAGAGACATTATTTTCTCTCTCTTTTTTTTTAAATGTTGTCGGTAACATATGTCGCTAATTCGTCACTACTATCTATCGGGAATCCGTCGTTAAAAACCATTAACCATGTCTAGTCCTTTACTAATAGAATTGTCATATCATAACTTCGTCACGCCCAGTTTTCCAAATTCAATAGACTTTGTCCATCAATAGTCCTTCGTTTTGTAATGTTTGCACATTAACTAGTGTCTAATGCTTACTTTGTTACAAACTAGTCTCAAGAGTGATCCGCTAGTTAACCTGGTCCTGCATGATCCATAACGCACACACCATACCCGACCTAAAAAGATCCATGGGCCGGATATAGTGGTCCGTTGTGTGTACACAGAGCCGGTTTTTGGGCTGTGCATCCCGTGCCACTGCACGAGGCCTAAAAGTTCATAGGGGCCCAAAGGCTATTACATAAATTGATTATTTATTCCTCTTAGCACACGGCACATAGCCACATACTCATATGTATTTACATTTTATATATATATCCTCCAACTTGCCATACAATGCTTTACAAGTAAACATCTTACAACTTACCACCCCTTACTTTTCCATATTTATTTAATTTCACCCTCATTAAGCTATCTATAATTGATTTTTTTGATACAATTCAAAAGACAATATATACATTATATAACACAAATGTTATTTGGTGTATTTAACAAGTAAATTAACATACTAACATGATTTTTCTCTATTGATTTTGAAATTTCGATTAAGCCTTTCATTTTTCTCAAGATATCATATGATAAATTAATATTAATGTAGCATTAAGACACGTATATATTAAACGGTAAGAGCATTCTCATCCAACCCTCTATCCCTAAACTAAAAATTACACTAAAACTCACTATATTTTATCTCTTCATTTTAATTAAATAGTACGTTTATACCTTTATCATTAACTTTTTTCTTTCTCTCATTCACACCCACTTTCAAAAAATATTAAAAAATTATAGGGGGTGAACAGTAACTTTTCAAATATACTGAAAAATCACTGATTTTTTCTAAAATATAAAAACTTTTCACTCACAATATCCAAAATCACTCTCTAAATTATAAAAACACCCATCACATAAAATTAAGGGTTGAATGAGAATGCTCTAACATTCTAAAATGTTATCAAACCCAAACAAGTGGATCCAAATGATGCAAATACATTGAAAACCACACTGCTTGTTTTATTCATTTTATAACAATTGCATTCGCATTGTGGTTTTTGATATATAATTGATGTATTTATATTATGCGGAAAGGGCCCAAATTTTGTCTCGCACGAGACCTAATTTTTTTTTATCTTTTTCGGGGACGGGCATGTGTGTACACCGTAACACTTTATTTCTTTTAGGACATTATGGTTTGTAAGAGAGAAAAAGACAAAATGGGGAGGGGATGGGGATCCGAAACAAACAACGTTTGATGTGTTTATATGTCATACTTTAAGGACCAGCAACTGAAAAAGAACATTCATTGTGTACTATGTTTAATAATTTGTAGTATATAAACAAAAAGGTCAAATGTCAAAAAGAAGTATAAATGTTTTAAATAGAAAAACTTGCAGCAAAGAGATGTTATTATCTTGTACAACTATGTTTATGTGCACTATTAAGCAATAATAAATGTAAGAATCTTGCAAATTAGCATATCACGAATGATTTGTTTTGACATAAAGATTCAAAAATGTTTTCATGTTCAAATGTAACTTTACATCATTTAAAGTATTACTTTTAAGTTTTCCACCTACTTTAGTGATTCTTTTATTATAATTAAACTGTATTTTAATGGTCAAACACAACGAAGCCATTAACGTAATTAATTCACATGTTATTTTAATTATAACTAGTTTTTATGACCCGTGCCCGTTGTTAAACCGAACAATAAAAAATATGTAAAAACGTTAAACCACGAACGCGTTGCAGATCAATGCGAATTCATTCGGTGTCTAGTTACGAAATGAGAACTAAACCCGTCAATGATAAAATACAATAAATTATCATATGTAGAACTAAAAAAACGGCACGTTAAACCTACGAACTGAAGCAATTTCAGTTGGTATCGGCTGTACCGACACTAATTCGTAAACATATATTCATAGGCAAAAACACATACTTTAAGTGTGCGGTATCAAACATCGAAACACAGATAAAAACACACGTGACAACGAGATATTTGTAAATCATGAAAAAGTTTCAGTCATTGTAAAGACAAACTATAAAAAAATACGAAAACAAACTTTAAGACAATCATTTAATCAACAAATAAAGCATGTAAAAGCGACACTCGTTCAAATTGAAGGTTCAAAAATATAGTTTTAAAATATTTTTAATTAGTTGAAAAGAAAAGTAAACTAAATGAAATAAAAATCATTTAATACTTAACAGTGTATATATAAATATAACAAATAATAAACTAAATTCTGGGTAATAAAAATATAAAAGACATTAGTGGTTGTAGTTTTGACATTGTAAGAACATACGCTATGGGCGTTGTGGAGGGAGGAGAAGGGCGCCGCGAAGGGGCGAACACCGCCGGGGGGGGGGGGGGGGCAGTGGGGTGGGGCGCGGAAGGGTTTGGGTGAAGGGGACGGCCGGCGCGGTGAGAAGGTGGGGTGCCCCCCCCCCCCCCCCCAAAACGAATTTATTATCGTTATATAAAAAAAATCAAATTTAAACAAAATAAAATACAAATATATATATATATATATATATGTATGTATGTATGTATGTATATATGGTTAGTTTAGAATAAAAACCTACTTGAGTTATGAAAACTCCATAAACCCATTTTCAACCACATGTTTTTAATTAAAGATTAAATCTTGTGGTTCACAATTAAAATTAATAAAAAATATAAAGATTCAAAAATGTTTTCATGTTCAAATGTAACTTTACATCATTTAAAGTATTACTTAAGTTTTCCACCAACTTTAGTGATTCTTTTATTATAATTAAACTGTATTTTAATGGTCAAACACAACGAAGCCATTAACGTAATTAATTCACATGTTATTTTAATTATAACTAGTTTTTATGACCCGTGCTTCGCGACGGGATTGTTAAACCGAACAATAAAAAATATGTAAAAACGTTAAACCACGAACGCGTTGCAGATCAATGCGAATTCATTCGGTGTCTAGTTACGAAATGAGAACTAAACCCGTCAATGATAAAATACAATAAATTATCATATGTAGAACTAAAAAAAACGGCACGTTAAACCTACGAACTGAAGCAATTTCAGTTGGTATCGGCTGTACCGACACTAATTCGTAAACATATATTCATAGGCAAAAACACATACTTTAAGTGTGCGGTATCAAACATCGAAACACAGATAAAAACACACGTGACAACGAGATATTTGTAAATCATGAAAAAGTTTCAGTCATTGTAAAGACAAACTATAAAAAAATACGAAAACAAACTTTAAGACAATCATTTAATCAACAAATAAAGCATGTAAAAGCGACACTCGTTCAAATTGAAGGTTCAAAAATATAGTTTTAAAATATTTTTAATTAGTTGAAAAGAAAAGTAAACTAAATGAAATAAAAATCATTTAATACTTAACAGTGTATATATAAATATAACAAATAATAAACTAAATTCTGGGTAATAAAAATATAAAAGACATTAGTGGTTGTAGTTTTGACATTGTAAGAACATACGCTATGGGCGTTGTGGAGGGAGGAGAAGGGCGCCGCGAAGGGGCGAACACCGCCGGGGGGGGGGGGGGCAGTGGGGTGGGGCGCGGAAGGGTTTGGGTGAAGGGGACGGCCGGCGCGGTGAGAAGGTGGGGTGCCCCCCCCCAAAACGAATTTATTATCGTTATATAAAAAAAATCAAATTTAAACAAAATAAAATACAAATATATATATATATATATATATATATGTATGTATGTATGTATATATGGTTAGTTTAGAATAAAAACCTACTTGAGTTATGAAAACTCCATAAACCCATTTTCAACCACATGTTTTTAATTAAAGATTAAATCTTGTGGTTCACAATTAAAGTTAATAAAAAATATAAAAGTTAATTTACATTTTCTCTTTCCTAAAAACATATATAAAAATTTGTAAAAAATGTAAAAAAATAGCAAAACATTTTTTTTAGTTGTCTGTTTTGTATTAAATGTAACAACATATATTACATGTAACAAAAAAAAACGATGTTACATAGGGTTTTCACAACTCAAGTGGGTTTTCATTTTATACTTTGCATATATATATATATGCCATTCACCCAATCTCTACAAACATCCCATTCTCCTATTTAAACTTTTTAAAACTTTCTCCCCAAATATGTCTTCCGACTCATCTTTGACACCTGACTTCCAGCCCGATATCGACGATATTTCCAATTCGGATTCAAAGGATGAAGCGATGTTTAGCGCTATTTGAGATGCTGCCCAACTCTTAGTCCAGCATTGCGAAAGCTCACAACTACTAAAAAGACGGCCACATCTTCAATGGGATCGCGTAGATGCTCATGACTGGTTGATGAAAGATTATTTTTCGCCGGATGCGAATTTTGATTCGGAACGATTTCGGCGTCGTTTTCGGATGAGTCGCCAACTATTTTTACGAATAGTTGGTGATTTAGAGCGCGTTTATGCATTCTTCCAGCAACAGCCGGACGCGAGAGGTAAACCAGGATATTCAACTATGCAAAAGTGCATGGCGGCAATTCGTCAACTAGAGTACGGGACTGCGATCGACGCCATGGAAGAGTATTTATAGATGTCGGAGACAGTGGCTCGTGAGGCGCTTCACACATTCTACGAATGTGAGTATTATTATTCCAATTATTTATTTCAAAACAGTAACATTTTGAGTATGAATTTTATAAATTTGTTAAATTTAGCTATTCTACAACTATATCATAAAAAATATTTGAGGAAGCCGACTCAAAGTGACGTACAAAAAATATACGAGATGAATCAACAAAAACACGGTTTTCCCAGGATGCTTGGTAGTCTCGATTGCACCGCATTGGGAATGGGAAGCCTACCCTGTTGCTTGGCAAGGTCAATATCATCGGGGTGATCATGATGGCTCAATAGTTATTCTTGAGGCGGCTGCATCATTTGATTTTTGGATATGACATGCGCTTTTTGGGATGCCCGATGCAAACAATGATGTAGCTGTGATTAATGCGTCCCCTATTTTTGACCGCCTCACAGACGGAGTCTCACCCGACACCTCATTTTCCACGAACGATGTCAACTACGTATACAGATATTACCTAGTCGACGGTATTTATTCGGAGTGGGCCACGTTGGTTCTTAGCTTTACGTGCCCGACTGACGAAAAACGTCAGTATTTCAAGAAAAAACACGATTCGGCAAGAAAAGACATTGAAAGGGCATTCGGGGTATTAAAGAAACATTGGTCTATCATTAGATAACCGGCTCATTTTCAACAAATGGATAAGTTAAGAAACATAATGTACACTTGCATTATCTTGCATAATATGATATTAGAGGACTCGGGTAGAGTAATTTGCCAAGGCGAGTACAACGATGAGCCAGAACCGATCTGTACACTAAACGAAGATGAGAAACTTGCGAATTTATTAAAAACACAAAAAAGGAAAACAAGTTTCAGCCTTCGATCGAATTTGGTTGAACATCTTTGGAGTAATAAGTAAGATGACAGCGAGGACGATGACTAAAAATAGCTGTAATTTTTTTGTATGTTTTCATATTTAATTTATTTTGTATTTTAGTATTATTGTATTTTTTTATTATATATTATTGTATTGGTTTTTTTGTTTTATGAAAAAAAAATGAAAAAAGGTTAGGCTTCGAAGGCCCCCTCACCATAGAGGGGCATTATGCCCTGTGGCTTCGATGCCCCCAGTGCCCACGTGGCGCTGTGGAGGGGCTTCGAAGCCTCCCACCATAGCATACAGCCTAAAGAAAATTGAATAGGAATTTTGTGAGTAGAACCAAATCTCCTTTTTAATATATATAATAATTAGCAGTTTAGTTTCAATTGTCGTATGCTAATTTTCATTACACAATTAAACTAAAAGTAGAATTAAACTAAAAGTAGAAACAAATGTGGTACGATATAAGCGCAAGTCATCAACAATACCATTTGTATATGCCATGCATACACGAATGAACGTTTTTAATCCACCATGCCAACAGTCCACTTAAAATTCCAAGGCATCAGTGACATAAGGGATTAGCGGAGTTAAGTGTGTGATAACAAAATAATGATAATTGTAATTAGGGTTTGCAAGGAAAGTGGGTTATATAATGCACCCTCTAATTAACATTGTCATAAATACATTTTATCTAATATGCGGCGGTAGTGTCAGTGGCGCTAATGTTTGCCAGCAACGAAACAACACAAGGAGCGGTGACAATACAAATTGATGTGGATGGCTAGCTCTAACATACAAAGATGATTCTTGTAACGATGATGTTTGTAGTCACTTTCTTTGTGTACGATATATAGGAAGTTTGGCAACGGCCAAGTTCTACTGATGTCTAGTGGTTTAGTGATTGCATGCATCAAGGCTCATTTTAACTTTAGTAAAGATATTTTGATATGCAGACAAATAAAATCACTACTTTTGTATTTTTGTATTTGGGTCACTTTGTTTGAACGCGCGCACTGTATAGCATATCCATCGAGTACACTTTATGAATTTGAATAATTTCAGCATGTTGCCTATAAATGTTTAGTTTTCTTACATGATCAAAAGCATGCAAAATTATAAGAATTAACAAAAAATAAATGGACCAATCAGTGGTATGGGCCTTAGTATAAAAGTTAGTTTATTAATTTTTCAAGCATTTTAATGTCTAATTAAAAGAAATAAAATACTTCTAAATTATTGCAATGGTTGGTGGAAACATGACATTAGTTGATACATGATCTAATTTGCCAAACCGTACAATCATATAATTTGTCAAACACCTAAATATTTGTCTTAGACTTTTAGACGGGTTGATTCATTTGACATCTACTTGACTACTCCTCTTTAACTTTCTTTTGAATGGTCGAATGTATAAAAACTAAGGGGGGTGGGGGGAGGGGGGACACCTCTTTTTCTTTTCCCTTGTTTGAACGACAAACAAATTCGTTCATTAAGAAAAGGAAGTTACAAGCAAGATGCTAGCAACAAAAATACAACCCGAACAAGACCACCCAATTCCACCCTTACAACAAATTTAGATTAAAGCTACACCATATATCCCACATTAGACCCCCGGCCACTTTGATCTATTTGATACCCATAAGTAGTTCAAGCTATATCTCACCAATTTTACTATATTTACACTTATTTTTACATCTAATAGTATGATTATAATAAAAACAAACTAATTTAACAACACCTTTTAGTAAATATATATAGCTATTAGGACATGGCTCTTTGGTCTTGTATTTACTTTTACTCGCCTAATTAGCCCTATATATGTATCACAAACAATATACACACCTATATATGTGCGGATAGCAGTACATATGTGTGTCCATACACATCTTTACATGCTATGTTGTTACATGCTATGTTCTCGCGTGTCACAATAGTTGAAGTCATTGTTGATGGGAAAAGTCCGATACACGAATAAGAGTGTATGTGTGCCTATCAGTCACGTATCTAATGGATTATTTGTTTCTAAGACTATAACAAACAAGTAAACGTACCCAGTAAATCCTACAAATAGCAAAAGCTATTGGTATTGTCTAGAGAGGGTGTGATGCAGGCAGACCTTACCTCTATCCATCCATGAGGATAGAGATACTGCTTCCAAAAAGACCCTCGGCTCCAAAGCATGCTATTAGAACGTGACTCTTTGGTCTTGTATTTACTTTTACTCGCCTAATTAGCCCTATATATGTATCACAAACAATGTACACACCTATATATGTGCGGATAGCAGTACATATGTGTGTCCATACACATCTTTACATGCTATGTTGTTACATGCTATGTTCTCGCGTGTCACAATAGTTGAAGTCATTGTTGATGGGAAAAGTCCGATACACGAATAAGAGTGTATGTGTGCCTATCAGTCACGTATCTAATGGATTATTTGTTTCTAAGACTATAACAAACAAGTAAACATACCCAGTAAATCCTACTAATAGCAAAAGCTATTGGCATGGTCTGGAGAGGGTGTGATGCAGGTAGACCTTACCTCTATCCATCCATGAGGATAGAGATACTGCTTCTAAAAAGACCCTCGGCTCCAAAGCATGCACCATATAAACACACAAGTACCAATAACAAAACTTATAGTGATAAAGTGGCACAATCAAATACCAACACATATGAAATCATAGAATACAAATAGACATACCAACGCTAGAACAAATATAAGCAAAATCTACCTAAAATATATGTAGAAGAGACTAAGCCCATACGCTAAAACTAAGATATAAAATGACCTTCTCTAAAAATCCTTAACCTTAATTCTACATCTCCATGAACACATATCATGGACCATGTCCTCAGAGAGGTGTAACTCTAGCAAATCCTGCATAATCCGCTCCTCCCAAGTCAATTTAGGTCTGCCTCTACTCATCCTTCCTTCTACATTGAGGGTTTCCACTGCTCTAACTGACGTTGTTTCTTGTCTTCTCATCACATGCCCAACCATATCAATCTCCCCTCCTTTATTTTTTCCCTAAAAACCTCATTTCTTATTCGGTCCAACCTTGTGTGCCTACACATCCACCTCAGCATCCTCATCTCCGCCACCTCCATCTTACGTGCTTATGTTTTCTTGATAGCCCAACAATCTGTTCCATATAACTAAACATGTCTAACAGCAATCCTATAAAATTTTCTTTTTATTTAGATATAAAAACTTTTAAAAGAATAATGTTTACTTTAGAATAATATTTTTAGTGATTTTCTGAAAAGAAACACCTATACATCAATTAAGGTGATGCTCGGTATTGAAAATACCGATCCCGAAATCACAAGATCTTGGTATCGGTATATTGAAGGTAAAAATTCGGGAAATACTGGTACCGTACCGGTATCGGTACCATACCGATCCCGAAACTCAAGAATCAGTACCAATTTCAGTACTAGTATCGGTACCAATTAGTACCGGTACCGAATTTGCTCATTTCTAACATCAATACATCAATACACTCGTTTAACAAAAAAGTTTATCGGCAATCGGGACCGTTCATGATAATCGTTAAAAACTTTTGGGCTAAAGACGAAAAAAAGTTTGGCTCTTTAGTAAAAAAAATGTTTGACCTAAACAATTATATGTTTAAATGGGCTTATTTGCTATGATTTGGGTTGTGCAAACAATATTTTTATATATCAATAAGCTTAAATAAGTTGAATAATTAGATTTACACATTAAGAACACATATACATACACACACACACGGTTTGTATCAAATACAAATGAAATTAACGTGCTAATTATGAGAATCAAGTAGAGTAATTACTACTATAATAATTACGAACTTTGGTGTCACAAATGTCCTATTGGGCCACTTGGCGACACCATGTTCGTCTGTGATATTTTTTTAGTTCTATTACTATAACGAATGTAATGGAAATCGACCAAACGTCATTTTTTTGTTTTAGTTCTGATAGCATAACAAACTTCACGGAAACTGACCAAATTCATGCATACTCGCCGTCTCAATGCTCGTGATCGATAACGCTCTGGTTTTAGCAAAGCGTAAATTTACCGACCGACATCCCCCCCCCAACCCAAATTGGTCATTGGTCCACCTCAATTTATATATATATATATATATTTTTGGCTCCGGTAGCATGATGCACATAATCAAAACCGACCAAATTCGTGTCGAGTTACAGCCTCAATCCCCGGGACCGACAACACTTGGGAAACGTCTGGGTTTGCCGATCAAATAAACATCAAATATTTTAAAATTTTTAAGCGTTAATTTGATGAATTAATTTTTTGGGTTTTAACGCTCAAATTTTACCAATGATGTGTATACTGTAACGAATATAGCGGATACTGATCAAATTCGTGTCGACCCACCGTAGTAACGCTAGAGTTTTACAGACGCTCGAATTTCAACGCTGGTGATTTGCCAACTGCCCCGGCACATCGCGTTGGGTAAAAAAAACTAGTTATATATACAAGTAGAGCAATTATTTAATTACATCATAAAGTAATTCCGTAATTGCTCTACTTGATTCTCACAATTAACATGTTAATTTAATTTGTATATAAACTTTTTCACATACACACACATACTGAAATGATCAAGCCGAGAGCCGTCGACCACTCATCCCTCCTTCAAAGCCAGCCTTGACGGCGACCAAGGCAAGGACGGTAAACACAAGATGCTATAATCATAATTTCTTGTACTTAAGGAAGCTTAAACTGTGGCACACGATAGGAACTATTTAACCTGTTAGGTTACTCCTAAAAAGTTGTTAAAATTCATATGAGCTCATAAATTGTTTTACTACAAAATTAAATTATTGAGTTAATTACACAATTGGTCTCGGTGGTTTTTCAAAAGTATTAAGTTTGGACGACTACTAATTTATTTTTTTGGATTTAATGTATATACCGGCATGAATGTAACTAATAGCGACAAAATTCGTGTCGCTTTGATTATAAGTTGTATGTGTGTTGATAAAGTTTTGGGTGTGTACAAATTTATCTTTTAATTTAGTTCTGCTACTCTAATAAACTTAACAAGTACAAATTGAATTCGTTACTTAAGCACATTTATAATGCTTGCGAGGTCAATAAGATGCATGCGGTTGAATTTTGGTTTAAATAATAAAAAAAAAGAAGAGAAAAGATGATAAATCTTTACAGCTTGCAATGGTTTGTTTGTCGCATTAACATTGTCAAAAATTCCCTATAAAAAAAAAGAATTTTGTAATTTGTAACTCTTTTTTATTTTTTTTTTCATCGCATACTTCCAAATGGCTTCTAATGACGTCACTTTGTCGGACTAAATTGGCCTAAAAATTTACCAATTATTTTAGTCAATTTGGCTGATTTTAGTTGAAAGTCTTTCTCATGCCTACTTCGATTACAACGGATCCGTCGGTGGATAACAAATTAACAATTAATGAAACACTCTCCACTTGAACTCACTTTATAATTATTTAATTAATTACCTACTCATCAAAGTAAATATTGGCTTTAAATTTTAATCTTTGTTTTATCATGATCTCAAATAATCTTTGATTGAAGCCTCAACCTCTATAGCAGGAAGAAAAAATGGTTTTTAAAACTTTAGTCAAGTATAAACAAATTAAGGGAATAACGTGTTGTTCAAAAAAAAACAAAAGAGAAAAAAAAACAGGGCGTGTCCATGCAGAAATAATTGGGGCTGCTGTCCTCCATATAAAAAATTAGTGTTATCTATACTCGAAAATCTCGATTACACCAATAAAAGTTTGGTTAAACCCTCGATCACCCCCATGAAAAGAAAACCTCCGTCCATTGCTGATTAGAAAAAAAGGACCTACTTAAAGTTTGCAATACCGCGTTGAGCATTCAACTACCGGAACCATTCTAAAATTTAGAGGGTAAATTTTAAAGTTGAAGCATATAAGTTGTGCTTGGTATATGCTTTTATGTCTACTATTATTACTTTTATTCTTATATATATTTTATATTCTTTAAATAATATAAATTTCATTAAACAAACTAGTTACAATTCACTACAACCAAAATATTGAATAATTAAGTTAAACTAAATTGATTGATATAGATAGTTATTGTTTTTATAATTTCAGATATCATTTTGGTGCTTGTTTAATTTTAATTCTAAAGCTATATTTCACTAACGAGCTTCAAGGGTTTTTATATTACACCAACAAGCTGCAAGCTTTTTAAAAGGTTTTGTGACTAATGAATAACATTGGCCAATGATACAACATTCACTTAGAGAAAAGGTCAAGACTCAAGACCCACCCACCTTAAAATCAACATACCACCTACCTCATAATCTACAATTAAGTAAAGTTTTACACCTCTCCTAACTAAGCCCAACTATTTTTACATGTATAAATAAACTAAAACATTATTCGAAACCCATCACCTTAGTCTTTAAAATAATTAATTGATTCAGAGACTTTATTCAACAAGTTTATAAATCTAATCGGATAAGGGACTCCATGACTCTTTCAGAGTTTTCTTTTAGTCATGAAACAAATACACTTTGATGCTGAAAAATTTAGAGGTAGTCTTTTAATTAATATCAGATCCTAAAAGAATAATAGTTGCATTAGACCATCAACCATTAAAACACTATTAATTGTTATATCCAATACCTTGGCATCAAAGCAATGACTCACCTGTTTATTGCTAATTTGATAGGGTATCCTTACCCGAATTCAAATCCTCTAACGATGATCATGATTAAGGTCCAACATCTGCTACACAAAAACTTTTAGCAACAAATAGTGCACGCACAAGTTACTTTCTAGCCAAAATGAGTGGTTAACAAAACTCTTTATTTAAATTATGTCTTTTCCAGGTAACTTTAATATACCTTTATGTTTCATTGTTTCATCCATTAAAAAACACAAAAAAGCATTGTCCAAACAACACAACACCCATGAACTCATGTATTTAAATTAGTCGCTTCAATGTCACAAATTGAAGCGTGAGAACCGAATTGACATAAATCCATCTTTTATCTAAAGTGAGGGGAACTAGTTGAAATTGATAGGCAAACCAAAGACAGTAGAACATGTTATTGCTAGCCTAATTCCATGTGGTTTCTTGCTTTTCCAATTAAGAAACACATATTATCTTAGTTTAATGTTGTTATTGCTTTAATTTATTTTAAATTCGCAAGAGCCATTATCTTTATTAAATACGGTGGGGAGACATTTGCATATATTGTTAGATATTTTAGTGTAATTGGATTGACCTGCCAATCAATGTAAATCATAATTTACATTAACAAGTCAAAAGTTACTATGTGCACGTTTTTTCGAGTTAATAATGTTAGGGACAAAACCCTAAGGCTGGTCTCTATGGTGGAGGCATCGAAGCACCTCCACAGTGCCACGTCAGCGCCACATAGGCACTTGGGGCATCAAAGCCTCAACCTATAATGCCCCTCTATGGTGAGAGGTATCAAAGCCCAACCTTTTTTTTCCATAAAACAAAAAAACTAACACAATAATATATAATGCGATAATAATATAAAATACAATAACAATAAAAAACAAAAACTAAATATAAAAACAAATAAATAAAAACTAAAAAAATTACGACTATTTTTAGTCGTCGTTGTCGTCGCCGTCATGTTGCTTGTTACTCCAAAGATGTTCAACCAAATCCAATCAAAGGCTGAAATTCGTTTCCCTTTTTCGTGTTTTTAATAAATTAGCAAGTTTCTCATCTTCGTTTAGTGTTGACATCGGCTCTGGCTCATCGTTGTACTCGCCTTGGCAAATTGCTCTACCCGAGTCCTCCAATACCATATTATGTAAGATAATGCAAGTGTACATTATGTTTCTTAACTTATCCATTTGGTAAAAATGAGCCGATTGTCTAATGATAGACCAACGTTTCTTTAATACCCCGAATGCCCTTTTGATGTCCTTTCTGGCCGACTCGTGTTTTTCTTGAAATACTGACGTTTTTGGTCAGTCGGGCATGTAAAGCTAAGAACCAGCGTGGCCCACTCCGGATAAATACCGTCGACTAGATAATATATGTATTCGTAGTTGACATCATTTGTGGAAAATGAGGTGTCGGGTGCAACTCCGTCTATGAGGCGATCAAAAATAGGGGACACATTTATCACAGCTACATCATTGTTTGTACCGGGCATCCCAAAAAACGCATGTCATATCGAAAGATCAAACGATGCAACCGCTTCAAGCATAATTGTTGGGCTATCATGATCACCCAGATGATATTGACCTTGCCAAGCAACTAGGCAGGCTTCCCAAGGTCAGTATGTGCAATCGAGGCTACCAAGCATCCAGGGAAACTGTGTCTTTGTTGATGCACCTTGTATAATTTTCGTACGTCACTTTGAGTCGGTCTCCTCAAATACTTTTTATGATGTAGTTGAGGAATACCTAATTTTAACAAAGTTTATAAAATTTACACTCAAAATATTAAGGTTTTGAAATAAATAATTAAAATAATAATACTCACATTCAAAAAACCTGTGAAGAGTTTCATGACCCACTGTCTTCAACATCTGCAAATACTCTTCCATGGCGTCGCTCGAAGTCCCGTACTCTTGTTGACGAATTGCGCCGTGCATTTTTACATATGAGAAAATCCTGTTTTACCTCTTGCGTCCTCCCGTTGTTGGAAAAATGCATAATCGCGTTCTAAATCACCAACTATTCGTAAAAATAGTTAGCGACCCATCCAAAAACAGCACCGAAATCGCTTCGAATCAAAAGTCGCGTTCGACGAAAATAATCTTTCAGCAACCGGTCATGAGCACCTACACGATCCCATTGAAGATGAGGTCGTCTTGTTCGTGGTTGTGAGCTTTCGCAAACCTCGACTAAAAGTCCGGCAGCCTCTCGAATAGCACTAAATGTCGCTTCATCCTCTGAATCTAAATCTGAAATATCGTGATATCAGGGTAGTAGTCAGGTGTTGAAGATGATTCGGAAGACATATTTTTGTAGAAAGTTTTAAAAAGTTTAAAGAGGTGAATGAGATGTTTGTAGAGATTGAGTGAATGATACTGTCACACCATGATTTAGGGCCTAGGAGTGTGACGAACAGTTGGTACATGTTTTGTAAATATATCAGAGTTGCGGGTTTATTTTTAGCGGAAGACTTTATAAAATATTAATTACATTGAAAACTTACTCGGGAATTAAATACTCGAGTATTGGTTACAAAATATTGTTTTTATAATATTACAAGGATTATATTCAAAATTGAGGCATCTTGTATCGCGATCGTCTATCATCATGACTCTAATCCTTGTCTACAGATACCTGCACTTAATTACATGCAATGGTTGGGAAAAATACGTCAACGATGAGCTGGTGAAATGTCGACTGACTTAAAGGAATTTATAACAGTCGTTAAATACAAATATAGTTTTCTGTTTCACAATCTCAAAAGGAATGCTGGTCATTCCCGGGATTTTTACCACTGCTCCACACACACAATTCAAGAGTTCCCCAAGTTACATAGCCCCTGTTTGGAGACAACATTCCTCGAGCTATGTGACCCTAATTGGAGAACCGACTAGTATTGACTTGGTTTTGTATGCCAGTTTAGTCAGTTATGTTTAGATCCAGACACATGTGTAATCGGTCTGAGTTGCTTTTTATTTTCTATTTTGTATTATAACGATTTTAGAGATTATGTCATCTCATGCAAATATTTATCAGACTCTTTGCAATAAACAACATGTTTACTACAAGAGTAAAAACTAATCTGTCTATAAAAGATTTAACGTATTCACATGTGATTGTCAGTTCGGTGCCGTTTGAAAACTCTTTCTAGTCTGTATGCTGTTAACCTATAATTGCAATAGGTTTGCATAAATACCTTGACGATGTTTCTTGATTAATCTGCAGACCTTAGGTCTGATTTAACCTTGATAGAGTTATAGTCGTTTATGAAAATATATATTTGTATTTACATATGATGTTTGGGATAGCATGCTTTGGCCTAATAGGTTCTATCATGTTGGTAAGTTTCTCTAGGTAAGTAAACGACTCTCGTGGTTGATTGGGATTTGTACGAATTACTTTCCTTAGGCAAAGAAACTTCTACTAGTGATATCCCACTAAGAGTTTTGGTGATATTACTTCTTGTGAAAGTAACGTCATTATTTTATGAAAACATTAGTTAGAAAACTTTTCAAGATTAACGAATATACTCTTGACAAGGTCTTAAGCTACTATAACTATATATTGAAATAACTTAAACATAACTCCTACCTTAAATGATCACTCGAGAATAAAGATAAGAAGAAACCAATAGCAATTCATTGGTAGAACTTTGCTAATTAAGACGGTTGGACGTTAACAGAGCATCTAGACTTCGTTTCTTGCACAAACTTCGAGAAAACGAACCATCGGAAAGCCGAAAAGTTTGGGGAACGGATTTCTAGGTTACGTGCGTGTAGTTGAAGGTGTTTTGGGATGAAATGGATTCAAACATGTAGCAGCCCTTTTTAGTTGCGTTTTACCTCCCTTCGCAATACTCGATGGGCTTTAACTGTGGCCGTTGCGTATCACGACGCCACGATCCATGAAATCACGCCACGTGGTGACACCTGGTTAGACACGTGTATCAGATTACTTAACGTGGACTTCACTTAGTGTGATGGACAAATTAGTTTGGCCGTCGTGTAGCACGACGCCCTCCCTTTTTCTTGATTTCGATGAACTTCTTCACGTAGCGAGATGGGGTTATATTTATCCTATCGCATAGCGCGATGAGTCTAAGAAATCGGAAATTTTATTTTTGAACCTTTATCTTTCAGAATTGACGTTTTTAGCCCAAAATCAAATGGGGTATTTTCATGATGTTACACACACACACACACACACACACACATATATATGAGATCAAGTGAAAACTCCTCTTATAGAGAAAACTTAAAAACTCCTAAAAAACTATTTTTAACTTTTTTTAAAAAAAATTTTTTGAAGTTTCTTTTTCTTCCATTATTCTTATATGTTGTTATTGGTTCCAAAAAAAAAAAAACTTGTTGGTAATCTCGTCGGTGTAGTGCGCATGTGTAATAGTTTACATTGCATATATGCAAAAGTGTTGTATTGCATAGAATACAACACTACTGCACATATTTGATACACACTATTGTATATATGCAATATAAGACTAATACGCACATCGAATACACATTAGTACGTATGTGTAATACAACATTAACGCACATGTGCACTACATCGACTTTTATTTTATTATTATTTTTTTTCCATATAATACAACACTACTACACATATACAATACACAAAAATTGAATATATGCCATAAATACTATTAAACTTAAAAATACACGGTAATACACATGTGTAATACAACGGTATCGCATAGTAATTACAGCGGGTTTTTTTTTAATTTTTTTTTATATTTTTCGAGCAAAGGGTAAGAAATTATAAGAATAATGGCAAAAACAGAATTTTGAAAATATTTTTTTATTTTTAATTAAAAATAATTTTATAGGAGTTTTTAAGTTTTCTCTCTAAAGATGAATTTTCTCTAAAAATAACTTTCCCTATATATATATATATATATATATATAGGGAAAGTATAGAATGAAAACTCATTTGAGTTGTGAAAACTCTATGTAACATCATTCTTTTTTTTGCACATGTAATATATGTTGTTACATTTAATACAAAACATCGAAAAAATTGTTTTACTATTTTTTTAACATTTTTTTGCTAATTTTTATACATGTTTTCAGGAGAGAGAAAAAGTTATATTTACTTTTACATCTTTTATTAACTTTAATTGTTGACTACAAGTTTCAAACATTAATTAAAAACATGCGGTTGAGAATGAGTTTCTAGAGTTTTCACAACTCAAGTGGGTTTTCATTTTATACTTAGCCTATATATATATATATATATATATATATATATATATATATATATATATATATACGGTCAAAGAGCCGTTAGTGGGCCCTACCCACTCTCTTCCGCGCCCGCCATCCCTTCCGCGCCGTAAAACTAAAGCTACCCCGTACATCTAAAAATCATGATACAATCTGGGTGATTGTGGACCGTATGACGAAAAGCACCTACTTTCTACCAATACGAGAAGCTATCTTGTTAGAAATGTTAGCTAATGTAACACCACGGCTAAAGCGAAAATGGCCGAGTATGATGTACAGATTGTTCAAAACACATGTGACACTATTAAGTGACAATATTATCATTACTTAATTTACAAGTCAAGTACACTAGTTTGTAACAAGATATACAAGGAAAATAAATGCAACTAAACCAATTTGTCCATTATTAAATAACCTAAGTCTAGTGTCTTCTCCAAGTATCTTCCTCTAATGCTTGTACCTGCAGCATATGATAAAATTATGTAAACTATCTATATAGTTGGTGAGTTCCCACAGTTTATATAAATACATAAAATCATACAATTCCATGAAACTTGTGAAATGCGCAAATAAGGGTTCTTTACACTCGATGCAATGGACCTGAGTGTAAAGAACAATCGAAGGTCCTTTCCAGTTGGGGCAACCAACGTACTCGGATATGAGGTCCCTTTTCCATTTGATACAATGGATCTAAGTGCAAAGGGGGGGCTTATGATCATACTTACTGAGGCAACCACTTGAAATTGAAATTAACGCACGTAAGCAAATAAGCAAGTAAACACACAAGTCCATGTAGTGAATTGTAGTTTGTAAATGAAAACATATATACTTTGCATTTTGTAGGATACATATACTACCCTCAAAAGTAATAAAAGAGTAAAAAAGGGGGTGTGAGAAACTCACCTTGAAATTGAAGATCAACTTGAAATAAAAACAAATGCGCGTTTAACGAAACTAAAGCAACCGAAAGTACGTTTAAAGAATCAGAAACGATTGAACTTCTCAAACTATAAATAAAATAAATACAAATATTTAAGGACTAACAAACGGAATTAAACAGGTTAATTATTTAGTTAAAGGGATATTGTATTAGTTAATATATTTTATTTTATGACATTATAATATTATATTATTTTTAAGTTCTAATGGATTTTTAAATAGTAAATCATAACTCGAAGAATATTTATGTTAACGAATTAAAGTTAGAAGCTAACGAATTATAAATCTATCTTTAACGGTTTAATGATTTATAAACTAGACGGCTTAGCGAATTAAAGTTTATTGAAATTAATATTAACGATTTAGCGAGAAGGTATTATAATTATAGCGTAAATATTATTTTATCTTGAATTTGATTAGTCTTTACAAAGCCCGATGCGATCAAAAATAGTTATGTTATTGGATTAAAACTAATAGATTTTAAAGCTTTAAAGTTAACGAAAAAAGAGCTGTAAATTAATTTTGACGGGTTTTCACGAAAAGAATTAGTTGGTTTGGATGAAAAAAAATGGCAAAATTAATTTATAATAAATTTATTTAACTTAAAAATACGTTATTTGATTTATAATTATTTTTAATAATTTTTAAAATCTTTATTTGGTTATTATAATTAAAGAAAATAATGGTTTAAAAAAAACGAAAACCTTAAAATCGGTCTGACCAGGGTTCGAACCCGTGTCCTTATGACCACGATGACATGAACATATCACTGGACTAAGCTGCTTCTTTGGAAATTAAACAGAAATAAAATTATATATTTTATACCTCAAGTTCACCATTATTATTCAAGCCCTAGCTTCTCAATTTGATCATATGGTTCCATGATTGCTAGAATTAAGTTAGAGGTTTTGATATATGCTACAAAACTAATAGAATCCAAAAAAAAAATTACCCGAATTGGTGATGGAATGATGGTGATCGGTGATTTCGTCGGAAAACGTACCTTGACGGGTTGATTTCTTGATACAGAGAATATGTTAATAAGTTTTGAGATTATGAACGAGTTTAGGTTACTGTGGAGGTCCTATTTATACTACTAATTGAAACATTTGATGTTTAAATGAGGGTTCTTGTGAAGTGCGCATTTTTCGGCCGGTTACGGTGATTACGGGCTCAAACGAATCGATTAGTGATTGTTATACGTTATGGTCGTTGATTATTGATGTGTCGTTATGGTTTAAAATGCTTGTATTACGGAGCTTTGAACTCTCCGGAATTCTTGTTGGTCGCTGGACTTACTTTGCCGGATTTGCAGGTATGAAAATGGGGCTGGGTTGGGTTTAATAATTAATTAATATAATTTAAATGGATTTTACACTTATGGCCCCCCAACTTTCATGTTGTTTTAAAACTGAATTTAATTTAAATTTACTTAATGAACCTTGGGCATTGAAATGTTTAATAATTGAAACAAAAGTTAATAAAGTTAGAAATTTTCCAATTTATACCCGTCTAGTTCGCAAATTGATTAAATAAACACGTTAAATCTAGAAGTCTCATTAATGATCAACACAAATAAGAAACGAACAAACTATGACCATATATCATCGTAATTAATATAAAATTGATGAACGCTTGAAATGACGAACCAGTCGGTTTAACGAATACAAATAAAATTACAAAAATGACGAATATCACATGAAATGAATCAGAGAATATTAATAATATATACATATTTATATATACATTTATAAACAAAAACCGAAAATTCAACATGGGTTGGGTTTTCGGGTTTGAAAAGTAATGAATGTTACAGCTAAGGTATCCATTAGCGAGGTTGGTATAAAGCCTGGAGTGACGTGCCACTTGTGTCAGATAGAGATACTCGGTTTACGTCAAAGTTTGAAAGGTGAGAAAGTTGGTTAAGATAATTAGTTATGATATATCGGGAAACCTGCTATGCAGCAACAGACAACAACGGATTCATAGGACAAGACGAGACTTGATTAGTCAAGAAAAGGAAGATGTATCAGCATGGACTTCATGATCAAGCTACATTGAACAGCTACAACTCATGAACCTTATTTGTTAGTAAAGAGCTAAAAATGGAAGGAATATTAAATGATGATTTAAGGAGATATCTGTCAAGTTGCGTAACGGTTGTGCTTAAGAATATCAAGAGGTGTTCTATCTTAAGGAATTGGCAAAGGGATTTCAAGAAGTAATCCTTAAGGAGAAAGTGGACAGGTTTCCTTTTATGAAATCAATATGTTTCGAACGTATTGCAAATCAATATATTCGCTAAAGGTTGTAATTGGACAGAAGGGTCATTCAGTGCTAGGTGTTGTGATATTAAGTGCAATGTTTCTATTTTAAGGATAAGGAAAAAAAGCATGCTCAAGGAAATGATGGGGACTTGCTAAGTTTGGATAATGAAGCGTATCATCGAGGACTTCATGGACAAGCTACCGTGGACAGCTAAAACTAAATAACATTGTACGATTACTATGAGATTTGGAATAAGAAAAGTGATATAAGGAGCTATAGGCAGGCCATTTACATGTGTGCAAAGGACAAGTGAATATATGAAGTATTCATGTACAAGGACTAAGAAGGTTTCGAGGATGAAACTTCTTATAAGACGGGTAGACTTGTAAGATCCCGAGTTTCGTTTGGTATTTACATGAATCTGGTTTGATTGAATCCTATAAGATAAATATAATTATCTAAAGTATTAGGGGTTAAGTGTTATTAGATGAGAAGTTAAACATGAAACCATACCTGTAAGTGTAGCCACCATCTCATTTTATCATAATCTTGGCCTCTACATCAAGTTCTTAAAGTGAGAAACCTTATTCTAACCCTAAATCCCATTTTTGAGAGAACAAGCCCTGCTAATACTTGTGTAGGATGTTTATATGAATGTAAATGTGTAAGATGTTATGTATAGAAGAACGGGTACATATTCATGTGTAGAGCCTTCGGGCCTCATGCGTGCGCAATAAGTTAGGATGGTAAATCCCTCTAACTTTAAATGGCTCGGTTATGAGCAAGGAAAGAAAGCTCGGTTATGAGCAAGAATAAACGGCTCGGTTATAAACAAGAATAGGGGGCTCGGTTATGGGCAAGAATAGATGGCTCGGTTATGAGCAAGAATAAGAGGCTCGGTTATGAGCAAGGAAAGATGACTCGGTTATGAGCAAGAATAGGAGGCTCGGTTATGAGCAAGCGTGTATGAACATAGTTATGGAATGATTGATAGACAACCATATTACAAGTAAAAAATGAATGAGAATTGAGAAATGTTATGTTATATAAGAATGTTTGAAAGATTCGATTTATTTATAAATCGTATTTCATGAAATGAAAGAAATGTTATAACTCACTCAACGTGTAGCTGACTTTTAGTATGCATGCAAGTATTGTTGGTGGCGTGACGAACTTTAGGTGCGTACAAGGCTATCCATATTGAATATTTAGTAGAGAAAGAAGTTATTATGTAAAAAGTTTTAGTTTCCGTTACAAATTAAATGTGCTTCCGCTGTATCAGATTATGTTTATGAGCAAATCCAACGTTAAAGTAGGGCTCCCGGGTCCGGACCTTTCAAATGGTAGAAATATGAACAAAGATTAAGGATAAGTGTTGTTTAGTCAACATGTCCGCAGGCAGATCAAATGTTGAGACGACTGAACGGGTAATTCTTTTTGCATGTCTTTTTTCCATGTAATACAGTGAAAGTCCACTTCAACATGTATGAACATGTTTGTATGAGTAGGGCTGTAAACGAACCGAACGGACACGAACAAGGCCTTGTTCATGTTCTCTCGTTAAGAAAATAATGTGTTCACGAACACTTACCGAACGAGATTTTATGTTCGTGTTCGTTCATTAAGGAAATTAATGTGTTCACGAACGGTTCACCAACACAAACGAACACAAATAAAATCGGTAAAGCCTAGAGATTGAGACTAATGTATTCATCAGTGTGAATAATGAAAGTCTGTTAACGAATCGAATGAACACGAAAAATGGCATGTTCGTGTTCTTTCATTTAACTTTAAAAGAACACAGACACTTAATCGAACAAATATTTATGTTTATGTTCGTTTATTTAAAAGGGACATTTGTGTTTGTTTGTTTGAAATCTAAACGAACATAACTGAACAAAGATAAACGAACATACGTAAACAAATGTAAATTAACACAAACAAACATAAACGAACTTAAATGAAAACACCTAAATGAACACAAATTAACAAATATAAAACCTTTAAGCAGATGAACTATCTAGATAACATTTAATTATTTTCTATTAATACATAAACGAACATAAATAAACAGACATAAATGAGCATAAATAAACGAACATAAATGAACGTTCATGAACATAAATGAACGAACGAAACATGTGTTCATATTTGTTCGTTTAATTAAACGAACACAAGTTTTTTGTTCATGTTCATTCATTTATTAAATAAACGAACATAAACGAACTTTCCGCCGAACGGTTCGCGAATAGTTCACCGAACGTTCGGTTCGTTTACAGGCCTATGTATGAGACTATGAACATGAAACAATGGGTTACAAATAAGCAGAACCAACATCGTTACAAATTTACTAACATAAGCATGAAGGTGCTTGAAGAGGAAAGTAGTTCTCAAAGAAAAGACTAATTAACTTGATCATATGAGCAAAGTATTGACTAGAGCGTTGTAAAGATGACAAATTAAGTCACTGATGAGCCTTCTATCATCCGTGTATACATGCAAGAAAAGTACTAAAAGTCGACGAAAGTGCATTCCGGCAAACTCTTAAAGCATGTTAACTAAAGAAACAAAATTGCTATTATAATGCAATTGTACATGCAATCATATTTATAAAAAAAAATTTAATTTAGTTTTTACTAAACGTTAGAGAAGTTGTCTGTGTAGGTTCTCATTTATTTATCTTTTTTAAATGACAATTATATATTAAATGAAAAAAGCTAAGGGAAGTCGTGTAAAAGTACAAGAGGAACATATTGCAACAGAAACTACAAATAAATAGATCTAACCCACCTAAATGGACACATCAACAAACCGTTTACATAGAATAAAGCAAGATGGAAACAACACCAATGTGATCAATCAAGCTTCAACTTGGATTGAAATAATCCAAGATATATAGTAGATGGATTTTGATGTCTTTGATTATCATTCTCTAGCTTGGACATAAATACTTTGTTTAAGGTCATTGCATTGTGCACTTCCCACACATGTCACTCAAGTAATTTTGTTGTACGTGTTATTCCTTAAGACAATTACAAATATCTTAGTTCTTGCAATTTTGGACAATAATTCAATTGTGTAATGGATAAGCCTACCTAAATTTTCTTTTTCGCTAAATCCTTTTGAAGTCAAAGAAGGAAAACAAAAAAAGGAGGGTGTCTTCATTAAATTCTTTGAAAAGAGACATGATGAGGATGCAGAGAGAAAGGACATAGTGAGTCTTCTCTTGTTGGCTATTCTTCCACCAGCAAACGCCCCTCATATCAATTTCTAGCATTTATTTGATGATAAACACAAATATAAAAATTATTATTTTTATGTTATTTGATTTTGTTTTTTCTGACTAAATATGAAAGATGATCTTCAACTAGGACGGTAGAGATAAGCACGTGATGAATTTATATGGACATCTAAGGACAATCTCTTCGTTGTTTTCTTAAGATTGTCCGAGGATGAGTACGAGTACGAGCCGGCAACTTAACTATATAAAAACAAAAGCAAGTATAATTTATATCTAACATTTTAAATTACACGCCATCTCTATAGACAAATGTATGAACAAATAATATAGTACATATGAGATGTGATTTACACACTATCGGATCTTATTATTATTATTATTATTATTATTATTATTATTTAACTATGCTTATATATTTTTATATAATGTACTATGTATAACATATGTATTAATGTAATAATAAATTTAGTAACGTATAAATTCATCTAACAATATATACTTATAAGTGAAAACAAGGAATAAGCATGTCTACATAAAATAAGGCATAGAGGACAAACAACCAACAACATATTAGTCATTTGGTCTTGTCTACAAGTGTTTTAGCCATGTTTAATGGCCACTCTTTTTACATGCGTTCACACTCACTTCCAAACTTAAAATAGACTAATATAAGTATCTAACTACTAAATTAATTAAGTTTTGCACACACTTCATTTCGTGTCTCTAAGGGCATCTTAAATGAGTATCTCTCTCATTAAAATGGTGAGTTTCGACTCCTGTAGTGTTAAGGTTTGGTGATGTTATTTAATAAAATAGATTAGATGTTGTATATGTACAAAAAAAGCATCTCAAAGAGGACGATATCTCATCCGTGAGCAGATGTGGCATCCGTCAAAGGAACGTCTGCATTGCATGTTCTCATCTGCGGCATCCACGGATGCTGTTCGAGATGAATGACTGTTGGCATACAAGATTGCCATTCGAGGTGAAGGATACGGTAGGGTGGGCTAGGTTGGTTTTCAATTTTTAGCTTTTAACTAGTTTGTTAAAAATATAGATATGTACCTATTTATTTATTAAAATTATTGGATTAATGTTAACATGCCTTTAAACTTCTAAAAAAATATATATAGTTTTATAATATTGTAACTTTTTTAATTTTTATTTATAAAATTAAAACGCAAGTTTTTCTAATACTCAACTTTTATAAAAAATAGATTTAGTAGTAAGCTTCTATTAGTAAATTTATTAAAAAAATAATACATAAATAAAACAATAAATGATCTATTACACTAAATAATTTGATTATAAAAAATTAATTTAAAAGATGGTGATTATGTTCGAAGTATAAATTGCATTGTTGATGTCAGCTAATTGAGTATGTTTTTAAACACTTTAGCAGCCTCCATTAGAGATGGTTCCATGCTCTAACTAAGTCACTCAAAATCCTATTAATGATTTATAGTACCAAACTACCTACCATTTTTTCAAAAATAATCTTTTCTCTCGCTTTTTGTTTACCATTAATGTGATTATATACTTATACAAGTCCTAATTGTTATTAGCTTAGATTGTATGATATGAAAATTTAAATCCAAATTAATACTAACCAAAGATGTCATTCTCTTAAAACATTTAAGAAGCAAATGGTTTAAGGGTCACATGCATTATGCATAGACTCTGTCTCACATCAAGACATATGCATATATTGTCTGTATGTATACATGTTCATCTGTATATGCATTTATTTAGCCATACAAGTGCAAGCTTTCACCTTTGTAATAAATGAATAGTAAATATGATTGGATATTCACTGAACAACCCACCCCCTCTTCTTTCAATATTCAAGAAACTTGTGTTAATTGTGCCTTTTGCTTTTCAAAAAAATATTATTTCTAAAGATTTCCTTTTCAAAGATTTTCTTTTTAAAGATTTGTTTTGACAGCTGGTGTAGGCATACAGGTAAAAATCCAGAGAAATTATGACCTTATTTAGATTGCTAGATAGGTTTTAGAAGATGGTATTTAATCCTGATATTACTATGAGAAAAGAATAAATTAAATAAATGTATTAATCTATAGCTTTTTACAGTTTAAATCTTGTTACTTTTTAACCAGGGTTTTTTCATTTTTGTCCAAGTTCTAAAAGGTATGCCTGTTCTTTGTTGTTTGTGGTTTTATATGTGAGGTGGGGTGGGGTGGTAAGTGGGGTTGGGGTGGCTAAGATCCAGCTAATTAGTTTGTATTTATATATAAAGATGTATAGAACAGAATAAACTCTTCTTATCTTGTGTTCTTTCTCTCATTTTTTTTCTGTTTTTGTTTCTTAATCTCTTCAGTTGACTATTGTTGAAACAGGCACAAAACATGGACTCATCTTCCAAAATATATGGAGATGGAACAGAAGATTGTCAGAGCAGTGAATCTGGGTGGACAATGTACATTGGTTCTTCCATGGATGATGATAATGATGATGATGATGGTGGTAGTAGTGGTGGTAGGAAGAAAGGTATTTCTGTCAAGGATGAAGATGAAGATACAGATGATTCAATGGCTTCTGATGCCTCTTCTGGTCCAAGTAATCTACACCTTCAACCACCATGGGAGGTACAACAAGAAAATAATAATAATCAAGAAAAGTATAAGTGTTTAAACAAGAAGAACAAGAAAACATCAGGGAAGAAGAAAGTTGGGTATGAAGAAACAAGAAAGAAAGATGAGAGTTTGGTTAAAGAAAAGAGAGGTGTGATTAATACTGTTCAAAGTGGCAATTGGCCGTGGTTTTCAGGTAAACGAAAGTAAACGAATAAACGGGTTGTGAGCGTGCTGGAGGTGGTGGTGATGGTGTGGCTAGCACAGGCTAGTAGCTAGCTAAAGCTTTGGACACGAAGTTGTCCTAGAAATTAAGAATTGTTAAATACTAGGAATCATACTGTTATTTTTTGTGTATGGTTCTGTAAATCTAATGAAAGATCCATCATATGTTTATGTTTATGTTCTTTGTCTCTTGGTTTAGATTATTCATACTTGTTCTTTGTTACATATATATCTTTAACCTAGTTATCTCCAAAATCATATAAAATAAAATACCGCCATGCTAATAAAGATTTAGATTTAGCAGTAAGATTAGAGAGCACATGTGTTACTCGTTGCTTGCATGTTACAAAATCTAGGAATCATGAACGCAAAGTACTCGAGCATACTGATAGCATAGACGGTGCGATCAAGTATGTGTTCGAGATCAATTCTGATGAATATTCAAATCCAAGGATCAAATAATTGAACAATGTTAAATGGCTTGAGTTCTAACACGTCAACTTGTAATTATAAACAACTAAGCCAACTGAAAAATCATACCTTTTGCGTGTATGGTTTTGAAAAATATATTAATCCATACATATTAATGATACGTGTCCAATGATAATGATCTTCTCTATCTCAAAATGGAAAAAGAAAATAAAAATAGATAATGTTATTTTCAAGCGAGAATCTAATACATGCATGAATGAGTTGTACAGTACAAGGACAGAAACGTGAAGTAGTAGAATGAAACACTTGTAAAGTTGGTAAAGCACATGAGATGAGGGTAGGAAGAAGGTAAGGTCTAATTATAAGCCACAGCTCAAACAACCAAGTTCACAGATAGATCACACCATAAACATTTCATGCTGCACATGCTTCATTCCTTAATTGTCTTAATTAATTTATTTATTGGTTTATATTTATTAAGAAGGGTCGATGAATGTTTGTAGTGATGGGTGTTAATGCTTGTCACTAAGACCATCACTTTCATGACCTTGCATGAGACGTGTATGGTTGTCATTTTCATTTGGATTGGGCGGTAAGATGGTTAAGACATCTCTAATGGTTGGTTTACCTTAGTTC
This sequence comes from Bidens hawaiensis, assembly GCF_021521415.1. Lineage (NCBI taxonomy): Eukaryota > Viridiplantae > Streptophyta > Magnoliopsida > Asterales > Asteraceae > Bidens > Bidens hawaiensis. Next base: position 206,718 of record NW_027493673.1, on the reverse strand, counting down.
AAACCAACCTCAACCATTTGAGTGGTTGGTTCAAACCAAAAACCAAATGTTTGAGGTTTGGTTTTTTAAAACCACCAAAACCATTCATTGTGGATCCCAACATCACATCTTTCACCCCACACACATATATATATATATATATACCCATTTTATATTTATAAAATATATTAAAGTATTATATATATATATATTATATTATATTATATTTCTTTCAAAATTTACGTATTTTTTTTGTTTGTGTATTTTTTTACGTAATGGCTAGTTTAACGCTTAAACTTTTTAACGGCTAGTTTTTTAATGATTTTATTATCTATTTTATATTGCTTAATTCGAATAAAAAAACATGACAAGAAGTCCTAGAAACATCACATCTTTCACCCCACATATATATATATACCTATTTTATATTTATAAAATATATTAAAGTATTATATATATATATATATATATATATATATATATATATATATATATATATATATATATATATATATATATATATATATATATATATATAGGGTAAGGATCCTAAAAGAACCGTTGGCAAATTGAGAACTTTAAGAACCATTTTAGAGCACTAAAAAAACCCTCTAAAAAATATTAAAAAAATTATAAAACAAACAAAACCGAAAATTTTAAAAAAGTAAAAAAACCAAAATTCTTATATTTCATTCCGGTTTCATTAAAAAAAACCGAATTTTTTTTTTCTTTTTAATTCGTATTATACCTATACACATATGTATACTTTCATTTAATCTCTAGTTACGTAATATACACATATGTACATTATCACTTACCTTAAATTATACATATGTGTATAGGAAAAAACATGTGACATATTATACATATATGTATAATAAAAAAAACTGATTTTTTTTCTTTTTAATTCGTATTATACCTATACACATATGTATACTTTCATTTAATCTCTAGTTACGTAATATACACATATGTACATTATCACTTACCTTAAATTATACATATGTGTATAGGAAAAAACATGTGACATATTATACATATATGTATAATAAAAAAAACTGATTTTTTTTCTTTTTAATTCGTATTATACCTATACACATATGTATACTTTCATTTAATCTCTAGTTATGTAATGTACATTATCATTTACCTTAAATTATACATATGTGTATAGGAAAAAAACATGTGTGTTCATATATGTACATATTATACATATATGTATATGTATAATTTAGCTAAACCGAGAATTTTTTTTTACGTTTTTTTAGAAACCGGGATGATAAATAAGAACTTTGGTTTTTTTACTTTTTTTATTTTTGTGTTTTTTTTATTTATGATTTTTTTTTATTTTTGGGTTTTTTTGTGGTCCAAAATGGTTCTCATAGTTCTCAATTCCCAAAAAATTCTCACATGATTCAGATCATATATATATATATATATATATATATTATATTTCTTTCAAAATTTATGTATTTTTTTTTGTTTGTGTATTTTTTTACGTAACGGCTAGTTTAACGCTTAAATTTTTTAACCGCTAGTTTTTTAATGATTTTATTATCTATTTACATTGCTTAATTCGAATAAAAAACATGACAAGAAATCCTAGAACAAACATCCATAGCAGGGGCCGTCATAACAGATTGGTCGAATGATGAAGATGAACCACATGAACCGTCATTTCATTGACCAACATCTAATTTCCAAGCGTACATGAAACGGTTCACGGATTTACGTAATCATCATGCACTTCAGAATGATTGAATGGAACATTTGTGGACGATGCAGAATAATAATAATAATTCATAGGTTTTATTATTAGGCAAAAGTTTCAAGTTATTTCTCTTTCATTTTGTTAGAGTAATTATCATTTTAAATTATATTTTTTTTTATCTATTTGTTATATTTTAGTTAACCTATTTTTTACTATTTTTTTATTATATTGCTATTTATTTAAATAAAATTATAAAAATTAAATATTTTATTATATTGTGAAATTCTTATTTAAAATAAATGTAAAGGTAAGTGATGATGTGGAAATGTAAAGATGGTTTGAGGAGTTGTATTGTTGGAGTAAAAATGTGGTTTTTAAGAAAGCTGATGTGACAGTGATGTGGCTGGTTTGAACCAAAAACTGTTAGAGATGGTTTAAGATATAGAATTTAAGAGGTCAATGGTTTAATCTCTATACGATGTAACATTTAGCTCTTTTAAAAAAAATAAAAAGGCATTTTGTATACACAAGTTCAATTCTAGACACCAGATGTTACTGGTTATCGTTTTATCAACTCTTTCGATCGATTTTGCTTTATTCCTGATAGCTGCTTTTTAAATTTTACTCACTTTGTAAACATTTTGTAATATAGAATGTTCACCATTTATTTTGATACTAATTCCCGTTTGTCTTAATAAAAAACGAGTACAAACATGTAAAAAATACTAGTTAGAACGGGTAAATATGCAATTTTTAATGTTCTAGTGAACATAAGGGTATAATAGTCACTATAACAACTATTTTTAATAAAATAAATTTAAATGGGTAAATTTGCAAGTTTTTTAAAGTTTGAATGGGAAAATATGCAATTAAATTTTTGAGTTGAGTAAATATGTTATATATATTTAAAAAGGTTTGAAGGGGAAAATATGCAAAGGTTTCAAATTTAACATTATAAATCTTCGACAAATAGTTATAAAGTAGTCTCATATGATGTTTTTCATCACATATACGTATATAGGGTTAGGTTAAATGAAAACCCACTTGAGTTGTGAAAATCCGCGAAAACCTCATGTAACATCGTTTTTTTTTGTTACATGTAATATATGTTGTAACATTTAATACAAAACATCGAAATATCAAAAAAAAAAAAAAATGTTTTGCTATTTTTTAACATTTTTCTACTAATTTTTATATATGTTTTCAGGAGAGAGAAAAAGTTATATTTATATTTACATTTTTTATTCACTTTAATTGTGAACCACAAGATTTAAACATTAATTAAAAACATGTGATTGGAAATGAGTTTCTAGAGTTTGTACAACTCAAGTGGGTTTTCATTTTATACTTAGCCAATATATATATATATATATAAAGGTAATTAATGGATAGATAAGTGACGCATCACGGACGGCACCCAAAACGAGATTATCACTGATGCCACGAGCACGCGAATTTATCCCTTAAAGTGAATATAAGTTTTCATCTAAAATTCCCACATCATTCTTTTTAGTTTGTCGAGAGGGAATTGTGCCGACAGACCACCCGTAGTTGATAAAACTATCCCCTATTAGAGGCGTACAAAAAACCGGATTCGAAACTGGAATCTTTTTGTAACCTAAAACCGACTAGACTAAGTAATTGGTTAGAAATTTACCCAAACCACCAGTTTTAGATCAATTTAAGATTTTTGGGCAAGGAGCTAGTTTATAACTGGGTAAGAATCAAATTTAGCCGCCAGTGATCGTGATCTAGCCATTGCATAACAACTTTATAGCAGTTTTTTTAACCTTTTTTGTTTACCTTTTACCCCCATGTGTTAGTCTAAACAGGTATTAGATGTGCTAGTTTAATCACAATTCAAGAAATGGTTTCCTATTCTAAGATCTCGAAAGCACTATCCCGTGACCTACGAAAGTGGCCATTTTTTCGTCGGTGTTAGATCTTCATTGATCACACAACTTAACCGTGGTAAAAATTAGTTCGAAAATGAGGCACAAAACAATTATGCGTCATTTTGTTTATGTGAAATGTCAAGTCGTCAAATGAAGTTCGATCCAAGAATTGTGGCCTTTTTTTGTAAAGTCGAAATCAAACTTCAAATAGGAAAAACATTTAGAAATGTATTGCGAGGTGTTTCAAGCTCATGGTGAAACAACAATGCCAAATGATGGAAATATATGAACTTTTGACATAATTGTTGTTCAAGATAACATGGCACAGTTTTTAATTATCGAAGGTTTTCTATTCAACAACCCGAGCGTAATGACTCTCATCCAAAAAATATATTCAACCGCATTTGCACATGCATGGCAAGCTACCGTTAGATTTGATAGTCTTAAGATGTGGAAATATGCCAAAAATACGACGTTTGGATTGTTTGGGTATCAGCATATCGAAGAATATATATTTCAAATTTTAAAAATTGTAATAACAACTTATAAATTAGAAAACGCGGTTTTCTTTATATTGTCTGACAGCACCTTGAATAATAGTTCTACCAGTGATTTCACTTTTGATGAGATTCAGGATCTTATTCTAGGCGAAGACGTTAGGTGAAGAAATTTAGGTGAATCATTGAGTGATTTAATGCATGTTGGCAAAGGAAGAAAAAATAACAGAGGGTAATGGGAGTGGGAACAGGAAAAGGAGTCAGTCTAGGACTCGGAATGATGTGGTATGTTGGAACAACAACTAGACGGGACACTTTAGAAATTAGTGTCCGGATGAAAAATTGAAAAGAAAAAAGAAAAAGAAGTCAACACTGCGGAAGAATACTCAGCTGATGAGGCATTAGGTCTTAGTGGTGAGGGTAATTTTGATACCTGGGTCATGGATTCGAGTGCTTCATTTCATGCTACCCATAGTAGTGAAGCATTGCAGAATTTGAAGGAAGGTGATTTTGGTAAGGTTAAACTAGCAAACAATGATGTTCTTGATGCTACGGACATGGGTGACGTGAATTTAGTTTCTTTAGCCGATTCATGGGCCATGAGGGATGTCAGAGTGATTTGAAGATTAAAGAAAAAGTTGATTTCTGTTGAGCAGGGACATGAGGTTAAATTTGGGAATGGGTAGTGGAAAGTTGTTAAGGGAAATCTTTTCATTGCTCGAGGACGAAAGAGGGGTTCGTTGTATATGGTCAATTTATCGCTTAGGGAGTAACCGACCCAGTTCAGAAGAAGACCAACATCCAGTTCACAAAATCTAGTGAGCAGAAGAAGATTTCTTTTGCAGGAGATAAATCCAAAGCCACAAGTCAGATTTAGGTTGAACGTGCTCGAATAGGTTCAGAGAAATCAATGATGGGGTTTCGTGGCAGGGGGAGCACTGATTGTCGACCAGTCAAAGCTTTAGCCCGAGTTACCAAACATTGGGTTAAGAGAATCAATATTCCAATTGTTAAAGTCTCTCTAGAGTATTCCCTGCTAAATATAGAGAGTTTTGTTTGTTCTCAAGGTATTCTAGGATTTGGTAGTTCGTGTAAGTGGGAGTCGGTAGGGACAGAGAACGAATAGGTGACAGTTGTAGACATAACTTATGTGTTGGAGCTCAGAGGAGCTTTGATGGTCAGGTGTATTCTATGTAAATAAATTATATTAATTGTCAGGTTCTAGTTTAATTATAGTGTGAACATTTGTACTTCAATCGTGTTTATGTGTTTCAGGTCATTGGACACTAAGGATGCTTATCGGGATGATTTACGAACTTGGAATGATGATTTAGAAGAGTGGAATTGGTCGACACGTGTGACATTCGTGACAAAACCACGTATGCCCTAGTATTTAATTATCGAATAGCGATTAACCGCTTATTGCGTAACGAACGAACGAATAACCAAAAGGGTTTGGTTATGACCCAGATATCTCGGGGGGGGGGGGGGGGGCATCTATAAGTGGTATACGTATATTATAAGCCACCCTACTGATTTTATGGCCTTCGTACGATAGCAAACCAGTTAAACGAAAACATGCTTGTTTAACTACCCGCTATGACTTTAAACGCGAAAGCTAAATCCAAAACAAGCATTGTATCATCTGTTAAGCTGAAAAATATCTACCAAACACTTACTTTAGATGTTTTAAGCGATCCGAGAAAATATTTTGGATTTATACAACCTAATAGTATGTTTTTCTAAATTTACAAGAAATTGGCCGAAAAACACTCGTTTTAGCGCTGTTAGTTGCACCCGATATAATTTTCTCGCAAAAACTGAACCTGAATTAAACTTGGACTCAGCATTTCATGTTCGGGCACGCAAAACGAGACCAATGGGCCAAAATTGGGCCCAAAAAGTCCAGCCCGCCAAAGTGGAATAACCCCCCCCCCCCCCCGTGTTATATATTTTATTTTCTTAAGTTCTAGATCATTTTTTCACCAAAATATCAGAGGCTGAAGCTGCTAGCTTGCTTCTTCATATGTTTCAACCAAAACCCTAGGTAAAGTTGAGTATGGCCTATGTGCTAAGTTCTGCTGCAACTTAATAAACAAAGTTAAGTATGGCCTATGTGTCAAGTTCTGCTGCAACTTAATAAACTAAAGTTAAGTATAGCCTATGTGGCAAGTTCTGTAACACCCCGACCGATGGCGGATTATACATCGGGGCGCTACGAATTGTTTCATTACTCGTGACACTATTTGGGTGTCAATATTTAATAAATACATTTCATTGCGCATGCGCATAACACACCATAAAGTAACATAAATCACATATCATAACTCATAATATTCAAATACATAAATTTGTCTTGTTATATTTTAAACTAGGTCCAAAGTAAAAGAAAACATCCTACGTGTCCTCGAGTTTCCAAAAGCAGCTACAGCAAACCTGAACATGTGTTAAAATAAAACGTCAACACTTGCGTGTCGGTGAGAAATCAAGTTTAATAGATATAAATAGATAATAACAAAGCACTGCGCGCAACATGTGTATAACTGGTGTTCAACATAGTGTGTAAACTGATTGTGATCAAGCCTAAATAGATCATAGCTCATAGTTCATAGCGTGCTCCAAATCGAGCAAAAACAAATAATCATTCGTGTATGTGCAAACAAACCAAGAAAATCGTAACAATAGGTCTCCCGTGTTCATCTAATGGATCCATGAAAACTTCGGAATAGGCCGATCAAAGCGGTTAATGATCAACACATACAAATATACAACACTAGTAAACGTCCATAACACATGGGTTTTGCGCACATTATTTCATAAACAAGTTTAAGACTCAAGTTGTACGAACACATGAACATCCCAAAACGTTAAAAATAAAAGGGGATTAGGTACGAGATTACTCACCTGAAAAAGGTGCGTTGAAAGATAACGTAAGAACCAACTTTTAAACAAGCGAAAGTTAACCTATAAATAAGAGGTTATTGGTTTAACGATTGGTTTTTTATGTCTTGAATATATATAAGTCACTTAAACAAATTATTTAAAAAAAATTTTTATATTATTTAATTACCGAGATTTCTGGGCAGAAAAGAAGAGAAACGGATTGCAAAGAGGGGAGTTGGAGGCGTTGCTGAGGATCTTCGGCTGAGAGTAAGGGAGAAAGATTTTGGGGAGTGTTTAAGTGTTGTGTTTAATTATCCAAGAAATTAGTTTTATTTATAGGAAAACCCTAGGGAACACATCCCTTGAATTGGGGAAAAAGATCTTATCAAATCAAAGCAAAAGATATCAAAAGCAAAAGATATCACAAGCAAAAGATATCAAAAGCAAAAGATATGGTGGCAGCTGCAGGGGATGGGGAAGGCTGATAGGTTACTGTTCAAAGCATGGGAGGGGTCAGTCCAAGTACTGTTCAAGACATGGAAAAGAAGATTTTAAAAGATTATGCCAGTTACTTTTTCTGACAACCAAGAGGGTTGGTAAGCAAGCTGCGCCGAAAGTGACTTTTCGGACAGATGTCAGATCTGGCCTACTGTGCTCATACCTTGGCAGGTATAGCACAGAAGATAAGATATTTCAAAAGCATACAGGCTGGCTTAAACTGGAGAAAAGACTTAAGTGTCTAGCGCGAGAAGGCTTGAGTGCGCGAGGGCGAAGGCAGACAGAACAATCCTTAGCGCGCCGCGGGAAGAACTACAATCCTTAGCGCGCCGCGGGAAGAACTACAATCCTTAGCGCGCCGCGGGAAGAACTACAATCCTTAGCGCGCCGCGGGAAGAACTACAATCCTTTGCGCGCCGCGGGGACAGTTCGTCTCGCGTATCGCAGGAACAGCTGGTCTTCGCGCAGGCTTCCTTGTAAGGAGTCTGGCGCGTGGAGCTGCGCAGACATCCTTAGGCGGGAAGAACCAAAGGACAAGCAAAGAGTTAAGAGAAAAAGGGGTTCAAGGCTTAAGGGTTAAGCAGAGGGGCGGGACGGCGACAAGAGAGAAAAAGGGGCGGGACGGCGGAAAGGAATTATTATTATTAGTAATATATAAAGATTATAATCAAATTTTAAATCTTAAAATCGGATCCGAAAACGGGTACCTGGGTCAGGTCGGATTTGGGCAGTTGCCACAGTCTCCCCTACTTTAAGAAATTTCGTCCCGAAATTTATCTCGAAGTAGGATGCGCAGAGAAAGGGTGCGGGTATTTGATCTTCATTTGATCTTCCCTTTCCCAAGTGAACTCGGCTCCGCGCTTGGACTCCCAGCGAACTTTGACAATAGGGATGCGACTGCGCTTGGTTTGCTTTACCTCGCGATCCAAAATCTCAACAGGCTTCTCAACGAAATGCATAGACTCATCAACTTGAACTTCATCAAGTGGTATGTGGAGGTTCTCGTCAGCTAAACATTTCTTGAGATTGGATACATGGAACGTTGGATGCACATTGCTGAGCGCGGGCGGCAGGTCCAGCTTGTAGGCAACCTTTCCCACTCTCGCAAGAATCTTGAACGGACCAACATAACGAGGTGCAAGCTTACCTTTCTTCCCAAAGCGGACAACACCCTTCCAGGGCGACACTTTGAGGAGAACAAGATCACCAACTAGAAATTCGAGAGGCTTCCGCCTGCGATTTGCGTAACTCTTCTGTCAGCTTCTGGCAGTCAGCAGATGATCACGGATCTTGGCGATTTTATCGGTTGTCTCTTGAACTAGTTCGGGTCCTGTGATTTGAACTTCACCCACTTCGTTCCAACAAATCGGTGAGCGGCACTTTCGACCGTAAAGTGCTTCAAATGGGGCCATACCGATGCTGGAATGATAGCTGTTATTATAAGAGAACTCGATCAGAGGTAGGTGTGAATCCCAATTACCTCCAAAATCAAGAACACAAGATCGAAGCATATCCTCAAGGGTTTGGATGGTTCGCTCAGACTGTCCGTCAGTCTGAGGATGATATGCAGTACTCATGTTCAAACGAGTTCCTAACGCAGATTGGAGAGATTTCCAAAAGCGAGATATAAAACGGCCATCGCGATCGGATATTATGCTCAAGGGAGTACCATGGCGGCAGACAATTTCTTTGACATATAGATGCGCAAGTTGTTCAACACGGTAGGTTTCACGAATGGGCAGAAAATGGGCAGACTTGGTCAATCGATCCACTATTACCCAAATGCTATCATGTTTGCTTGCGGTCGAGGGTAACTTGGTGATAAAGTCAATTGCTATACTTTCCCATTTCCACGTAGGAATTTCTGGTTGTTCGAGCAAACCAGATGGGCGTTGATGTTCAGCTTTTACCTTAGAACAAGTTAGGCATTTAGCTACGAACACAGCAATATCCTTTTTCATACCGGGCCACCAATAAGTAAGGCGCAAATCTTTGTACATTTTGTCAGCGCCAGGATGAATGGAATACCGAGTTTTGTGCGCTTCACTCAGTATGTCAGTGCGAAGAATCTCATCATTGGGAATCCAGATGCGATTGAGATAACAGAGAGTTCCATTCAGGTTAGGGACTAGATGCGCTTCCGCACCACACGCTAACTCGGCGCGTAGGTTGCCTTTGCTGATCGATGCGCGCTGCGCGTCGCCAATGCGCGATTCAAAATTGCTTTGGATCGGCGCGAAGTGAAGCTGCGTGCACGGCAAAATACAGTTGAGTTGACTGGGTTTGCGGCTGAGCGCATCGGCTACCACATTAGCCTTTCCAGGGTGATATCGGATCTCACAATCGTAATTGCTGATGAGTTCGTTCCATCGGCGTTGTCTCATGTTAAGTTCCTTTTGATCAAAAATGTGCTGAAGGCTTTTATGGTCGGTGTAAATGATGCACTTAGTACCATAGAGGTAGTGTCTCCAGATTTTTAAGGCAAATACAACTGCGCCAAGTTCGAGGTCGTGAGTCGTATAATTCTTTTCATGAATTTTGAGTTGCCTTGACGCGTAAGCGATAACATTGCCTCGTTGCATAAGTACACAACCGAGACCTTGGTTGGAGGCATCACAATAAACGACAAGGTCGTCAGTACCCTCTGGTAACGTCAGAACAGGAGCTTCGCACAACTTTCGCTTGAGCGTTTGAAAGGCTTCTTCTTGCTTCGAGCCCCAAATATACGGTTTGCCTTTGTGCGTTAATGCTGTTAAAGGCAAGGCGATTTTTGAGAAGTTCGAAATGAATCGCCGGTAGTAACCAGCTAAGCCCAAAAAGGAACGGATTTCGGTAGGAGTGGTCGGTGTAATCCAGTGCTTGATTGCTTCAATTTTGGATGGGTCGACATGAATACCCATCTTGTCTACAACATGACCAAGAAACTGTACTTCGTCAGACCAAAACTCACACTTGGAGAGTTCGGCATAGAGTTGTTCGGTTCGAAGCTTTTGCAACACCACAGAAGATGTTGTTCATGCTCGGCCTTGGTTTTGGAATATACCAGAACGTCATCGATAAACACGATCACGAATTGGTCCAAGAAAGGCCTACACACCCGGTTCATTAGATCCATGAAGACAGCGGGTGCGTTGGTTAAACCGAAGGGCATGACCAAGAATTCAAAATGACCGTAGCGGGTTCGAAAGGCAGTTTTGGGAATATCTTCATCGCGGATACGCAACTGGTGATAGCCAGAACGGAGATCGATTTTGGAGAAACAAGAGGCACCTTGGAGTTGGTCAAAGAGGTCGTCAATACGCGGTAAGGGGTACCGGTTCTTAATGGTGAGCTTGTTCAGCTCGCGGTAATCGATACACATGCGAAACGAACCGTCTTTCTTTTTAACGAACAAAACCGGAGCACCCCACGGCGAAGAGCTAGGGCGAATGAATCCTTTGTCGGTCAACTCTTGAAGTTGACTTGCTAATTCTTGCATTTCAGCGGGTGCAAGTCGATAAGGAGATTTGGCTACGGGGGATGCACCAGGAACAAGATCAACACGAAACTCGACTTCCCGAGCGGGAGGTAAACCAGAAAGATCTTCGGGAAAGACTTCAGGGAAGTCACGCACGATGGGGATTTCATGAAGTTTCTTCTTTCCTTCATCGGGTTTGACCACATGAGCTAAGAACGCGACACATTTCCTTCGTAAAAGTCTTCGGGCTTCAGTGCATGACATAAGTTTAAGACCGTTAGATGGTTTCTCGCCGTAGATATGAAGATCTTGACCATTTTCCCGAGGAATGCGAATCAATTTCTTGGCACAGATTACTTCGGCGCGATTTTGCGAGAGCCAGTCCATACCAATAATAACATCAAAACTCCAAGAGGCATGGGAATGAGGTTGATTAGAAAATCGTGTTCATTAAGGTTAAGCGTGCAATCTTTGATCACAGAGTTTATTATAATTGTTTCACCGTTAGCCATTTCAACTGTAAAGTTTCCGTTTAAGTTTATTCGCGGTCGCGCAAGTTTTTGTTCAAATGCGCGAGAAATAAAACTCCTATCGGCGCCAGTATCAAAAAGTAGATACATATTGTCCGTTAAGTAAAAATGTACCATTAACCACGTCATTATTCGCTTGCGCTTGGTGCGCGGTTATATTAAAAGCTCTTCCGCGCGCCACTTGGTTTGAAATTTGGTTAACCGGATTAGCTTGCGTAATTTGTACTTGCAGTCTCGGGCACGCGTTCCGGAAATGACTGGGGTCACCGCAGTTATAGCACGACCTGGGTCGTGGATTATGGTATGTTGATTGTGGGTTTTGCGGGTAGGTTGGTGGTGTTTACGCGATTGGGTTGGCGGGAAGGACTCTACAGTACTCAGCAGTGTGACCAATACGGCCACATCGGTTGCATTGTCGACACGGGGCTTGAGTTGGGTGATGAAGTTTACAGGTTGGGCAAAAGGGTTGGTTTCCTGTGTAAGGTTTCTTAGTGGACGGGGCAGGGAGCGCGGAATTGGTTAAGGCATAGTTATGGACTACAGGGGGTGTTGGGTAGGTTGACAGTGGGTTAGGAGCGTGTACTGGAGGTTGGTAGGCGGGTCGCTGGACAATGAGCGGGTTGGTAAGCGCGTAGGCTTGATGATTGGGTTTGTGCCTGCGTTTGAGGTTGTTACGGTTTGAGGATTCTGGCTTGGTTTCTGTTGGTTCTGGGACAGTCTTGGTGAGTTTGGTCTTCTCGGCTCCCCGCAGGAACAGGGTTCCTGCCCTGACATGGTTGTCGCTGAGCACAGCGGCCAACTCGATGGCGTCAGAGAGGGTTACTGGGTTCCTGGCCCTTACAGAATCTTGAATTTCCATGGGGAGTCCCCCAAGAAACTTTTCGATGGCGCGGCGGGAAGGGGTAACTAGGTGCGGGACAAGCAAACTTAGTTCGTGAAAGCGCGTAGCGTACTCGCGCGCTTCGCCACTGTACTGTTTCAAGTTCCAAAATTCCTCCTCAAGGCGCTTTACTTCGTTGGGAGGGCAGAATTCTCGAGTCAAAAGATCCTTGAATTCCTCCCAGAGCATGCTAGAAGCAGCCTCTGCGCCACGCGCGTGAGCTACTCCGTTCCACCATGTAAGCGCCCTTGATTCCAGGACACTTGAGGCGTATAAGGTTCGTCGGTCTGGAGGGCAATGGGTATGGAGGAAGGTGTTCTCAATTTTCTCGAGCCATTGGAGCATTACGGTGGCTCCTTCGAGCCCTGTGAATTTCGGAGGGTTACCCGCATTAAAGGACTTAATATTGTATCCGGAGGGGTTGGTATTATTTTGATTTAAGGCTTGGGCTATTGCGGCGGCCATTTCCTGGGAACGACGCTGCATACGTCTGCGCGAGGCTTCTCTCCTCTGATGACGGCGAGCTGATAGCGGAGGCATTCTATAAAAGTTTTAGTTTTTGTTAATATTTTGGTATGGGAAATCGTTTTAGTGCAAAGTATATCATTGTAAAGCTTGTTTCGCGGAGTTAAATGCTATCAAGTTTTGAAGTAAAATATGAATTTAAATGCAAACTTAATACAGGTAATGAATTCGAATTGAAAATCGACAATTCATGCATCACCATGACTTTTCAAATCTTCAATTTAAAATATACGAGTAAATGAGTATTGGAGCTTGACAATTCATGTATCACCATGACTTTTCAAATCTTCAATCTAAAATATACGAGTAAATGAGTATTGGAGCTTGACAATTCATGTATCACCATGACTTTTCAAATCTTCAATCTTAGAACATAAAGTTAATGGGGATTGAAAATCAACTATTCATGTATCACTATGACTTTTCGGATTTTCAATGTTAAGTCCCAACAACAAACGAATATGTAAGTAAAGAAACGAATTTAAATTTAACAATAAAAATCGAAAGATCGCGGATAAAACATGAAATCATGTGCTGCGTATGCGCAAGCATATTTTATAAATATCGAGTAATTAACAATTAGCGCGCAATCATGAGATTTTTCTCATGCGCGAGAAGGGACTCTTAGGTATTCTAGGTCGTTACGTCTAACCACCTAATCCTAAAGTCACGGAGCTCTGATACCAATCTGTAACACCCCGACCGATGGCGGATTATACATCGGGGCGCTACGAATTGTTTCATTACTCGTGACACTATTTGGGTGTCAATATTTAATAAATACATTTCATTGCGCATGCGCATAAAACACCATAAAGTAACATAAATCACATATCATAACTCATAATATTCAAATACTTAAATTTGTCTTGTTATATTTTAAACTAGGTCCAAAGTAAAAGAAAACATCCTACGTGTCCTCGAGTTTCCAAAAGCAGCTACAGCAAACCTGAACATGTGTTAAAATAAAACGTCAACACTTGCGTGTCGGTGAGAAATCAAGTTTAATAGATATAAATAGATAATAACAAAGCACTGCGCGCAACATGTGTATAACTGGTGTTCAACATAGTGTGTAAACAGATTGTGATCAAGCCTAAATAGATCATAGCTCATAGTTCATAGCGTGCTCCAAATCGAGCAAAAACAAATAATCATTCGTGTATGTGCAAACAAACCAAGAAAATCGTAACAATAGGTCTCCCGTGTTCATCTAATGGATCCATGAAAACTTCGGAATAGGCCGATCAAAGCGGTTAATGATCAACACATACAAATATACAACACTAGTAAACGTCCATAACACATGGGTTTTGCGCACATTATTTCATAAACAAGTTTAAGACTCAAGTTGTACGAACACATGAACATCCCAAAACGTTAAAAATAAAAGGGGATTAGGTACGAGATTACTCACCTGAAAAAGGTGCGTTGAAAGATAACGTAAGAACCAACTTTTAAACAAGCGAAAGTTAACCTATAAATAAGAGGTTATTGGTTTAACGATTGGTTTTTTATGTCTTGAATATATATAAGTCACTTAAACAAATTATTTAAAAAAAATTTTATATTATTTAATTACCGAGATTTCTGGGCAGAAAAGAAGAGAAACGGATTGCAAAGAGGGGAGTTGGAGGCGTTGCTGAGGATCTTCGGCTGAGAGTAAGGGAGAAAGATTTTGGGGAGTGTTTAAGTGTTGTGTTTAATTATCCAAGAAATTAGTTTTATTTATAGGAAAACCCTAGGGAACACATCCCTTGAATTGGGGAAAAAGATCTTATCAAATCAAAGCAAAAGATATCAAAAGCAAAAGATATCACAAGCAAAAGATATCAAAAGCAAAAGATATGGTGGCAGCTGCAGGGGATGGGGAAGGCTGACAGGTTACTGTTCAAAGCATGAGAGGGGTCAGTCAAAGTACTGTTCAAGACATGGAAAAGAAGATTTTAAAAGATTATGCCAGTTACTTTTTCTGACAACCAAGAGGGTTGGTAAGCAAGCTGCGCCGAAAGTGACTTTTCGGACAGATGTCAGATCTGGCCTACTGTGCTCATACCTTGGCAGGTATAGCACAGAAGATAAGATATTTCAAAAGCATACAGGCTGGCTTAAACTGGAGAAAAGACTTAAGTGTCTAGCGCGAGAAGGCTTGAGTGCGCGAGGGCGAAGGCAGACAGAACAATCCTTAGCGCGCCGCGGGAAGAACTACAATCCTTAGCGCGCCGCGGGAAGAACTACAATCCTTAGCGCGCCGCAGGAAGAACTACAATCCTTAGCGCGCCGCGGGAAGAACTACAATCCTTTGCGCGCCGCGGGGACAGTTCGTCTCGCGTATCGCAGGAACAGCTGGTCTTCGCGCAGGCTTCCTTGTAAGGAGTCTGGCGCGTGGAGCTGCGCAGACATCCTTAGGCGGGAAGAACCAAAGGACAAGCAAAGAGTTAAGAGAAAAAGGGGTTCAAGGCTTAAGGGTTAAGCAGAGGGGCGGGACGGCGACAAGAGAGAAAAAGGGGCGGGACGGCGGAAAGGAATTATTATTATTAGTAATATATAAAGATTATAATCAAATTTTAAATCTTAAAATCGGATCCGAAAACGGGTACCTGGGTCGGGTCGGATTTGGGCAGTTGCCACAAGTTCTGCTGCAACTTAATAAACAAAGTTGAGTATGGCCTATGTGCCAAGTTCTGCTGCAACTTAATAAACAAGGTTGAGTATGACACATGAGCCAAGTTCTGCTGCAACTTAACAAACTAACTTAATTATGGCATGAATGCCAGGAAAATACTGTGATCATACATATTGTGGGTGGAAGGGGGGCCGCAGTGATTGATTGTGCGTGGGAAATAAGAAAAAAAGACACACACACAAACTATGTAGTGCTTGATTTAGTTACTTGAAACCTATTATGGGAGGAAGGAGGGCCACAGTGGTTGATTTTACGTGGAAAACGGAGGCACGTAGGATGAACGAAAAGTCACGATCTCATGGTCAACTGTCAACGGAGAGGTTTGTGAAACCTTTCGAGCTACGTGTGAAAAGTTAGGCTTGCTTGGTGACGATGTCGAATGGTCAACTGCCTTTGAGGAGGCTTCAGTTTGGGCCACCGCCAGCGAGCTACGGGCATTATTCACTCAAATGCTTTTGTTTTGTGAAGTAACAGACCCTTTGCGCATGTGGGAAAAACAATGGCGTAAGATGGCAGATGATGGTATGAGAAACCATGGTATTTCTAATGATGACAATCTCAAGCAATATGTTCTCTACGAACTAGAACTGTTACTCCAATCTGGCACACCTTCAAAGTCTCTTATCAGATTACAGTCTGCCTATGCCAAGACCTGCTTTGCTTCAGCAACTGCAAAACAGACTTTTAATGGAAGAGAGGAACTATGATTGACACTTGCTATCAATTGAACACAATTCAAACAGATCTAAGCTTAACCTTCAACAAAGCAGAATATATGAGGATGTCACTTCTGCAGTCGCCTCGCACCGTCAGATCTTGGTGTTTGTGTATGGTCATGGAGGAACCGGGAAGACATTCTTATGGACAACAATACTATCAGCATTACGCTCAACTGGAAGCATTGTGCTAGCTGTTGCAGCCTCTGGCATTGCATCATTGCTACTTCCTTCAGGCCGAACGGCTCATTCAAGATTCAAAATCCCGTTAGACGTAACCGATAACTCACTCTGTCACATTAAGAAAAACACACAACTAGCACATTTACTGACTGAAACTTCACTTATAATCTGGGATGAGGCTCCAATGAATGACCGACGGTGCTTCGAGTCGCTAGACATATCACTTAGGGACCTATTTAATTGTGAGGATAAACCATTTGGAGGAAATCGGTCTTACTAGGTGGAGACTTTAGACAAACACTTCCAATAATTTCTAAGGCGTCAAAGTCAACCATTCTTGCTTCGTCATTGCCAAGATCTTACCTGTGGCACAGTTTCAAGGTCTACAAACTTACAGATAACATGCGCCTACATAGACCAGATATTAGTTGCACAGAACAAAATGTTATTTCTGTATTCTCTTCATGGTTAGTCTCTGTTGGTGATGGAGTTATTGGATCACGAGACGTGAATGATCCAGAAGATACAAAAAATATACGTATACCTGATGAATATCTTATACGTTATTCTGACACTGCTTTAACCGAACTTATACACTTCATTTACAATGCCGATACTTTACAAAACCTCAACACAACAACTCTTTCAAAGAAAGCTATTATATGTCCTAAGAATGAAACAGTAAACGAGATTAACTCTATCGTTATCAATATGACACCTGGAACAACAAGAACCTACACACGCATTGACTCGGTTGTTCCTCACCCAGGTGACAATAGCGATATCGAGCTGCTCTACCCTGTAGAGTACCTAAACCTTCTAAACTTCAATGGCCTTCCCCCACACACTCTTGAACTAAAAGTAAATTCACCTATCATGTTACTAAGAAACCTCAATCCAGCTGATGGTCTCTGTAATGGCACACGACTTATAATTACATAACTACTGCCCGGGATCGTAGAGGCACAAATAATGACGGGCAAATTCATAGGTCGCCGAGTTTACATTCCCAAAATAAGCCTAACACATAACGATGAACAGCTACCCTTTGAACTCAAAAGGCAACAGTTTCCATTTCGTCTATGCTATGCAATGACAATTAACAAGAGCCAAGGTCAATCTTTAGATAAGATAGGGATCTACTTGCCACAACCTGTATTCAGTCACGGCCAATTATATGTAGCTCTATCAAGAGCAACTACACCCCACTCACTCAAAATTTTGATCGTACCACACAATGACGAAGACCCATCTCTAACCAAACACGTAGTCTACTCAGACTTTCTACAAGAAATAGATAATACAATAAACTAGCAACATACAATTTATTTTCACTACTATTGTGCATATGTTTAATACAATACTTAACTATCATACATAGCATAGTCTAATGACACACATACGTATACATTGTACACACTTTTTATTTTGATATTGTATATACCTTGCTTACACTAACAGCTACAGTAACTCCACAACAGTCAACAGAATGGAACATAACTTGATACACATCCGTGACATCAAAGCGCATCTAAAACTGCAACCGCTACTGGTAAGAGTTATAAAAAAGTGGATACCAAAATTCCAGAAGGAACTCTGCTACCTTTTTGTAGACAGCAATGTGAGTATTCTGTCCTCCTATATGCTAATTGTATTGCATCCCTTTGAAATGACCTAACCATGAATCTGTTCACATCCTTTTCTTTTAATGTTCAACGCAGGGTGACGGCATCGAAGTTATGGCCAACTTAAATCAACAAGAACACTTTGATGAAATAATCAAAGTTAAGGCATGTTATATGGTAATGGAGTACGCTTGTGTTGATACAAGAAAGACCAATAAGGTAGTGGACCATGAGGCTTTGTTAGGAATTGGAAGCAGGGCAACATTCACACCTATAACTGATGCTAGCATACCCACCTACTACTTTAGACTTGCCACACATGATTCGCTGAGAATGCATAGAGAGTACCCGAGACCTCTTGCAGGTAAACACTAACACTCAAAACATGTGACTACAACTGTATTATCCACAACTTTGAGTTTTATACTATGATAGGTTACCTTTTCACTCTCTAACTTACCGTGCCCTAAAGATCCTGCTCATATAAATTATAGAGACTATTAGATTGTCAAATACCTTTTCCCTCTAAGTTACTGTCTCTTTACAATTGTAATCAGTTATATTTTTTAGTCTCCGAATAAGGTCATAAGAAAAAGTAATAGCTTTGTAAAACTTGCAGGTTTTTAGCAAAAATATCAGACAAGCCATCTTTCCATGCCTGCTGTCGCATACACCTCCTAAACTAATGTCTAATTTCTTAACTTGCAGACTACATTGGACGGTTAGAAAAGAAGTTTTCCCAACACACAAACAAGGTGGATAAACTAAAGAAGTTCCTCATACAAGACGAATGGTAAGAACAAATGCACCTAACTCAGAACAATATTCATCATCAATGTAATTTCAATTAGATACTCAATTCTCACAGGACTAACGAGGTTGAAATCACGTTTTGGAAAGACATGGAACACCTTGTGAGTGATAACATAGTTGAAGGTGACATAATCCTAATAACCTCCACTTCAGCCACCTTCTACAGAGGTAAACAAATCACTTTTACATATAGTAATACATATTTAATTAACTGAAGTGAAAAAACAAAACAGTCGCACAACTGGAAACAACAAGAGCAACAACCATCCATGTTAACCCACCATATCCTGAACTGATAAAGATTATCGACAGGTAAAAAAACTTACTAAATATCTATTGGAACAAAAACCGTCACTAACTTAACTGAACCTCTATCCAGGCTCAAAGCCCTTCCATCGCTCGAAAGCAACACCACAATCCACCAAATACTGACAGGAAACAAGGTAATGACACATACACTTCCTTCATATACATAAAAGTTCAAATTACAGCAATTTAACTAATACAAATGCAAGCATAACAGTCCAATTACAAGTGCACTGCTCGCATAAAGGATATTGAAGCCCACCGAACATGGTACACTGCCCAATGCTCCAAATGTTCAAGCAAGCTACACCCACAAGGAGATTCTGTTAAATTCGTCTGCTTACACCATAATGATATTGAAGCAAAGTTCGGGTAAGAATACAAAACAAAACAAAACAAATATATATTTTTATAACTTCATGTCAATAACAGCTACATATATGATACAGGTATTGTGTGAATGCGACCCTCAATAGACGACACCGCAACAACTCAAGCCATTTTCTACAATGATGCGATGGCTAAAATGCTAAACATTAGCTGCAAAAAGTTGGTCATTGAAGGTGGAAACATTGATCCACAGGTTTTACCACAAGAAATGGCTGCACACATTGGTCAACTGAAGCTTTTTGAAATAGTCGTACAGTCTAACAAAACAGTTGTTGTCACCAATGCCACAAACATGGGCAGCAGTCAACAGGTCGAAGCACTCACATCAATCCTTCTCGTGACCCCTGATCCTAAGAACTGACAATAAAAAGGCAACACTCAACTACAACAGGTAACATCCATAACTACACTTCAAATAGCAAATTCAATTACCTATAATTCAACTTAGTAACATATCAATTTCAAACAGGGACTACAGACGATGACAAGGGAGGCAAACGACCAAAGACTTCCCACTAAAAAGGAAATGGTCTCTCTAACTGACAAGATGGTCTCCATTTGTGGCTTTTTGTAAATCAATGACTGGGACTTTAACTTGGTGTAGCTAAATGATGCTACCAGCCACCAAACAAAAACAAACTTTTTGTAAATGGCAAAAGATGGTGGATCTTAGGACTAAAACAATATGTTTGAACATTGTGAACCAAGATAAATCACTAATGTATGCTAGCGAAACACAATGTTAAACGTTGCGGCAGGTCTAAACACTAGTAGTATAAATATAAATCAAAGTACATGGTACTATGCTTTAACTATGCATTATATTAGGTGATAATTTTAAACAATTTGAATAAATCAAAGTCTACGCTATATTTCTTTTGAACGGCATTTTAACTTTGTGATAGCCGTAAGCCTTATACCTACCGATCATCAATACTTGAACTCAATATCTAAGAAGTAATTTTAACCGTCTATTATTAGTTTACTGTTTTAAAAACTCTAATCCATAACCACCCTATATAGAAACCACTATAGAAAGACCCCCTAACCACTATAAGGAAACTCAATCAACTCATTTCTTTTAACTATGATGATTGTATAACAATAGTTAATTGCAAAATACATTCATGTAACTCTGTTTTATTGGATTGCACCCTGTAGTGGCCAATTTGCACAAGGTAATGGTTGGGTAAAAGTTAGTTTATTTTATATATTAATTAGTTAATTTTAGTTAAATAATCGAATGAACATTGGTACTTCAAGCGTTGTTATGTGTTTTCAGGACATTGGAAGCTTTGGAGCTTAACGAGGATATTTACGGGTTTGGAATGAAGATTGAGAAGTGAGAGATTGGACGTGCAGCATCACGAGGCATTCAAGAAGATTAAATAAAAAAATCTGAAGTTTTACATCTACGCGATACGCGAAGATGCAAAGAAGGGCAACTTCGCGATACGCGAAGTTGCAGAAATCAGGCCGCGACTATTTTGTCCTTCGTGATACGCGAAGAAGCACGCCTATCATCTTCGCGATACGCGAAGTTGCTTAAGTCGGCCAAAAATTTAGGTTTGCCTTAAATAAACCCCTTAACCTCCCCATTCGGCATATCACGACTTCCAGAGGCAGAAGAGGTGTTCTAGGGCGACTTTCAGCCATCCCGAAGCTTCCGGTTCCATCATTGATCATATGTTCATCAAGATAAGTGCTTTAACGATTATGTCGATGTCCGGCTAGTCGTGTGTGTTCGTTCTTGGCTAAGGTTTTGTGTGAAATACTGTTATGATCAGATTCTTATGCTTAATGATTATAGCTTGATTGATTTTATATGAATTTGTCTTGCTTAATTAGTTATTTGGTTGATTAAAGTTTGTGTTTGCGATCATTGATTTGTGCAACGTTTGTTTGGTTGTTCATCAACATTTAGGGTTTAAGCTCTTGTGTCATTGAACTAAAATCATCAAACCTTATCATTGAGTTAGTTGTCCTAGATATATAGTTGACAATTGTGGAGTCCGGGTTCATTTGTGTCAATAATTCGGTTAGGGTATCGTTTGTCATCATAAATCAAACCATAGGAGTAGCAATTATTATAACACCAAAGACGAGGGAATCTGTGATTAACGTATGGAACACATAACCCGAACCTAGAATGAATACTTTTAATTAATATTGTTTACAAATCTTTTTAAGTAATCATTAGTTTTAATTAAATCTTTTTCTAAAAACCGCTTGACATCGTCTGTCCGCTTAGATTAAATAATTAGTTATAAATTAAATAAACTTGCACTTTCCTTGAGTCCCTGTGAAGACGACCTTACTTACCCGTACTAGTTATATGTATTTAAGTCTTTAATTAATTGTTTTTGAGTAGACCGCGACAGCCTACGTTAAAATGACGCCGTTGCCGAGGACTCAACGCGCTTAGTGCTAGTTTAGTCTAGTTTAGTTTAGTTTAAATTAGCATAATTTAGTTTAATTTTAGTTTAATTTCTTTTCTTCGTTGATTTTACGCGGGGTGTGCTTGTTTGGTGTGTGCAGTTAATCTTTTAGGTTGATGCATACGAGATTTGCTTGAGACAAGGAGTTGTTGCAATTTGATCCTGAGAATGAGAAAGCCGCGAGAAGAAACCAAGCAAAACAGAAAAGGGGTGAGACTTCGAGGCCGAGAGAAGAAGACATGAATCATCAGGAAGAAAACCCATACCCAATGCCACCGATGTTTCAACCCGACGATCTTAATCCACCGCATAATCAAGAACAACCCATTCCACAAAACTCACCACTCAATAACCCGCCACCATTCAACCCATCCATCCACCAAAACCGAAACCCGAGAGCTCAAAGAAGATATCAATTGAGAGATGTAAGTGCACGGATTTGGTGTCCGCAGCTGTTCGAATAGAATAGGGGTAATTTAGTCTTTATATTAATGTATAAAGGCTCATTCGCTAAGCATGTTTAGCAAATGAGGCCTGATTTGTTAAAGACTAGGCTATTCGTTAAGGTAAGAGCCCATTCGTTCCTACAGTGAAACGAATGGTGGCTTATTCGTTAAGGTATACCCTTTTGCTAAGGGTGTTTAGCGAATGGGGCTATGGAAAGACCTTATTCGTTAACCTTGTTAACGAATGAGAGGTCTCATTCGTTACTACAGTACTAGCGAATGAGACCAGCCTATAAATAGGCCTTCCATATTGAAATGCACAAGAGATCTGTGCCATATTTATCCATTGTAACGTTATGCTGCCGGATTCTCTCCTCACCTAATGTATTCATCATCTATGCTTAATGTATTCTTCCATTAACATATTGAACACGAGTTACGTATCGATTTGCGACTAGATTCCTGGCTCGTAAACGTTTGCTCGTATAACGTTTTTACAAACACGATCATGAATTTATCAAGATTAGGCTTGCACACGCGGATCATGAGGTGATAACCCGAACGAAGGCCGATTTTTGAAAAGCAAGAGGCGCCTTGAAGTTGATCGAAAAGGTCGTCAATTCTAGGCAAAGGGTAACAGTTCTTAATCGTGAGTTTGTTGAGTTCACGATAGTCAATACACATTCGAAAAGAGCCATCCTTCTTTTTAACGAAAAGAACAGGTGCGCCCCAAGGTGACGAACTTGGGCGAATGAAACCCTAGATGGAGAGTTCTTGGAGCTGACTTGCCAGTTCTTGCATTTCCGTAGGTGTGAGACGATAGGGAGCTTTGTCGACGGGATTCGCACCGGGCACGAGATCAATACGAAATTCCACTTCACGAGTAGGAGGTAAACCAAAAATGTCGTCGGGGAAAACTTCGGGAAAATTATGAACCACTGGAATGTCTTTTATTGTCTTCTTTTCAGTTTTCTTTTCCACGACGTTGGCAAGGAAAGCCCATACTTTTTACGTAAGTATTTTTGGGCTTGGGTACACGACATAAGTTTGAGCCCTTTGGAAGGATTTTCACCGAAAATACGCAAAATCCGATCGTCATCAAGAGGAATCCGAATATACTTTTCAAAGCACACAATTTCGGCATGGTGTTGAGCTAACCAATCCATGCCTACTATGATATCGAAACTCCCGAGTTGCATAGGAGTGAGGTCGATGGAGAAATCATAGTCGTTGAGATTTAGGGTGCAACCACGAATTACTAAATCAATCGAGATAGTTTTACCGTTTGCGACTTCAACTGTAAAGGAATTTTCGAGCTTAGAACGAGACGAAGAAAGCATAGGCTCAAAATCGAACGATACAAAACTCATATCGGCACCGGTATCAAATAAAATGGATGCATAGACGTTATTAACCAAGAACGTACCGTTCACCACATTGTTGTTATGTTGGGCTTGATTTGCAGTGATCACAAATGCCCTCCCATGAGCACTGGGGACGGCTGATGCAGCTTGAGAAGTTGAGGCTTGATTAGCCTGATTTGCCATGATCTGTGGAACTGGGGGTTGATAAGCCTAAACTTGATAGGTTTGAGCAGGATACACCGGCTGAGCGACCATTTGGACCTGATATGCGAGTCGAGGACACGCGTTGTGGAAATGACCAGGATCTCCACAACTGAAACAGGCTCAAGGGGTGGGGTAAGCTTGAGTGATAGTTTGAGCTTGGGTTAAGGCACGGTTTTGGTTGAAGGTGTGGGGAGTACGGGGTGGTTTGGCGAGGGTTGGTTGGGTACGCATGAATTCGAAAAACGCGCCTAGCAGGTGTCCATAAAAGCCACAATGGGTGCATTGACGGCAAGGGATGCCGGGTTGATGGTGTCGTTGGCAGATTAGGCAAAACGGGTGAGGACCGTGGTAAGGTTTCTTTGGAGGGGGAGTTTGAAGGTTTTGGGTTTGGGTTTGTGGGTATTGGAGTTGTGGTGGGTTTGGTTGGGTTAAGGCATAGTTTTCCTTTCATTTCTTGGAGTGGTTGTTGTTGTTGTTGTAGCGGTTTGGCTTGGGTGTGGCTTCGGCCTTGACCTCTTTGGAAGGTTCGGCCTCGGTTTTCTCGGTAGCCTTCTTGCTGATTTTGAGGGTTCCTGCCTTGACGTGGTTGTCAGACAAGGATGCAGCAAGAACAATAGCCTCTCAAAGAGTCTTAGGAGCACTACTTTGAACCGAATCTTGGATTTGCCTTGGTAGACCCCGAATATACTTGCTAATCCCAGGAGATAGGGGAGTGACAAGGTGTGGCACTAGGATGCTAAGCTCGTTGAAGCAAGCGGTGTAGGTAGTGTTATCACCACTCTCTTGTTTCAGGTTCCAAAATTCCACTTCCAGATTCATAAATTCATTGGGTGGACAGAATTCAACAGTCATGATTTCCTTAAGTTCTTTCCATGGCAAGGCCATGGCTACATCGACACCACGGGTGGATTTTTCTTGCACCCACCAATTTAGGGCTCTTTTCTCGAAGACACTCAAAGCAAAGCGTGTCTTCTTTTCATCGGGACATTCGATATGGAGGAAGGTACTCTCCATACTTTGGTACCATTGCAATAGGGCAGTGGCACCTTTAGAGCCATCGAACTTATCAGGTTTCGCATCGGTGAAGTTCTTATAGCGAAAAGGGTTGGAGTTTGAACCCGAAGCAGCTGCGTTCGAATTGGTAGCAATGGTTCAGTGCATCTGAGCCACCATTTGCTTGGCGATCTGGGCTGTCATCTTGTGGCTGGAAGGCCGACGGTTAAGGTGACGAGAGGCCATTCTACGAACAAGTGTAACAAGAATCTTGAGTCTCGGAATTGTGTATGGTGTAAGAGTTCTTGTTAATTTTGTTAAATATGAAAATTTATAAAAATAAAATAAACGTTGTGTGGAACCTAGAGTTTTCATGAACCACCATGGAATCTCATATTCCAACACAAAAATCAAAATTCGAAATTTAATCAAACCAAAAGCTGGGTATTCGTGTATCACCACGACTTGACAGACTTTTGGTTAAAACACATTGTAAAACATGGAGGGTCGGAGTCACACGTTGCATGAATCACCATGACTTGTATGGCATCCTAAGGAGTGTAACCATATCCTTATCACAAAGAGGACATGATCACGTTTGAAAAACATAAAGTTGCGATTCGTATGGCGTTTTTGTGGTACGCTTTGGCTTAGGGTTTCACGCCCTTCTCGATCTCTCCAGGTAAGCAACCAGGTCCCGCGGTTGATTGGGATGTATGCGCATTGCTTATCCTTAGGTTTCATGAACCTTGGTGTCAAGAGTTAGGAAAACAAGCACGCCCCCTACAGTTACTACATACCCGCACGTAAAACCGTCTTTATGCAGAAAATATCGGAAAACCAAAATAAAATTGATTGAAAAATATTTTGAAAATATATGTTTTAAGCCTATCCCTTGGAGTTTGTGTGTGAACATGTGTGTAGGAGACGCTATGAAATTTTATAAATTAGAGCATATGAATGAATATTTAATATAAATGCGGGCACATAGGATATGGAGAATTCATGCAGTTTTAGGCCCTAAAATAAAGTATAACTATACTAGGCCTATACGTCTAACAACCTATCTGATAGTTACGGCTCTGATACCAATCTGTAACACCCCGGCTTTAAGCGGAATACGCCCGGGTGTAACGTACAGATCATTCATAAGCTCGTAACGCTATTAAAGCGACATTAATTATAATTAATTCATTTCATATCATCAAAAGTACACACATAGTTCATAAATAAAAGAAAACATAACACTTCATCGAAAAAGTAAACAAGTTCTCTATTTCAAATATCTTAAGACAAACTGATGATCTTTGTCCTTAGCACACCATCGGTTCAACCTGTAGCACGTTGAAAATAATATATTTTGTCAGCAATTAAGTTGGTGAGTTTTCATAAGTTTTTGCGTATATATATATATATATATAGGAAACTCACGATTCAACAATCATAATGCAATAAGTATTCAAGCGTAAAGTAAATGAAATCAAATAGTGTCGTCCTCCCGTTCATTTAGCTGAAGCCGTTGAAGTCGGGGAAATGAGAACCACCTTACGTAAACAACCGAAGTCGTAACGTTAGACGGCGCGGGTACGTCCCGTCGGACCCTCCCATTATGTGTATGCGTTTGCATTTGCGTAACTTCCACCATAAAAACAATTAACACATTGCAAACAAGTTCACGTATAATCATAAACAATATGCACGAATAATATTAACATGTACGATATAAGTGAATCGGTTTGTAAACAATCACATAACTAACGAAAGAAAAACTTGTAACGTGCTATCCCCAAAATATTATAAAACGTTAAAATGGGGTTACGAAGAACTCACTTGGAATGAGGAATACGGTAATGAGAACACGGTAAAGATTAGAGTAAGCTAGTTGATCCTGCGAGAATTTCCGACAATTTGTCCTAATTATTAAAGCGTGAATAAAATAAATACTTGAACGAAAAAAAACGAACAAGACACAAGGAGATGGGTTTACGGTTTTGGGGTCATTAATGAATTAGTTATATGCCATAAAATTATTGGTAAAGGTGTAATTCAATTTTTTATTAATTTTAATCCTTAGAAAAATAATTGAAAAGTTATATTTATTTATTAAGGAAAACATTATAAATATGAATACCGACTTTTCTATGAAATGATTTAGGTGATAGTTTTAACGAGATTTCATATAGAAAGATAAGTAGCACCTTTATTACTATTATTATTATTGTTATTATAATAATAATTATTATTATCATTGTTATTTTTAATGTAAAAAAAAATATATAGATATATATAAATAATTATGTGTATTTATATATTTTATATATATATATATATATGTATGTATATGAAATTTTATTTTAGAAACTTATTAGGGTTCGGTTCGTTTAAACGAGTGTAAAAAAATATGGTTTTAATGTAAGTATAATTTTTATATTAAGTAAAACAAACAAAATAAAAAAAATACATACCGGACCAGGGGAGGATCGAACCTGCGCCCCTGGCCGGGTTTAGTGTTATACGTGTTATGCAATGGCCATCTGTGTTAGTATCCAACTCGTTAATAGACACAGAAAATAATATATATAACCAGTAGCTTAAACAGAAGCCCCAATTCAATATAAACCCTAAATCATACAAATCCCAAATCGAAGGTCCTTTACCCTCTGTCGATTAAAATTGACAGAGGGGTTTTAATAACCATTAAAATCCGACCACAATCCATATACTAATTACCTGTTACAAGTCAGAATTGAAGGATAACGCGAGCTAGGGTTTCGGACAACGACTCGATCTCAAACGGGTTCAGAAACTATTTCTTGGCTGCAATTAGCTTAGAGCTTAAGTTCGCAGTGTGCTAGGGAGTGTGAGGTACAAGTTAATTGTGTTTTGGTTGGGTATTTATAGGCTAACAAGGTCATGGTTAGTCCGCGGCTGAAGTTAATGAATTTGATACGTTTGGCTGTCAATTAACAAACATACTATAACAAGATGGTGCGTGGTGATTAAGCGTCAATCAAATTCCGGATTTTATGGGTCAATTGAAGCAAAAATATGGAAGGGGGTGGGGTGTCACCGGTGGTGACGGGGGAAGGGGAAAGGGAGGACAAAAAGGTTTTGTTAATTTGCAATTTGGTCCCTTGTGTTTGGTTGTTGGTTAGAAGACGTAAAATCTTTGTTGTAGGGGTTAAATTTGTATATACATTGAAAGCCTCGTTAGCAAATGACAAATTCGAGTGACGTGTAAAGAAAAAGAAAATTAAATAAATAAATAAAAATAAATTCGACGATTCGTATTAATTATGAAAATCCGATTACAAACGGATAATAAAACAAATACATTTATTGAAACGAAAATGACGAATGTCACACGCAACAAGAGGCATTCAAGAAGATTAAATAAAAAAAAATCTGAAGTTTTAAATCTTCGCAATACGCGAAGATGCAAAGAAGGGCAACTTCGCGTATCGCGAAGTTGCAGAAATCAGGTTGCAACTATTTTGTCCTTCGCGATACGCGAAGAAGCACGCCTATCATCTTCGCGATACGCGAAGATGCTTAAGTCGGCCAAAAATTTAGGTTTGCCTTATATAAACACCTTAACCTCCCCATTCGGCATATCACGACTTCCAGAGGCAGAAGAGGTGTTCTAGGGCGACTTTCAGCCATCCCGAAGCTTCCGGTTCCATCATTGATCATATGTTCATCAAGATAAGTGCTTTAACGATTATGTCAATGTCCGGCTAGTCGTGTGTGTTCGTTCTAGGCTAAGGTTTTGTGTGAAATACTGTTATGATCAGATTCTTATGCTTAATGATTATAGCTTGATTGATTTTATATGAATTTGTCTTGCTTAATTAGTTATTTGGTTAATTAAAGTTTGTGTTTTCGATTATTGATTTGTGTAACGTGTGTTTTGTTGTTCATCAACATTTAGGGTTTAAGCTCTTGTGTCATTGAACTAAAATCATCAAACCTTATCATTGAGTTAGTTGTCCTAGACATAGATTTGACAATTGTGGAGTCCGGGTTCATTTGTGTCAACAATTCGGTTAGGGTATCGTTTGTCATCATAAGTCAAACCATAGGACTAGCAATTATTATAACACCAAAGACGAGGGAATCTGTGATTAACGTATGGAACACATAACCCGAACCTAGAATAAATACTTTTAATTAATATTGTTTACAAATGTTTTTAATTAATAATTAGTTTTAATTAAATTTTTTTCTAAAAACCACTTGACATCATCTGTCCGCTTAGATTAAATAATTTGTTATATATTAAATAAACTTGCACTTTCCTTTAGTCCCTGTGGAGACGACCTTACTTACCCGTAATAGTTATAAGTATTTAAGTCTTTAATTAATTGTTTTTTAGTAGACCGCGACAGCCTACGTCACTAGGCACCCCCATGGTCTGCATTTTGTTGCAGTGGGAACCTATCGTCAAGTAACATTAGTTATAAAAGTTAAATTAGAGCCAAATCTGTCTTTCATTGTTAGAAAAACAATGGTTTAAACATTAATCATCCTTAATATTTTGATAATGACTTAATTAAAATAATGTGACATAAAATAATTATAGTTCATCATTGATAACTATATGTCATACACATGCCCCTTAACACTTGATTGATAATCATTAGTCAAAATTAAGAAATTGTAAGTCTCGAATATGGATCACTACAATGTAATATCAACTATACACATGATTGGGCGGAATCCAAGCACGTGATGAATCAAGAACTAGATAAAAGAACACAAACACAATATTCAAAGCACATGTTTATTAATCAAACGTCGGGTACTTAATCCCCTAAACACCAAATCGGCTTACACCACTTAGAGAAAATAATATTAAGTGTCTAATCTAACAAATGATAAAACAAAAGCTTATGTAGGTTAGTACAAGCCACACAGGCAAAGCCCACTCTATACCCAAACCCTTCAAGCCCACCGAAATCCCTCATTTGATTACGATCAATACAAAATAAAGCAGAAAATGTTATACAAAGCATAAACCACAAAATATATCCTAAAAATCTCCCCTTGGTTTATTGCTTTTCTTAGTCAAGTCTTGCCAACAAAAATGCAAAAGTTTCTCTTAAAACTTCCAAAGATTGAATGAATCAATACGCTCTCTTGTTGCGGTTACCGGTACGCTTGGTCTTGAAGCATTATTTGGTCCGCCAACTGGTCGAACTGACTGGTCTTGTTTCCAGTTTTCCTTCTTTTTCCAGCCATCACCCTGGTTCGGTTTTTGCTCAGCCTTACGGTTCCAGCCTCATGAACCCAATTTCTGTTCACCTTCTTCTTGATCATTCACAGAAACCATGTCATTTTTCTGACCCCATGCACCTGATCCTGAACCCGTTCTAGTCTCATTTTGACTTTTCTTTGAACCCAACGCAGGTTCATCCGCTTTTGACGCACTCTGACCCCACACACTTGATCCTTTTTCGGGTTCCTTTCCATTCTTTGCACCCCATCCAGAAGTTGAACCTGTTAACGCAGGTTCATCCGCTTTTGACGCACTCTGACCCCACACACTTGATC
Organism: Bidens hawaiensis; assembly: GCF_021521415.1. NCBI lineage: Eukaryota > Viridiplantae > Streptophyta > Magnoliopsida > Asterales > Asteraceae > Bidens > Bidens hawaiensis. The sequence continues at coordinate 176,146 of NW_027493673.1, read as the reverse complement.
CTTTTTCGGGTTCCTTTCCATTCTTTGCACCCCATCCAGATGTTGAACCTGTTGTCTTCTTTGAGTCACTTCTTTTTGGTCATCTTTTCATTGCGCTTTTGGAAATCACACAAAATGATAACTTATATTCCTCTTGCACCATCCTTTTCTTCACTTTGTTCCCGAAAAGAACATCCATAACCTCATCTGATTAACCCTCATCTTTGATGAAGAACCAATGACTTTTAATGAAGCATAAAGAATATGAAGATTATGATGATGAAGAACCGAGAACTCATAATAGAGCATAAAACAAGATGATGATGGAAGCTCTAGAGTCTTCGGTTTAGAGAGAGAGAGAGAGTGTGTGTGTGTGTGTGTGGTTTTAACTTTGAAAGATTGATTTGATAATAACACTCCCCCAAAAATCTTTAAATCATGAGTGTTTGATACTCATAGGCCGAAAGTAGACTTCTAGTGGTTTCGGTCAACTTGGCCGAAAATGGTAAACAACAAAAAAACTATTCAACAATTTAAACCTTTTAACGAAAACAATTCCCATAATGCACTTGTGTCGATGATAATAGTAAAAATTAAAAATTGACTCAAAATAAAACTAACTTATAACAACTTTGTTGACTTTTCGGGATCAAATCATTCTATGTTCGATCAAAGAAAACTTTTCAGCACGCACAAACTTTGTAAGATCTAGTCTATTGTCGGTATTGTTGTCCACTTAAACTCATGCCAATAATACCAACTTAGTGAGACAGGACCGAACACAAAATAGGTTTGTATGATTTAGTGGGACCCACATGTAAAAGCCTAGAAACCACTTCGTCAAGTTTCATTATTGGTTTTACCGAACCGAGTCACCCCAACTTGACTTCAACCCCCAAATGTCTGGCCAAAATCTTTTTGATGACAGAGCAATTTTTTCTTTTTGACAAACTTGGAATATTTTGCAAAATCAAATATTAAGGTTGAGCGTTGGAATTACATGTCTTTCATTCAAGGTGTTTAGGACTTATAATGAGACCCCACCTCTGTAGTTCTAACTTCCACCCCTTAAGTTTGTATATTTTTCATCAACTTTTGGTTGACTTATTAACATTTTTTTAACATTTTATGAGCTGTTATAAATAAAATATTGTATTTATTTGGTGGACCAAACACCAACGGCCTTGTGTATGACCTGACCTTTTATCCCTTTCCTTACGCAAGACTTAGTTTAATTTACAAGACCCTAAGATGTGTCCCATATAGGACAAGTTCAATTAGGTTCCAACAAGTCAACGGTCATACCGACTTTTCATTCTCTTGGGCTGAGCCTACCGACACATAGATTACAGAGTCTGCTCGTTTCTGCTACAGTACCTTGCGTGTGTTGATCTTACTGTACACCTGAAGATTCATATCATTTCTCAATGCAACGAAATAAGATTTTTGTATTTTGAATTTTATAATATTTTTGTATTTTTTTTATATTTTTAACGAAAGCAAGTAAAACAACGCACACTTTTTTTTTCTTTCTATTTTTGCCTTTTTCTCTTGTGGAAACGTTATATGACGTTTATGAGCCAGGAATCTAGTCGCAAATCGATACATTAACTCGTGTTCAATACGTTAAAGGATGATTACATTACATGATGAAGATACATTATGAGTCTAGAGAGAATCCGGCATGGTAACGGTACAAGGGATAAATATGGCATAGATCTCTATGCACATTCACTAGGGAAGGCCTATTTATAGGTAGTCCTCCTCATTCGTTAACATCACTAACGAATGAGGCTTCCCATAGAGAATGACCTCTCATTCGCTAAACATCCTTAGCGAATGGGCATTACTTTAACGAATGAGCCTCCATTCGTTGCACAGTAGTAACGAATGAGCTCTTACATTAAGAATATGTCTAGTCTTTAACGAATGAGGCCCATTCGCTAAACATCCTTAGCGAATGTGCCTTTATACATTAATATAAAGACTAAACAACCCCTATCCTATTCGAACAGCTGCGGACACCAATTCCGTGCACTAACAAACTCCCCCTTGTCCATAGCTCTCGAATGCTTTCCAATACTTTAGCATCCAATACTTTAACGTCGAATACGTAAACAATGAATACGTTAAAGTTCAATACTTTAACCGTGAATACTTTAACTGCATATCATCAGCCGTACAACCAACCTCCCCCTTGGTTGATGATTCTCGGGCTTGAGCAAACAGACAAAATATAACTCTTTGTAAGCAAACCAACAACTTGTAGCGACTCGTATAGATCTCCCCCTCAAACAAGCATGTCCAGGTGATCATTTCGATCATCCAGCTGGCATATGATATGGTTCAATCAAACGAATCAATTAGCAGCAAGTCATCGGCTAACTGTCGTACCGGTAAAGTACAAATGTCTTTACGTTTAACCTCGTCACACATCTTCATGAACAACCCGATCATTCCACATCTTTCACAACGGTCTTCACTCTCTCGATAACGTCTATCCCAAAATATAACCCTTTGAAGCTCTTCGGTAACCAATACGCTTGGATGCGCTAATGCTTTGGGCATATGATTCAGAGTTCCAACCTTCGTTAATCAATCCCGAACGATCATATTCTTCAATCATATGACAAGAGTCTTATATTCCTCAATCAGATCAACCCATTCAAGAATTGTCCCCTTCAACAGAAGCAATCCGCCGAATACTCGTAGCCAACATTGTCAGGATCAAAGTCCCTCAGAAAGAAGTAATCGGACAGACAATCGTATCCCACATAGTCAGGTATCATTCTTGAACAAATCAATCATCAATTGAAGAACAAATACAGTCTTGAACTCGGTCAAACATAGCTTTGCAATCACATATTACCACCCGAATAGCAGTAATTTTACAAGAAATCCTTGAAATGTAGGAAAGATATCAATCGTTTAAACTCTTTGAAAGTTTTATCTCCCCCTTTTCTTGACAAATTAGGCAAGGTCTTGATCAATTCTTCAAAAATCTTCAAGAAAATTTTTGTTAACTTAGTCGGTTACTCCTCCTCGGCCCCTCGATATGCGTGAAAAGTCAGCCAAAAAATATGTCACTAAAATTTGCTAGAAGAGTATCCCGCATATTTAAAATATCCCCGAAAAATTTCGTTTAAGAAAATTTTCCGAAAATACTCTTTGTTTTTTTTACAATCCTCATTCGTTATCTCCTCTTTTGATAGAACAGTGTCACATACGTTAAACATCCATCCACATTCGTTACCCTTGAACGAATGGGTCTCATTCGTTAACTTATTAACGAATAGCCACATACGTTAAGCCCTCATTCGTATAAACAGTACACGAATGAGTTTTCATTCGTTAAACATCTCATTCGTATGAACAGTGTACGAATGAAGTTCACATTCGTTAAATTCCAACGAATGTACTCATTCGTTAACCTCCGTAACTAATGAGTTTACATTAATGAATGGGTTGTTGGTCGCCGGAAAATTCTGTTAACCGCCGGAAAAACGGTTTACGTCACCGGAATCTGGAATTCAAGCTTCAACCATGGCGGAAATCATCAAATATTCATCAAATCAAGCAATTAATCCACCAGATTATCACTGAAGTCTCGGAATTTGATCAAGAACATGAATACATGATCAATTCTATCGTTCAAGCACTGAATCCGGTCTAATTCCGATCCAACTAAAACTTAAACATCAATGGTGGATTCTTCAATTCATCACTGTTAACCATCAAAATACATTACGTAACTTCGGATTCACATCAGGAACACAATTATATAATCAGATTCATCATTCAATCAATGAATTTGATCCAAATCCGATTAAAACCCGATGAACACGAAGAACACGAACTGTTGCGTATCACAAGCAACCTCCAGCTCTGATACCAATTGTGGAAACGTTATATGAACGTTTACGAGCCAGGAATCTAGTCGCAAATCGATACGTTAACTCGTATTCAATACCTTAAAGGATGATTACATTACATGATGAAGATACATTATGAGTTTAGAGAGAATCCGGCATGGTAGCGGTACAAGGGATAAATATGGCACAGATCTCTATGCACAATCACTAGGGAAGGCCTATTTATAGGCAGTCCTCCTCATTCGTTAACATCACTAACGAATGAGGCTTCCCATAGCGAATGACCTCCCATTCGCTAAACATCCTTAGCGAACGGGCATTACTTTAACGAATGAGCCTCCATTCGTTACACAGTAGTAACGAATGAGCTCTTACATTAACGAATATGTCTAGTCTTTAACGAATGAGGCCCATTCGCTAAACATCCTTAGCGAATGTGCCTTTATACATTAATATAAAGACTAAACAACCCCTATCCTATTCGAACAGCTACGGACACCAATTCCGTGCACTAACATCTCCCCCTAAATTTGTGCATAAAGAAAACTTATAAAGAAAAAAAAAACTTGTATGTACAAATTTAAACTTAAAAATCAATCATCGGAACGAAACATTTTTAGGAACCCTACAAGCATTAACCTGAGATGTACCAACGGGTTTAGTAAATAAGTCTGCCACATTATTATCAGTCTGGACTTGTTCTAAATGAATTAATTTCTGTTCGTAGGAATCTCTACTGAAATTTATTTTAATGACTATGTGCTTAGTTTTAGAATGTTGAACCAGGTTATTAACAATGGAAATCGCCACATCATTATCACAAAAGATAGGAGTGTCATGAAAATTCAAACCGTAATCCTGCAATTGATGTTACATCCAAATCACCTGTGAGCAACAAGCAGATCCTGCCACATATTCAGCCTCAGCAGTGGACATCGACATCGTTTTTTGTTTCATGCACTGCTATGAAATGAGCCTATCTCCCAAGAACTGACATCCAGCAAATGTAGATTTCCTATCAGTATCACAACCTCCTTAATTGATGTCAGGATAACTAGCAGTTAGATACATCAGTGACCCGATAATTGATCTATATTGAGTTTACTCCACAGATGGCCCATCTGAATCTTATGTGAGTAAAAGTCTTTCAGCCATTGGAGTTGCAGCTGCTATAGAATCTTGCATCTCAAACTTGACCAACATATCTTCAACATATTTTTCTTGATGGAGCAAAATGCCATCTGAGCTTTGTCTAACCTAAAGACCCAAGAAAGTTGTCATTTCTCCAAGAGAACTCATCTCAAATCGCTTCTCCATAACTTATTCAAATTCAATACACAACTGTTGATTTGTGGATCCAAAGATGATATCATCCACGTAGATTTGAACCAGAATAATATCATTTTCGATTCTTTTAATGAAAAGAGTTTGATCAATGGTTCCGCACGTGAACCCATGTTACAACAGATGATCAGTCAAGGTGGCATACCAAGCTCAAGGAGCCTGATGTAAGCCATAAAGAGCCTTATCCAACTTGTAACATGATTTGGATATTTTGGATCAGTAAAACTAGGTGGCTGATCCACATAAATTTCCTCCTTGACTTCTAAAGAAACGCCGTCTTGACAACCATCTGGTAAATAATGAAACCCACCCATGTAAGAGGCATAATCTAAGAAAATTTGAATGGCTTCAAGCCGAGCCACTGGAGCATAAACCTCTATGTAATCAAGACCCTTAACTTGAAGAAACCCATGAACTACCAATTTAGCCTTGTTTCTCACAATAACCCGACTATCATCCAGTCAATGGCAGATCCATGAATGTTTTTTAGGTGATGCACTTATTTTAGATGCTTCAATTTCATAAAGTTGGATAAAAAATTTCGGGTCGGTAAAATGGTTCGGTCAAAGTTCATTACATAATAAAAATGCCATTGAACAATAATAAAAAAAACACTGTCATTAGAAATTAAAAAACACATAATATAAATACAATGGGAGAGAGCGGCGTTTGTAACTTTGTATAATTGTAACAATTTTGTTTTATAAAACCCTAAACCTAAAAGGTAACATTAAAAAAAAGTTCAGGGAGATGGGAATTAAACCTGGGACCTTTAGTTAACAAAAATGGTGTCTTATCCACTAGACCAACTGCTTATAATGTATGTAGGAGGGTTACCTCCTAACTTATAAGGTGGTTCACTCAATTATTTTATATATACCAATACACTATTATTTCGAAACTCAGGTGGTTCCGGGGAACCACCCATTTCTTAAATAGATCCGGCCATGGTCATCCTGTTTGTTCCGGAAAACTCATCTCGCATCTATCAATTTCTTGCCCTCAGGAAGCTTTACCAACTTCCATACTTGTAACCTTTCGAACTGATGCAATTCCTCATGCATGGATTCAACCCAACTTGGTTCTTGTAAGGCCTTAACATCACTCTTTGGTTAAATTTGGGATAAAAAGCAGGAGTAGAGGCAATCATTTATTTCTCCTGTTTGACTGCGTGTGGAAACTCCTGCCTCGAGTGGACCAATGGCGTACTCAATTGGATGATCACGTTGAATGTTGGTAGGAATTTAACTATTTGTCACCGGTGCTATGAGTGGAAAATTTAAAAAATTATCATGTATTCCATATGTAGAAGTATACTCCCCAGATGACGATCTGTGCAGATAAGAAGTATTTGCAACAAACTCATTTGAAATAGATAAAACAGAACCTGTCGGTTACGCCTTTAGGGGCCGCCACGTATAGCTTTAGTTTATGTTGTAGCATCGGTTCTTGCTCTGGTTACGAATGACCCAATCTATCGACGTCAACCACCCCTACTTTTAGTAGATGGAGATGCGCACCTAGGAAAGTGTGGAATAGACCTACGTGTCGGCCAGTGCCGGGGCAGAGATGGGGTCCATGAAAGCATGGGATTCAATCGAACCTTTTCGGACAATTCCTAACGCAGAAGAGGGATGCTAATAAGCTGACAGCTCATGCATGGATTCAATAGCGAAAGAAGTTCTTTCTAATTTGAATCAAGAAAGACAATGAATTTACAAAATATTGATCCCCTTCACTTGTGAACAACAGGGACCCATTCTGTTGATTGTTTCTCTGCCCCAGCTCTAACAAACTGGTTATTCTTTCTCACAGAATTAGGGAAATCATTAGATTCTTCTTCCTTCTTTCTATAACATATACCGAGATAGGCTGGGAAATCCCCCTTCGAAAGACAGGTGGCAACTTGACCTCTAAGTAAAGACAGGAACGCCCGTGCCCAATCAAACACCACAATCATGAAAAGCACCCGAACCGAGACCTAAAGCTGAACCGCTGAAGGAACCTCTTTCCGTTGTTAAAACAAGTACGCTTTTCAAGCGTTTTCCTTACTCTTACTAAAGCAGGCACACGCAAAATTCTCTATTTGGCTTTTCACTGAAACCAATACGTCTAAACATAAGCTAGGTGCTTTCATGACTCACTAAACGGGGGATCAAAATCTTTGCGCAGTAGAGTAGTCAAAAGCGGAAGACGAAGCGAATGTAGAGGACACAACAGATCCCCACAGGGAAGGAAGATGGAACTGGACTTACTCTCATTCATGGCATGGGCAAAAGCAGCCCTAATGACTTTCAGTGAAGATATGCTCATACGGCGAAGTCAGTCACAAAGGCTATTTTAGTATGCTTTTACTCTAAGCCGACCATCCAAAAAGGATGTGCACAATTGATCATTGACCGCAGTCTTCTCTTTTATCTCCCAATGTGGGGAACTTTTTTCGGTTTTTTTCTCTTCAGCACAGCACTCAAGGGTGATGAATGGCGTAATTACTGAATCCTTTCTTTGACCTTTCTTTTCTATAACGAAAAAAGCCCTCCTCTCGGTGATGTGGGTGAGAAACCCAAAGCAGAAAAGCTCAGCAAGCCAATGGCTCAACGGTTCTCACCACCCTCCTCTGGCGCAAACACCGTTTGTTGCGCTGTATCATCGAGAGAAGCCGGGGAACTCTCTTGGGTGGACTTCACGATGACAGTCAGTCTGAAGTTTTCTACTATGCCTTATTAGTTCAAAGACCGGGCTTGGGGGTTGGTCTCAGTGGTCAAAGAAAATGTAGTGTGCTGTCTTAACATGCATAAATTGTATTAGACTGCTAGCTTTACCAGCGGTATGAGAGTTAAAAGACGGTACAGGAGCGAAGTAGGATCCTCTTTTTTTGTATCCCATCGACGATATTCTTTGGTTTTGGTACATAACAATTTTCATAAGCAAAGTCGAATATTTGTTACAAATCTAGATCCTCCCGCACTCTCATCTCTAGTCTTTAGCTATCATCTTAGTATATTAGTCAAATATATCTTGTACTTTCTTGGGCCTAACTAAGAAAAGAGAATAAGAGAAGAAAAGCAAAAGCAAATACGACTTTCAGCCAGGTTGCTTCATTCAAGTCTAGGACTTAGGCAAGACTTATCAATCAAGTAGTTATAAAGCAGTTTAATCACATTTAGCGTCTCTTACTTAGCTCTTATCTGGTGCCGTCGCTCACAGTCCAAGAAGAGTAGTCCTTTCATTGGCTAGGGGGATTACGCTTAATGGGATAAACCGATCATCGCTTCCTTCCTCTACTAGTTCTAGAGTCAAGCCAGCAAAGAAGTAGACTCTTTCCTTTTTCACTGGCTAGCATCATAGGGATATTAGACGTTTAATGAGATAGTATAGTTCTAGACTAAACCTAGCAAAAAACAAGACTGAGGTCGATAGGGGCATTACTAGTAATTGCTAAGGTGCTTTATGAAGAATTAACCACGCTCATCTCCAGTCGCCTTTGTGATTTCATATACTATTCCAGTATGCCATATCTCTTATTCAATCTTGCTACAAGCTCCCCCCCATCGGTAGTTGGAAGCATAACTGAGACTGGCTGTGACTGAAGGAAAAGGGAGCTAGGTGTGATAGGAGGGCACGGTTAAACAGGTAAGCGAAGGCTCTATCTCTCTCGCTCCGTGGTCTTGTGTGAACTCCTTTCCGCCCATTATTGATCTTCACTCTAAGAGAGCAGGTCAAAGCAGTTGAGGTGATAGCAATAGTAAGCAGGGAAGCAGAAGAAAAAGGTCTTCAAAGAACTTTTGTGTAATAAAGCTTCTTGGTCTCATTTCATTGGTCTCTAAGGCAAAGTCTCGCTTAATCGTTCATCAATCTTTTTCTGTAAGGCCGAGGCCCCACGAATTCCGATTTCTATTTTGTTTGTATTAAAGTGTTGGTAGCTTCTAGCCTCGAGCAGGAAAGTCTCATGGGGGTACTATAGATATAGCATAGCTCTCTAAATGAAACTCAATCTTTACAATCAATCAGTATGTGCAATATACTGGTCTTTGCGATATGCTCTTTCAAAAAGATCACAGATCTTCCCGCTTAGCTGCACTGGCTAAAAGAAAAATAAGACCAATGCAAGAGTTGGTGGCCTTGTTATAAACTCTATAAGTAGTACGTCCAATATATCCAATGAAATAGCAATTTTCGGCCTTTGAGTCAAACTTCGGTGTAGCCTCCAAATGCAAAAGAGTGCAAGGACACCCGAAAGCGCTAAAATGAGCAACAGTAGGCTTGTGTTCATAAAGCAACTCATAGGTTGTCTTCATGTGTTTTTTTGTTGACGAACGCCCTATTCTGCACATAGCATGTCGTGTTGATTGCCTCAGCCCAAAAGAAAAGAGGAAATTTTGAGTCACACAACATTATGCGAGCAGCTTCAATCAAGGTACGATTTCTTCTTTCAGTTACTCCATTTTTTTGTGGTGTTCTTGCAACATATATTGATGTTGTATGCCCTTTTCCGCATAGAAATAATTCAAAACAACATTTTTGGACTCAGTACCATTGTCGCACCGTATCCCCTTGACCTTCAAGTTGTTCTGATTTTCCATCAGCACTACAAATCTCTTAATTAGCTCAGCAGTCTCGCTCTTGTTAGCCAAAAAGAAAACCTAAGTATAACGTGAGTAATCATCAGTAATAACTAAGCAATAAGAATTACGAGAAACACTGAGCACATTGACAGGACCAAAAAAGATCCATATTAAGCAATTGAAGTAAAGAGTCAATAGAGTTGACAATCATAGGCTTGTGAGATTTACGGTGATGTTTTCCTTGAGCACACACCACACATTTTTCAAAAGTTATAAAATCTTTAATTGGCAAGCCACGAGCAATGTTGTTTTTAGTAAGACGATTCAAGTTTTTTACATTTGCATGGCCCAGAAGATGATGCCAAAGCATGTCATTTTGTTCTGACACTTTTGAAAATAAACAAGTAATTTGTTCAGGAACATTTTGGTTTATGTCGATCATGTATACATTATCTTTTCTTTGTGATCGAACAAGAACCAAGTCTTCTGGTATGACAATGCTAGGTTTCAAAATATGGCATTCTTTGTTTGTAAAATGAGTTGAAAAGCCTCTGTTACAAATCTGAGGTACACTTACAAGACTTTGTTTCAACTCAGGGACATAGTTCACATTATCAAACTTTAACATACCATTACTTACAGTACCCTTTTGAGTGATCTTTCCCTTCTCTCCTCTCGCAAAGGATACATACCCTCCATTAATAGTTTAAATGTTATGTAGTTGGTTGATGTCTCATGTCATGTGCCTGGAACAGCCACTATCAACATGCCATGGTCTGATGATAATTCTCGATAGCTATTCCTGCACAAAGTGTAGGATTAGTTAGATTTAGGCACCCAATCCATAGTAGCACTGGGTAAACCTGAAGTATCTATACATGGCATCTATTGCCATGTCATGTTTTCCATGTTCTCAAATAAATTTCTAAAATTAGCACAAGGAATTTTTAGAGACCGGTCCACTACAGTTTTAGGCAACCATATGTAGTTGGGTTTGAGGACCTTGTGACTAACACAGATGTCACACCCCAACCTATGACGGAAATGTCGGGGTGCAAACCGTTGGTTCACATCTCAAAGGTACTATCATACAATTTAAATATGACAATAACTAATTAATTTATTTATTTTAAAATCTCAATCAAGTACACAAAGTTTATGTCATGACAAAACAAAATAAATTGACCAACCATTCCAAAATAGAAATAAAACACAAAAGTCTTTTATTAAGTAAGGTCTCTCTAAATGTTTCTTCAACTTAGATTTAAATCAAATGGTAACCTGTAAATGCGTACAAAATAATATAGATTTATCAACGCGATGTTGAGTGAGAAAAGTCGCCAGTTTTGAGATAATAATGATATATAAATAAAAGAGCAAAACTGATATTGTGAGTATAAATCAATCAAACCACGAGCAAATAAAGAGTGTCAGTTGACCATGCCTCTCAAACACGGGCTATGGCTACTATGATGGTCGTATGATCATACTATAATGTGATTATGTTGGACCTCTCCGAATGCAATAAAATTAAACAACTAAACTAGTAGCAAGTAGTCATTTAATTGATTAACACACAACTTTCACAGTTTGCTGGTGCAAATAATATATAATATGTAAATACGAATAAATACACATAAGTCCCCAAGACATTTAAAGTCAGTAAAATGTGGGGAACGACTTCTCACCACATTATTTAGGCGAGTTTAGAGAATAATAATAAGAGTAAACGAGAAACCTTCTTTTAGCGCACTTACTGAGTTAATCTAAACGAACCTGAAACTTAGGGACAATAAACTAGAATTAAAACCGAGAAAATACCACTGGAATCAATCCAAACGGATGTACAGAACTCCGGTTATGAGATTTTCAGTAAATAAGCGAGCTGGTACTGACTAGAATCTGAACAGTGAGTTGAGAGTCTGGTTTTGGCCAGTACACTCAAAATATTGAGATAAAACTAAATGTCTTCTGGACCAAAAGCTAGTTCCGACCAGAAGTGAAAGAAATCGATTGATCATTTTTGTTGGCCAATTTGCCATTAAACCGGTTGGAGTCCAATTGACCCATTAAATCCCCTCAATCTCAAAAATTGATTGAGGTTTATTGATCATTGAATAATAGAGAACAAATTTACAGAAGACAACTTACCTGGAAAGTGCTTAGATTGATGAGAAAACTGAGTCAAACACCAGGAAACACCAAAGTCAAACTTGAACACGATCAAACTTGAAAAAATAATAAAGAATGAAGTAAATTTGGGTTTTTCTTGAGAGTGGTGGCTGCTACAGAGTAAATTAGGGTTTGGGGAAGAGGGTTGCAGGTAATTATGGCCTTTTTTATATAAAAATGGTAAAATAACGCTAATTTTAGTCAAAAGACTCGTTTAAGCAATAATATCTTGTTTAATGATCAAATCAAATGAAATAAAACCAAAATTCATTCTTGAGGATAGAGCAAACATATATGGACATGCACCAAGTCTAGGAGAGTTTTCTTGTTGCTTAAAACACGAGATTTGGTCCATAATTAGGCGATTTAGCATTAAAAACAAGATTTGACTAAAAATAAACACAAGAGCTCATATGAGGCCTTGGCCACGCCACGCGACCAGGTTGAGCCTTCCTCCTTGTGTGATGCGGCGTGGAGGGAGGTTCAGCCTTTTTTATTTTGTCACTTTTGGTCCCTGATGTTCCCAAAATGTCATTTTTGGCCTTTTTTTAGAGATTTTAAGCAACAAATGGCAAGTCTACATAACACAAAGGGTATGAAATGAAAATACACAAACAAATACTTATAATGCATAATTTTATTAATAATCAAGATCTGAATTACGTTCCTGAATTGATAAAACAAATATGAATACGATTACAAAAGATCCAAATTTTACAACAAATGGGTTTTCCGACTTCGGCTTTGGGAACTGATAGTGAGCGAATTCTTAGTCCCTTGGCCGATTTCAGACTCTGGTCCGGTTTTAGGGTCGAACCTGGCCTTTTATTAGGTTTCTTTTCCATTGTTGGTGTATTATGTTAGATCTTTGACCTGCACGTTTACGGGTGTTTCGGTCACCTTCAGAGGAGTTTGCCTTTGTGGGTTTTCTATTAAACTAATTTTGAAACCCTTGCCTAGGCATACTCCTTTGTCTTCGTCTATAATAAGGAACATATGGACAATATGGACAGTTTCTGGCTATGTGACCAGGAGTTTCACAGTTATAACAAGTTTGCTTTTTTAAATAAATACCACTACCGTCAACTCCTGGTCTCATATGTTTGTTTGAACATTCTTGATTTTTATTAGCCTGCTCTATTTTAGTTGATTTACCATAAGAACATTCACAAGTTTCCTTTTCCTTCACGAATTTTGGTGCTATATATTTACCAGTTTTAACCGGTTTAATAAAATTATTTTCCACACCATTTTCATCAAAACGGAAATTAATGGTTCAACCATGCAGTTATTGCTCTTAAAAACAGAGCCCACACAAACATCAAGTTTAACAGAATCAGAAACACAAGAAGCTTTAAGTGATTCATTGATTAAAGCAAAAAAAATCTTCTTCGTCCTCTGACGACCTTCTTCAACTAATCATTCATCTGCACGTGAAGTAGAGGCATTAGAATCACCCTTATTCAAAAAATGGCTCAATGGGTTTGAGGGAGCCCTTTCCACGACATCATTTGCAACCTTTTTACCATATTGCAAATGTTGTTCCCTCTCCTTTTCCTCTTTTGTCATGGGAAGAGATGTATAATTATTGTTGAAAGAAAGGGGAAGTTTATCAAACCCAAGACCTACACCCTTATTATCCTTATATTTTCAACTACCACGCTAGACACATCAAATTTCTAAAAATTGAAGTTGGTATTTTCAAATTTACCATTTAGTTTTGCAATTTCTAATTTAGATGCATCTAGTTTAGCAGTTAAAGTTACTATTTTCTTTTAAACGTTAGGATAGATGCAACCTTGTTGACTTAAGTCAGCTTTTAGTTTAGAAATATCATTTAGTTTAGCATCGATCTTTTCTTTATATTTTATCTCATTAGCCTTGTAGATGTTGTTAGCCCTTTTAACATCCTCCATTTGTCTAAAGGTGGTTTCATTCTGAAGCCTATACATTTCTACTTTACAAGCACATTCAGAAAAACAAAGTTTAGTTTTTACCTGGTTGGAGTTCGGACTTGAGGTTACCATGAAAGTGAATTGAAGCTCCTTCACTCAGATCTTCAATCTAGTTCTCCTTTTCCACATTGTCAACTTGAGCCAAATTAGCCAATTACTCTCCCAAGTTGAGTGCCTTCATCTGATCCTCCCATCCAAACTGTTATACAACCATAGTCTTCTCACTGTTTAGTGCAACTCTTCCTCTTTACCCCACTGGTACCATGGTCTTTTCCCCATTTGGTTCTTTGGCAAGATTTGTGCATTCACGAGCAAAGTGACCAGGCTCATGACAATTATAGCACCTCATTTTGCTTTTGTCGAATCACACCCTTTTGTTGTTCGTGATAGCCCGGTTATTTTTTACCAGTCTTCTTGGTGAAGTCTTTGCCCTAAAGACTGCCACGGCCATTTGCCACGAAATATCCATCTCCTCAACGTCTTCAGGATGAATTTGATCCAATTTAGAAAACATAATTGGCGAGACGATGTCACCAGCAAGAAAGGCATTGTAGCAATTCATAAAACCTGCAATCAGGGCGATTTCTTCTCAGTTTCCTTAGAGATGGAGGGAATCTGAGAGGTAGGCTTGGTTGAAGAGGCCTTGGATGAAAAAACATTAGTATTGATAGATGCATTTGAGGGTGTTGGGGAAAACTGGCTTGAGGAGGATCTTGACCCGCTTATTCCATCTTAAATAGAGAGAGCAGTATTGGTGGATGGACTATAACCAGCAATGTTATAAGAGCTAGTGTGATTTATGGCACACTGTTTGTCATCCATATCATATGAGTTAATCACTGTCTTCATCTCATTGATTGGCAGTCTTGCCAAGTCCTTTGTCTTCTTAATCAATGCCACAATCAGATCCTAGCTTTGAGGATAGGAATTCAACAGCTTCTGATTGACCTCAAGAAGGGTCAACTCAATCTTAGCAGATCTCATCTTGGTCACAAGCTTATTGAATCTTTGTAGTTGAGCAAAGAGAGATTCACCCTAGACGTGGTTGAACATGTTAAACTCCTATTTCAGTAGATCTCTTCTACTCTGCTGCGTATCCTCATTTCCTTCAAAAGTATCTATGATGGCTGCCCATAACTCTTTAGCCGACTTTACATCTCAAAGACCAATAGCAATATTAGGGATAGTGCTAGAGTGAGAGTGGAGAAGGCTCTCTCATTATCCTCCACCATAGCAAAGTCTTTATCAGTGAACAAATTTTGCGGTTGGGGAGCCACAGTCCTCTCTGCATCATCCAATGTATAGGTCACTATAGTCGGACCTCTCAAAATGCTTCTCCAACCCTTGGAGTCTTTCATCTTCATATATCTTTCAAATTTGTACTTCCACTCATCGTACCTATCAACAGATAATAGACGAGGAACGCGAGTAGTTGTTCCTATCACAGAGTCAAGCTCTAGATGGATATTGTTGCCGACTATGTCATCCTTTAACTCCATTATAATAGTATTGGGAGCCAAGAACACAAAGCTTAAGCCGAAAACCCATGCAAAACCGAGAACGGAAGATTAAGCCGAAAACACACAAGGCTCGCCGAGAACCTTAAATTAACCGAAAACCTTGAGTACCGGGAACTGAATTTATCTCTGAGAGCTAGAATCGAAATCCAAGTAATTCCGAAGCCTAGATTACCGAAAACAGAATAGCCGAAATCCTGTTGTGACCAATAGCTCTTTGTTGCCGAGAAATGACAAATCTGATAACCAGTATGGAGATAGATCAAGATCCCGAATTCTTAGGGATTTTGAAATCTTTCGAATTTCAATGAAAATTCTGCTCAATCTTATCCCAATCTCAACAAACTACAAGATCCTATAAACATGAAGAAGATGCTCTTCGTGTTTTTCGATATCCAACTGCCTTTAATGATCAAACAACTAAAATATGGCCGAAAATCACAAAAATACTCAAAACTTCAAACACCTTGAAAACTCCAAAAGCACCAGTTTCTTAAATTTTTGATATCACAACTAAGCCTAGAAAAGGTCTGTAGTCTTTGATCTCACTTGTAAGTTCTGAATCTGGATCACTATAATGTATTATCAACTATACACGTGATTGGACGGAATCCAAACGCGAGATTCAAAGCACACGTTTATTAATCAAACGTCAGGTACTTAATCCCGTAAACACCAACTCAGTTTACACCACTTATGTAACATTTCGGATTTTCTAAACCCGTATTCGTTTGTGTTTAACCCAACCCGGAATATTTTGGGATCTTTATTATAAATTAAAAATCAAATATTTATAAGACTTTAATTTTCTAATATTCACTTTAGGCCCTTCATACTATAAATGATGTTCAATTCTTAATTTATGCATAGAAGATTCATTATTTATTCAATTCTCAAACTACAAGGACTAAAAGCGTTAAAAATCAAATTCCTCTCATTTTGGCTGGAGCACCATGTGATGGGGTGGCCTAGGCCCACCGCGTCTCGCCTTGGGGTGTCTGCACAGATCGTTTAACTTATTTTCTTTCCTAGTTCGTTTTTAGCATCCGAATCACTTATTTTAGGCATAAATCAAGTGAATTAAGGTCCAAGAAAACTAATATAACTAAAATACATGTCCATATACATAACCCCTTGAACAAGAACGAAATTTATTGATTATATTATTTATTTGATCATTAAAACTCGATTCGGTTTCCTAAACGAGTAAATATACTAAGTATCGTTCGTTTTTGTAATCTCTATATAAACATATCATAATTCTCCTGCCACAAACTTCCTCATACCCTAACTCACTAATCTCAGCCGTCACCTACCTCTGATCATCATCAAATTCTTCGGTTTTTGCTTATTCGTTGAAGATACGATACTTGTTCGTTTGACTTTGCTTATGTATAGACCTTTGACTCATCGTTTCTATTGATCTTTTCACTTTCCGGGTAAGTTTTAAATATAGGAATCGTTCATACATATTCCCTAGTCAATAACCTTCAATCAATTTTGGTGGTTGAAGGGTGCTGACTGGTCAATTCGTTTAAAACTCGTTAAAGGGCAAAATAGTCAACTAGTTTGACTTAACGTTTTCTCATACTTCTGGTCAGATTCAATGTTCGATCCAGAAGAATTTTATTCTCGTAACGAAATCTTAAGGCTACTGACCAAAATCCGACTTCTAACTCGCTGTTTGGATTCTGGTCAGTACCAGCTCGCTTAAATCTTAAATATAACATGACTTAAGTTCTAAACGTCCGTTTGTATTGATTCCAGCGGCCACAAGTTCTTTTTTACTTGTAGTATCATATCTCAAAGATTCAGACTCTGATTGTTCATATCGTTTGACGTGTAGTGGACGACTCGCTTATTTATTAGCTCGTTTAATCACATTTATTAATCGCTTGTCATTAATCTAAGGTGAGTTTGATCATTCCCCTTTTTATCTACTATTTTCAAACGTTTTGGGGACATATGCGTACTTATTCATTTTTTCTATCATATATTATATACACAAACTCGCAAACATAATCATTGCGTGTATATCAATTAAATGCTATTTGCTAATTGTTATTTGCTATGTGTATATTCTATCATTGTTGGAGAGGTCCGCCATATTCCCTTGCATAGGGTGCTCATTAGTATGATCATACGACCGTCTTAGTAACCGGAGCCCGATTCGCTTGGCGAAGGTAAACCGACAATTTTAGTCATCATAATCAATGCCCGATTCGCTTGGAAATGATTCATTGGCACACTAGCAAGACTTTGATTGTGTATATGGTTTGTTAAGCTCTGATTGATTATTACCACATAGGTTGGTTTGCGTATTTAACATTTATCATTTATTATTTATCTATCATACATATATATTGTTGTTGTGTCAAAATCTGGTGATCATCTCACTCAACATGTGTTGTTGACAAACTCTTTTATTTTCTACGCATATGCAGGTTGCTTTGTATTGAAGATTGAGGTGGACACTTAAACAAGACCTTAGGATATAAAAAAGATAATCATTATTTGAGCGTACACTCATGTATTTAAATTGTTTGTTATATTTGGATATTGTGTGTATTCTTTCAATAAAATACTTAATTAGATATTGTCACATTTTATGTATGATAATATCTTCGAGCTGTGAGCAATCGAATCACGCCCTGGCATTTCCGCCTTAGGTTGGGGTGTGACCACTTAGAGAGAATAATATTAAGTGTCTAACCTAACAAATGATAAAACAAAAACTTATATAGATAGTACAAGCCAAACAGGCCAAGTCCAATCTAAACCCAAACTTGTCAACCCACCGAAGTCCCTCGTTTGATTTCGGTCAATACAAATTAAAACCAAAAACGTTATACAAAGCATAAACCACAAAATATATCTTAACATAAACATAAGACTTAATCAAGACTACACATATCTAATATCAAAATTATCAAGTTCATGTCCACCAAGAGTTAAGTCAAGATTTCCACACTAACATGAAGATGAAGAAATTACAAGATTAATCCGTTGAAGACAAGTTAACAATTTAATTAAGATAGGTTGTTAGTTTTTATAAACTTAGGATAAGTTTATAAAAACATATATTTAAACACAATTGTTTAAATATTTGAAATTCAAATGTTTGAAAGACTTATTCTACTTTTAGTAAGTCTTTCATATTCTTCATGCATTAGGCAATCGAACATACCAAAGGGGCAAGTCAAACTCAAATTTGGAAAGCGTTGAAGCTTTGGTTGAAGTTTATAAAGCATGCTTACCCAAGTGGGTGAAATATTTAGGATGTATTGTATGGAGAAATGGGAAGTGATCGAACATTCTCACATGTGTTGGTCATCATTGGGAGCCAAAAATCAAGACAATAACCACACACAACGTTCATATTGGTAAACTCAATGTGAAATGGATCGAGCGTCCACCATCGATGGGAGTGACCGTCGAGCCACCAGTTATTTAGACTTATCTCTTACATACTTGGCTATAAATAAAAGACTTATTCAAAGTAAGTATTCATTCCTTTGCTCTACAACAATTGCGTACACACTTCAAGGATAATTTCTTCCATTATATAGAGAGAAAGCAATTTGGCCATTTGTAGAATAGCAATTTGTTTATGGTTTGATATAACTTCTATTAAATAGAAGACTTATTCAAACTAAGTCTTCATCCCTTTGCTCTACGACAATTAAGCACACACTTCAAGGATAATCTCTTCCATTATATAAAGAGAAAGCAATTTGGCCATTTGTAGAATAGCAAATTGTCTATGGTTTGATATAACTCCTATTAACTAGAACATTTCTTTTTATTTAATATGAGAGAGAGAAAGAGAGAGAGTATTAAATTTACTATTCCAAATTAAAACCCTTTTAATTTGTAGTTTGTTAAAACTCTTATTAGATACGTCTTTAAAAAAAGTTATTTATTTGTTATTCGGTGATTTAGCGACATCTGAGCGCTTGGTGTAAGGTGGCCTCGGTCTTTGCATTCTATGTTAAAAGACTTGTTGGAGTTACATTGCAATGTGGGTTTGGGAGGTTGTGAGAAGGAAACTTTTCACGGGATAGTTATTTTAGCTTGTTGGCAAATTTGAAAAGATAATTGGTGATACAAGTTTTGGCTTTTGTGCTTTAAAAATAGATCGAATTTTAAATCCTTAGAATGGTCGAATTAATGTAAATTTACTTTATTACAAGTCTTTTTAGTTTGGCGATTGGTCCTCTCCCTTTACGGGTTAGGGTTGTTGCCTTTTGTGTGAATAAAGTTATGATTTAAAAGGAAAAAAAGTCTATTATTTATTCAATAATAAGTGAAAGAAGTTATTTAATTTTCTACCCTTAATTAAAATCCTTTTATCAACATCCTATAGGAGCATAATCTCTTCTTCCATCTTAAAACCCAAAATTATATTAAAGATTATTGTATTTTCTCTTTTATTTTTAATTAAATAATATTTTTTATACATCTATCATTACTTTTCTCTCTCTACCCACAACCAATTTCAAAAAAGTATTAAAATATTTATAGAGCGCTAAAGAAAAATTTTAAATATACAGAAAAATCACAAAATTTTCTCTTTCATTCACTTATCACAACCTAAATCACTCTCTATATTATAAAAACCCTACTAACAAAATATGGTGGATGGATTAAGAATGCTCTAATAATTTGAATTATCATTTTAGACTAAAGAACTAAATTGAAGCCGTTGGCTTTCTGATCTAATAGCATGAAGATGGATGCATAAGGTTTGGGATATTAAGGTTTCAAATTCAAAACCTGGCTTAAGAGGTGTTTCCACAATGATGACTTTCCTTTTTTATAGTGTTCTTGGGTGAGTCACGCCTAGAACAGTAAAATCAGCATAGATGGTTGATATCGTCTCATGAAGAAATCGTTAATTGAGGATGGTTCCAAACATCGTAAAAAAAATAAAAATAAATAAAACTGAATTGAAGAAAACGTTAATTTATTCAATTGTTTGGATTTACTTTGCATGATAATAATCGGATTTACGTTAACTGGGTTTTCCTTGTTCGACCCTTAGAGCATTCTCATCCCGTTTCCTATCCCTATATCCATATATATCATATAATTACACTAAAAAACACTACATTTCTCTCTCCTGTTCAATTAAATAATATTTTTTTATACCTTTTTCATTATAGTTTTCTCTCTCCACCTTATAATTTACAAAAAAACCCTCCTCACATAATTTTACAAACCCTCCTTACACAATACATAATTTTAGAGGATGTGTTGGGAATGCTCTTAAATTGTTTCGTGCTTTTTCAATAAATAAAAATAAAATCTTAACAACAAATAACTTTTGAAAACATTCTTATAAGCATTTCGTTTTGATAAAAGCTAACCATGTGATCTTTTTTTGTTTACTTCAAACATTACGATATAACCGTATACATTCGTTAGAATGTTTCAACTTTCTTTCATTACATCCATGAATACTATTTATATGGTCTCCTGAAGTTCTGAATTCTAATTTCAGTTTTATCTATAACTTATCACACATAATTTAAATAAAGTTTGGACCGGTGAAATCAAAGATATATGCCAGCCCAGTGCAGCACCCACACAGCCCCTATGGTAGAGTTGTACAAAATAACCGGTTTGGGATCGGTTCACTACAATTTGAACCGAACCGGTTTTATTAAAAAACCGGTTTCAGTCAAACCGGTTCTTAAACTGACCCAGCCCGCTGTTCTAGCACCGGCCCCTTTTAGAACTACCAAACCGGTTTGAAACTGGACCCCGATTTGAAAAAAAAACTGGTTTTAAACCTGTCAAAACCAATTTTTAAACCGAACCGAATCAATTCTCACCAGTTTGAACATTCATGGTCTTAAAAAAAACTGGTTTTAAACCTGTCAAAACCCATTCTCACCTGTCAAAACCAATTTTTAGAAACCGGTTTGGGTCAAACCGGTTTTGACTAGGCGTTGACCAAACCAGTGCGGGGCCTATGGTCTTATCACTTGATGTAAATTTATTTTGGGCTGAACGCAATGTTTTATAGTCCTTTTTAGTTTTTGGGCCTTTGTTCGGCCTTTCGGGTCAAGCCTGTAGCTAGTAACTAATTCAAAGTAGAATGCATTTTTCAGTTTAGCTGGATTTTAATAATTCAAAGTATTATGAGCTGACAAATTTCTAGCTAAGGGTCTCGCTCTTTTTGAAAAGTAACTATGTTTACCTCTAATTTTGATCCATGTCGTTTCAAACAATTTACAATATTCTAATGAGATAAAAATCAGTCCTTTTTTTATTAGTGGTTGTGAAATTTACTTTTTTATTTTTAGAATGCCGTTATCAATAAAAGCAAAAGTTATAATTTTGATTTGTCATGTTACCAATATAAATTATTAATAATTAATTATTTACCATTCAAAAATTAATTATTTACCATTCAAACGTTAATTGTTACTCCTCCTTTACAGTTTACACCAATTCATTTAAACTATTCTCCTACCTAGGTTTGAACCTAAGACCTTAAATAACAATTTTATAAAGTTTAATTTTTTAAAGAGGTGATTACACATTCATCTCTAATAATATATTATAATATGTAATGAATACTTGTCAATGATCCTAGTCTAAGTAGTTGCAGTGAAACATTCGAAGACTTGGGTTTAAAAAGATGAATGTTTTGGGTTCAAGTCCTATTTACGTTAAACAAAATAACAATTAGTAACAAAGAGTACTTAAATATAACAATTTATAAAGTAAAGTTTTAAAAGAGAGAATTACCCATTAGCTAAAGTTTAAAATCATTTATAGTTATATGAAGCGGCGGACGTCAATTGCGACATTTGGGTGATAGGATCTTTGAGGTAGCTTAATCGGTTTCTTTTATACGTGTTTTATTTATTTATGCAATTCAATTGTTGAATTGAATCTCATATGAGTTTCAAATCAACTTCTGTTCTGTTTATTCGTTCTACCAAATTTGGAATAATAATTAGGGTTTCTGCAATTTTATGAATTATAGGGAGATGGATGTCAAGGAGCAAAGTGACAAGTTGAAGAACTACGAAGCTCGATTTGCTGCCTACTTGAAAGCTAAGTACTTTTCGGATAAAGACATCTATGGGGGTACTATTTTATTCTTCATACTTCGTTATTGATTGTGTAGGCAGCATGTTCGTGTTCATTCGTAAACAAAAGGAGCATGTTTGCGTTCGTTAGCACTCTAAACGAAACAAGCAGCATAAATGAACAAATATAAATGAACATAAACAATCATAAATGAACACCAGTTGAAGTCTAATATTAACATTTAACTGTTTAAGTATCCAATAATATCAAATTTTAACAAACACATCTAAATTAAAGTTTATTTCATTACATGATTTAAAGAATGAATAATTATCTTTAAAATGTATAAAGTTACATAGTTAAAGGGCTAAACAAATATACACAAACAGACATAAACGAACGTAAATGAACAAACGAAACGTGTGTTCGTGTTCGGCGGTTTAATTTCTTTGTTCGTTTATTAAATACACGAACTTCTCGCTGAACTTTTTGTGAATTGTTCACAGAATGTTCGATTTTTTATAGCCCTAGCTTTTGATCCATACTGAAAGGGGAATTTGTAGGAAAACAGTCAAACACATTAATAAAACTCATTGTATAGAAGTGTTTCTTGTTATGTTGTGATCAGACAAGAGACGACTTGTTAACCGTGACAGTTGATATTGTTGCAGGTGACTTATTTGAAGAGAAAGCAACCATAGGCGGGATGACTATCAGGGCAAGCAGGTAGCAATTGAATTGCAATTTGAAACTGAAGGTTTTTATATTTGTTTTGCGAGAATGGAATAATGACTAAACCGCTTTTTTTGTTTTGGTTTCTCTAGTGAGGCTGGAACAAGATCTTATGCTGACCCGTTAGCTTACTGGAACGAAAAGTTTGCACAGAGAGAGCCTAAAACAGAAATAAGTGTCAGTCTTTCTAATGGAAAACACTCTTCTGAGAAGAGTTCGTAAGTTTTGTAGGCTATGGCCATAACCTGTTTGTAAATCTGTGCATGATGCTATTCATGCATATTTAATCCATCTTGTTGTAGTCTACAACTTGCATAATTTGATGATATCCAATTGACTATGCTCATTCTTTTGTGTTTTTCTTTTGAGGATATTAGAAGGAATCATTTACACAGGAACAAAGATAAACAAAACTTTGTTGATTGGAACATATTTTTGTCATTTGTGTGTTGTTCAACCATATGGCTTTGTAGACCTAAGAATATAACAGTAACTTTTTATCTTTTGTAATCATTAACAGTTAAATTATATTGTTGTAGTAGTGTAAATGGTATCAACATAGCCTCAACAACGTATATATGGTATAAGATGGGAATATAGTAAATGATGTAAGACATCATTTTCCAATGTAAATGTGAATTGGGTAATTGTTCAAACGGTCAATATATGGTTTTGCTTTAAACGGGTCGGGCATTTTTGACCTAGATATATAAAGTATTCTTTTGTCGGATAGGCATATATCTAACTTTGCCACTTTATGCAAGAAAGCAATTTTAACAACTTTTGAATCATGGGATGAAGTTAACGCATATATAACGCAGATTGACGAATGTTTTTCTTTATGTTTTTAAAATGTCCTAGCACAAGATTCTTAAAAAAGTGTATCAAGGTCAAGATTTTGAAAAGTGCTGGTAATCAGAGATGAATAAATAATGTTGAACCAAAGAATTGATAACTGTATCAAGAATGAGTTGTAATAGGTCGAATTGGGGGAAAAAAATATAGAAGCTGAGGGTGCATACTTTAAGCTCTCCCTTTGTATATCGTGCTTACAGATCTGTTCGATTGTGAAATGCATGCCATAAAACAAAAGTGTTCAAATTGTTTTCAAATATAGTCGTAGTATAAGCAAAGAGGCATCGAAATATGTTTGTTTCATTGGTTTCTTTATTAGGCAACGTCCAAACTCACGCTATCAAACTCGCATGCTGTGATGGATATAAAAAACATTAAACTCAAAAAATGCAGTGTGTTCAGTTAATTGGTTAGTTAAACATGTGAGTTAATTAGAAAAAAGAAAAAAAATAACAAACAAAATAAAAGAATTTTAAAATTAATAAAATAAGGTAGAAAAAACAAACAATATATATATATATATATATATATATATATATATATATATATATATATATAATATGAGAGTAATTAGTTTTTTTTACCCTTGACATTTAAACTTGTTTGCGATTTTGAACCCTTAGTCTAACTTCATTCATTATCTTAACGAGAAATAATTGATGAAGTTAGTCTAAAAGACTAAACCATAGTCAAATTTAAACGTCAAGATATTCCAAAAATAACCCAAGTGAGGAGAGATATTTCAAAAATGACCCACCCTTTTGAAAAATTCCCAAAATGTTCATGCCAATCTTATCGTGACGATGAGATTTGAAGCTACACGGCAGTTTCTCATTCGTCGTTGAATATCATTGTAAATATGAGCTTGAGATGGGTCTTACTTGGAAATTTTCAAAAGGGTTGTTCGTTTCTTGAATGTAAAAATTCTCAAAATGACCCTTTTGAGGATAGAGAAACCCATAATAACCCTCATTTTGTTAATATTCCAAAATATTCTTTACAAAACTCTTCGGCTCCGGTAAGTTTCGAACCAAACCCATCTCCTTCGACCAATTTCAAATTCGTCTGTAGTTTCTTGGGAATTTAAAAAAAATGGTCTTTTTGAACCAAATCCATCTTCAAATTTAATGCTCCGACCAATTTCAACTCAATCCCATCGCATCTCATTTGATCCCTAGATTCTAATTTTTTTTAATGTAATTTAACATAATATAATTTTATTCTAATTTGTTTTTCTTTAGTAACTTTTAATGTATAAAGATTTATGAAGTTTCAAATATATCATTAAGACGTCCATATTTTTATCTGCGTGTCAACATAAATTTGGTTCAAAACCAAGTCCGGTTAAAATTATATCGAAACAAACCCGACTCGGTGTTGAGTAAAATTTATGCAATCACTTAGATAAAAATAAGACGTCCAATGCTATATTTAGAATTTTGTTAAAGTTTTATAAAAGAAAACTAAATATACGCAAAATTAATTAAATAATTAAATATTAAAAACAAAACAAAATTTCAAAACTTGGTCTTTGGTGGATTTCAAAAATGATGTTTTTTTCCCCAAAAAAAGTTAACAGATTGAAATGAACATTTATGGAATTTACAAAAATATTAAGAGTTTTTTTTTCTGAATTTTTACCACAAAAAGGCTATTTTCGTAATTTTCCCTAAACCGTTCGGTTTAAGGAAGTCTAAGAGCATTGTTATTGGGTTCTCTAAATTTATGTGATTGTATTCTCCATTTTTTAAAGTATGGTTGTGAGTGATTTTGAGTAGAGAATAAAGAAAATTTACTATTTATGGTTAAATTTGAAGAAACACTGTTCACACTCTAAAATCTTTTAAGATTTATTTAAAATAGTTGTGTGTGAAGGAAAGAGAAAAAGTAATGATAAAGGTAAAAAAAGTGTTATTTAATCGGAAGTGAAGTAAAAAGTATAGTGATCTTTTAGTATAATTTTATAAATAGACTGATAATGCTCCGAAAAGTCTTTTACGCTTTAATCGGAAGTGAAGTAAAAAGTATAGTGATCTTTTAGTATAATTTTATAAATAGACTGATAATGCTCCGAAAAGTCTTTTACG
The DNA here is from genome assembly GCF_021521415.1 of Bidens hawaiensis. Lineage (NCBI taxonomy): Eukaryota > Viridiplantae > Streptophyta > Magnoliopsida > Asterales > Asteraceae > Bidens > Bidens hawaiensis. Next base: position 150,021 of record NW_027493673.1, on the reverse strand, counting down.
CTGTGTTCCTGAGTTTGTTTAAACCTAAACAAACGGTTAGAAAGCGGTTTCTAATGTTATCCCAAGGTACCGTACTTGTTTCATTCATCGTAAACGACACATCCATCCAATGATTCCTAAACAAGAACCTACCGAAAACCCACCAAACATTCAATCACAAAACACCAATTGGCTGCCGGACATCAAACAAGAGACCATTGAATACTCTCCCTCGAAACGACTCAAAACCCTAACCCCAGATCCACCTTCGAAAGGCAAATCAAAAGCTGTTAAAGAAGAAGAAGATGACGAGTGTTTGCAACAGCAAGAGCTGGCGACTTGTGGCGTGTGTTTGTTGGATGAAGGATTGTCCCTTAGAGGCGTTATTGATAGCTGTGATCATTACTTTTGCTTTGTCTGTATTATGGAGTGGGCTAAAGTCGAGTCCCGATGCCCCCTTTGTAAGCGCAGATTCTCCGTCAAGGAGTCTTCCTCTCGGAGAGAATTGTTAAAGTTCCTGTTCGCGATCAGGTTGTTATTATTACCTTTTCTTATTAAATAAGTATAACAGGAGAGAGGTTTCGTGTCTTAAATAGATTGACCTGTTTTTTTCTTTTTTTTTTAAAATAAAGGGGGTGCTTGGGATTGCGTATTTAGGCTTCTTTTTAACTTATTAAAAAAGTTAGTAAGTTGATAAGATGTTTGGTAAGTCAGTATATTGTGAAAAATAAGGAATCCCAAACACTCCCATATATGATATTTTATCGTGCCCATAAACAGGTCGTGTCGTGTAACCTGTTTCTAAACAGGTTCATGTTCATGTCTGAAAAATCTGACATGATTAGTTATCGTGTTGTGTTCGTGTCTAGCACCACAGGGTTTCGTGTCGTGTCTGACCTATTATGCCATCTGCCAGCCCTAGTTAACTCTGTTAAAGGTGTTAATTCTGTTCATATTGTTTGTGTTGTTTAAAAACGAGTTTATTGCAGATTCATTATTACAATGGCAATGCAACAATTGGACCGTCGGATCCGTACTCACAAGTAAAATGCAGCGTATGCAGCAGTTCATCAGATGATCATCTTCTGTTACTATGTGATCTATGTGACTCAGCTGCTCACTCGTACTGTGTTGGCCTTGGTGCAACTGTACCCGAGGGTGATTGGTTTTGCAGAGACTGCACGCTTTCGAGGGATGAACATGCTAAGGTTGAAACAAGTACCACATTTGATAATGATGATGATAATACCAATACTAATGCTAATAATGATAATAATAATCCCCTTTTAAGGTTCGATAAAGGGCTGGCTGCTTATTCTGAGGTGTCAATTTATGATATTGTTAGAGAAACTTATACTCGTGAACCTAATACTGATGCGCCTTCAGTACCCACCTCTGATAGACCAATTGGAGACCGGTCAAACGCACAGTCAACTGTTAACAGGTCAAACGCAAAGTCAACTGTTGACAGGTCAAATGCTCCAAATGCTAGAACCTTGAAGCGCTGCCTTAATGTGCATTCTCGTATAAGAGTATTACGTGAAAATTGGGATGGGATTCGAGGTGGGTCCTTGAATTTTACTTCCACTTGTGGAGATGGGCGCAAAACAAGTCAAAGTGAAAGTCAGTCGACTTCTCAAAGTCGTTCAAATGACATCGATAAAGCATGGAAAATGATGAGTATTGCAGCAAAAGCTTTTGGGAAAAAGCCGGGAAATAAAAATCCTTTTCCTAAAAAGGCAGAGTTACATAAGAATAAAGAAAAATTAGTGATTGAGGCGAGTAAGGTGAGGCCAAATGGCAGTTATTTGGCAGGCTTGAAAAGGAATGAAAGTGAGTTTTCATATTCTTCTAGGAAGATTATTGCATCTGCGCACGTGAAGAATGCTAATTACAATTGTCAGAATCTGGCGACTGCATCTAATGTTGTTGGTTCCAGTGGTCAATCATCATCAATAGCTACCGATAAACGCTCTGCAAAAAAGGCGATCGATGCTACTGTAAAGAAGGAGAATATAAAGAAAGACGCGCAACTTGGTTCTAGTGATCAATCATCATCCAAAGCTACTGATAAACGCTCTACAAAAAAGGAGATCGATTCTGGTTTAGAGGAGGAGGAGAATATAAAGAAAGACACGCAGCATGATGGCAATAACAAGGAAATCGAGAATGCTAAAAGTGAGATTCAATCACTTGTTAAGCTCAACTTGAAGCTTTTAAGCAGGGACAAGAAACTAGGTATGACCGTCTTTAGCTCAAGTTTTTTATATTGCATCATGATTTAAATCACTTGTTAAGCTCAACTTGTGCTGTTTTCTTTTTATAGAAATTAAGAATGTTGTAGGACACTTGTATAACAGTTCGATCAGATACATCTTCATAACTTAATATATGTCATACATGTGCAGAAGCTGATGTGTTTAAGGAAGTTGCAAGACATGCAACGCATTCAATCGTGGCTGCATGTGGGATTGAGCCTCCAAAGGCGCGGTTCCGGTCCTTTGAAAGATTGGTATGTGACCATAGTCAAACACAGAAGCGGCCCAGCTCTACTTTAATGCCAACTTCCTGCAGAGAATGTTTTTTCACTTTTGTTAAGGATGTTGTTAGCACCATTGCAATTGATACAACTACCTCTTGTAAACCTTAACATGGTTGGTATAGCTTTATTAAATTTAAGTTTCTATGTAATGTTGCATGATTCAGTTTGGTAGCCTTAACTTATGCTGGTTTTTAGCTGAATATTTTTGGAAACATTAAACTTTTTAACTGAACAAATAAGCAAACACAAAAAGACATGCTTTTGTGTTCGTGTTTGACTGCTAAGGGAATGAACTTGTTCATGCTTGCTTATGTTAAATACGTTATATTATAATATGAACACAAACATTGATATTAAGATTTACACGATTAGAGAAAGACTTTTGTTGCTAAATATTCAGAGGGCAGTTTCATACACACCCTAACAAACATAGATGATGTATGAAAATATTAGGTGTTTTACAAATTTACTCAAAAAGGATGGATTACAACCTGAATTTATCTCCATTCTCCAATTTATCTCCAAACACACATAAGACAATATTTGAAAATATTGGGTATGCAATGTTTATTGGTAATATGAAGTGTGAAAACTTATCGCTATAGTCCATTTTGTTCACTCCACCTTATCAACGATCATAGTGTCAAGGGTTAAAAACATTTACAAACGCATCCAGTTGGCTGTCACGTTAGATTCACTAATTTTTCAAGAACACTTATTTTCTCCTCACATATACCATTTTTTCATCTAATCAGATTACTTTTTGTACCAAATGAAACTATTTACAAACATAAGCAATAAAAATGTAACCATAAAATAATAAATAAAAAACCATAAATAAGCATTAAAATTTAACCATAAAATAAGCAATACAAAATTAACCATAAATAAGCAATTTAAAATTTTAACCATAAAATAAGCAATACAAAATTAACCATAAAATAAGCAATAAAATTGAACCATAAATAAGCAATACAAAAATTAACCATAAATAAGCAATAAAATTGAACCATAAATAAGCAATAAAAAAAATTAACCATAACCATAAATAAGCAAATATATAACTTAACTACAAAAAACATAAATGAATTAAAATACTAAATTTAAAATAAAAAATAAAATAGCTTAATAGTTAAAATATCAGGGTTAGAAATATAAAATAAGGTGAAAAAACAAGTTGTAAGATAGAGAATACACGTGTAGTAGTTACAGAAACAACTTGGTTTCTTGCTTTGGATGCATATACGTCCATAAATTGCTGCTGCGTTTCGTCTTCAGTTACATGCAAATTTGCTCCGATTCATCTCTAGAGTTTACCAGTGTCTCCATCATCCCGGTAATTATTATTTTTATTATTAACCCCAAATTAAACATTAATTAGACTTCGTTTCTGCTACAAGTTTCTTACTAATTACTTGTACATTGTAATCTTTCATGCATGCCTATGTAATTGTGTGATTATTGATTAATATGCATTATATATACTTTCTTTCATGTTGAGTATTTGGTTATTGTTGCAGGTAATCTTACTGTTGCATAATATGTCTTTCACTAACATGAGGCCGTCTTTATTCGGTTCGTCTTCACTAGACCAGGAATCGCGGCCTGGCTGCGTTCTAATTGGAGACCAGGACGATGCAACAATACATGCTCCGTCAGGTACTTATGCTGATTTTGCAGTGCCCTTAATATTTGTTAAATAAGTTATATGGTCATATGCTTTTATTGTGGTAATATTGATGATGATGATGAACTCCATCTTTCGAGGTCAGGATTTTATGGACAACAACAATTCAGTGTAAATTATCAGCAGCAGCAGCCGCAGGCACTCCAAGCATGCCTCCGGTCAACAACAGTGATTCCTAAACCATGTTCCACAGCATGATTTTTTTGGGCATAACATTGCAAGTTTCTTACACCTTATGGTTGGTTATATATTATCAGTGGCAAAGCGGGCGGGCCGGGTAACGGCCCGGAATGGGTTTTGGTCAAAACAAGTCAAATTTAAAAAAATATTAATCTGGTTCCGGTCATTAAAAAGGTGTCAATTAGTTAGGGCCAAAACGGGTTAATTATTTTTGAAAAGTATTTATTTGGGGTAGGTCAAAACAGGTCAATTTGGTTTACATATATTTTGTTTTGATTCTTGATTTTCTTCAAAGTTCTTTGTTGTGTTGAGTTGTATAGGGATGTGCTCCATATTCATATTACGGTGGAATGATGGGGGCTTATGGTCGACCTTCGGTAAGATGCATGATTTCGTATATCTATGTGTGTTTGTATATCTTAAAGATCATCACTATCAGTTTATGGATTTATTTTGATCGTCTTAATAGATTCCACCTCAATCTTTGGATGTGCCAACAAGAATGCGTTTGGCACCAGAAACAGCACCAGAAATAGCGTTCCCTAAAGTTTGGAAAAACAACCTGGTACATTTTATTGAAACAAAGTTGCATTCAACACGAACCCTTGAAAAGATATGCTAAAAGAATAGCATATTTAGATCATCTTACAACAATGAGCTTTCCTTCATATCCTAGTCATTTTGCGATTCTAATGGCTGCAGCAGCTGCTGCCCCAGACGATATCCGAACCTGTGAACACCACATGAACAATAGTAATGTAACCGGCAAATCAAGAAATATTCATTATGAAAGATGATCATACAAGCAAACCTTCTTTCAATGCAAGAAAACTGTGACATCATTTATTATTGTTTATACAGAAATAAATAAATGAATAAATAAATAAAGATAGAAAGGAAGTATACCGACAGTTAGAAATATAAAGCAAGAAAACTAGCCTGTCTTTTACACTGGAGCAGGGTTCCATGACTTCCAATTTGGCAGCAATACTGGCACTGCAGCCTTCTGCAATCTTTTTAAGATAAACCATAGGTGTATTTCCTATCAACTGCACATTATGAGGAATAACAGTAAAAAATACTAAAGAAATTCGAATTATTGGAAAATTAACGCATTCAAGATTGTTAAGGAATGGAATTACTTCGGTAGCGTCTTCTGCTATTCCGATATTGGATCCCATGTTTCTTTGAGGTTACTGAATGATGTAACAACTGCTAAGAAACCATAAAGTTAACGTCAAGAAGTCTGATTCAATAGACCAGATTAACTGTGTTATTCCTCAATCCAAATAGAGCATCAAAACAACTTTTATTAAAAAAACAAAAAAAAACCTCAACATAATGTGCTTAAAACAAAATTGAAGTATTGGTATATTTCCATTGTGCCTTAACAGTTATAATGTGCTTGCCATATTTGCCTTGTACTAGGGGTAAAATGGTCCATGCATTAGTTTTGAAAGGTTTGACCGTTTAGTCAAAATTGACCAAAGTCAGATTATGGTTCAGTTTTGAAAGATTGACTTTTTTAGTCAAAATATACAAAGTCGGTATATGGTTTAATTTTGAAAGATTTGACTTTTTTAGTCTATATTATTCACTCCATATTACTAAGGATTAAAACATATACAAAGGTGCCCACATAGTCATCACATTATATTTATACTAATCATTCAAAAACACTCATTTTTTCTCAATTCCTAGTTCCTACAAACATCTTTACAAATTTTTACATTTTCACATCTACACCACTTCTTACACATAATCAAATTATTTTTGTACCAAATGCAATCAACAATAAAAAATTTTAACCATACAAAAATAAGCAAGAAAATGTATCAGTAAACAAGCAATAAAAAATTTAAATCATAAATAAGCAATAAAAAATTTAACCATAAAACAAAAGGTAAAAGATTTCAAACACAAAATAAAAAAATAAAAGTCTAACAATAAAATAAAAGTATAAAAGATTTAACCATAATATGAATTAATATATAAAATAATCATAAAATAAACATGATATCAGGTGTTTCCACGCTGTAAACAGAATATCACTCATTAGCCCATAATAACATCTTCATAAGCACTTCCATATCTTCTATAATATTTATTGAGAAATCATGGTTATCATCCAAATTGTACACTCCACATGACTACGGATTAAAACATATGCAAAAGTGCCAGATTAGTCATCTCATCAAAATTCATATATATACTAATAATCATTTAAAAACACTCATTTTTTCTATAATGCTACAAATATCTTTACAAATTCTTACATTTCCACATCTATACCGCTTTTTACATTTAATCAAATTATTATTATTATTTTGTAAAATATGAAATAAGTGATAAAAAAAATTAACCATAAATTAACAAATTAAAAAGTTCAGGCATAAAATAAGTAATAAAATAATAAAAACTTTAGCCACAAATAAGCAATAAAAATTCAACCCTACAATGAGCATTAAAAAGTTTAACTATAAAATTAGCAAATAAAAATTTGATCATAAATAAGCAATAAAAAATTTAACCATAAAATAAAAAGGTAAAAAATCCAAACACAAAATATAAAATAAAAGTCTAAGAATAAAGTAAAATATAAAAGATTAAACATAATATGAAAAATATAAAAATTAATTAGAGATAAGGCGTTTCCACGTTGTAAACAGAAGAGGTCACATGTAGGTATAGAAACAACATGGTTTCATGCTTCTGTGCTAATACTTCCATAACTTGCTGCTGCGTTTGGTCTTGAATTGCATGCAGATTTCTTCCTCCGATTCATCTCCCAAGTCAAGTCAACCGTATTTACCATTCTCACGGTAATTACTATTTACATATATACATACTCAGTTAAGTCTTGTACAGGTTTCAATATTTGATGCTAATTTCACTTGCACCTTCTTACTAATCATCACTTGTTAATCGTAATCCTGCATGATTTCAAATTCGAATTTTAGGTCCAATGACGAATTTAAGTGTTAAGAGTTCATGCATGAATATTTAATAGTGGGATTATTGATAATCTATCTGCTCTTAATTGGAGTTTTTTGGTTCAAAAGAGTCATAATAATTAATAATATTATTGTACTTAAGCATGCATTCTACTTTCATCTTATGAAATTGATTATTATTTGGTTATTGTTGCATGCAGGTACATCTTGCTGTTGCATCCCATGTCTTTCACTAACATGCTTCCATCTTTATTCGGTTCGTCTTCTCCGGACGTTCACTAGACTGGGAATCACGGTCTAGCTGTCCTCTAAATGCTCCGTCTTTTACACCAGCAGCTGGTACTTATGATAATATTTGTTAGGAACTTAGAATGGATTAGTTAAGTTATATTGAACTCCATCTTTCGAGGTTAGATATATATGGACAGCAACAGTACTTTAATGCAAGTTATCATCAGCAGCAGCATGCACAACCGACCATGCTTCCGGTCAACAGTGAATTTTTAAATCAGGCGCCACAACCTGAATTTTTTGGGCATAACATTGTAAGTTTCTTACACCTTATGGGTGGTCGTATATTATGAGTGGCAAAACAGGCGGGCCGGATTGGTTTTGGGTTAAACTAGGTCACTTTAGAAAGATATCGATTTGTTTCAGGTCAAAACTGGTCATTTTAAAAAAGGTATCAATTTGTTTCGGGTCAAAAACATGTCATTTTAAAAGGTATTAACCGGTTCGGGTATCAATTTGGTTTGGGTCAAAATGGGTCATTGATAAAAGGTATCTATATGTTTTAGGTAAAAACGGGTCAATTTGGTTTACATATACTTTGTTTGGATTCTTGATCATCTTCAAATTTCTTGGTTGGGTTGACTTGTACAGGGCTGTGCTCCATATCTGAATTATGGTGGAATGATGGGAGCTTACGGGCCACCTTTGGTAAGATACATGATTTCATCTACCTATATATGTTTGTATATCTTCAAAGATCATCACTTTCATTGTATGGACTTATTTTGACTGTCTTAATAGATTCCACCTCAATATGTGGATGTGCCAGCAAGGATACTCTTGGCACCTGAAACGGGACCTAAGCCTGTTTTTGTAAACCCCAAACAATACTACGCAATCCTGCGTCGAAGGGCATCACGAGCAAAAGCAGAGAATGAAAATAAGTTGATAAAAAAGCGGAAGGTGAATTATACTTTATAATATAAAGATGAATTTGTTTGTACAAAACGGTAAATAACATGCTATGTTGGTTTTTATATACAGGCGTATCTTCATGAGTCAAACCATCTACATGCAAAGAACAGGGCAAGGGGTAATGGTGGTTGTTTTTCCAAGAAGGAAGAAGTTGATTCCTCAAACACAACCGCTTCTAGTTCTTCACAGCGTGTGCGGCCAGAGTCGTCTTCTGAAACACCAAGGCAAAGTCACAATGCATCACCGGGATATCATTTACCCTCTTCGGATATAGGAGAGGATTGGCTAAAGATATCAGCACCTAACCAGGATTAGGGGTATTGTTGTTTCTTGTGCCCGGGTTGATGTCAAGACTCGACAGTATTGAAAGGATGCAACTGCATGTGTTTGAGAATTGAAGCCTATCTTGTACAGAGAGAGAGGAGTGAATGGAATCTTGATGTTCAATTTTTTTGTATGTATGCATGTATGTATGTATAATGTGAATAACTTTTGTATGCATGAAGATAGATGAGAAACGATTATAAAAAGTTAAATCCATCAAATTTCATTGCCTAATCTTTGAAGGTAACTTAGCTTAGATGGATTTTCTCTTATATCAACATTCTCACTATATTTCTTTTTTTGAAGCCAGTTCTGGCTATATTTGAACAGTTTTCGTTTCTTGTTGTTAATGCAAACACAGAGCAGGGATTAGGTGGAAGTAACTTTGTTATTCAGGATTGTATTTGTTTGTTTGACTATAAAAGTCAAAAGGTAATCCAGTTTTGTATTTGTTTCTTAATGTTATCGCAGACAGTAGAGCACGATGCTGGTACAGGCTTCACTACAACATCTAAAGGAGCTCCAATAACCAATCATGAGAAAAGGTTCCAATCTTCTGCTGCAAATGTAGCAATAAAAAGATTTTACCATAAAGAAGCAATAAAAAAATTAATAAAAAAATAAAATACAAATAATCATAAAATACAAATACGAAATAATATGAAAAAATAATCATAAAATAAAATAAAAGTCTAAGAAAAAAATAAAGTACAAAAGATAAACATAATATGTAAAATATAAAAAATAATCAGATATCAGGTGTTTCCAAGTTGTGAACAGAAAAGGCCGCACGTAGGTTAGAAACAACGTGGTTTCCTGATTCTGTACGTAGACTTCCATAAATTGCTGCTGCGTTTGGTGTTGAATTGCATGCAGATTTCTTCCTCCGATTCATCTCCAAGTCAAGCATAAACAGCTTCTAAGAAACCATAAAGTCAAAGTCAAGAAGGCTCCTAATTTCATTATTAATGTCATCAATTCTATTTGTGTTCCATAGAGTTAGTAATGTTTTTACTTTTAAAGTCAAAAACTAGTGCTTTTATATTCAGTAAATCAATGCTAACATCTCTTAACTTGTTGGTTCTTTTTAGATAATCCCGTTATTCACTTTCCTTTTGATCATTTTATTCATGAATACTAGCAGTTTTGAATCTGAAACTCGGTTGTTTGACCGCGAAAGTCAAAGTGTAATATTTTTCCATTTTTGGTACAAAACGTGTATGATGGATTATTTTCCACAAACATGAAACAGTCTTACGCTCAGCTGCAGAAATCAATGTGCAATTCAAACTTATAGTGTGCTTCCCATATTAATGTCAGTATCAAGAAAGTCAAACATAAACAGCTACTGAGAAACCATAAAGTCAAAATCAAGAAGTCTAATTCAACAGACCAGATTAACTGTTATTATTTTAAAAAAAATAAACGTTAGCCCGGGACCACGACTTCCATTGGCCGGTTCGGATGAAATTATATTTGATTTGAGCGGCTAACCAGTAATTTTAACTTTTTTGCTCATTCTTTTAATTTGAATAGTTTTCAATGATGATTGTTTTGCTAGGTTTATACTTGAACGTTTGCGTTTACTGGCTAGTCCGGACTTCAACGAGAATGGCCTAAGCAGATAAAAATGCGTGCATGCTTAGTCTTTTGTTTACACATTCTATCTCCTTGTTTACATCCATCCAATCAAAAAAGTAGACACTAAATAATGACCCCGCTTGTTAGCGCGCACTTCATCAATATGCTAATTGAATGGCTTTGTTTTAAGTTGGATGCTATGTTTAAGTTTTATTTGAATGAGTCAAGTGTTTTGGCTGCACACTTTTGAACCAACTATTATGTATTTGATGTTCGGGTATTTTGTATATATATTAGTGTGTTAATTATGTAGTTTTGTTTAGTATATTGTTGGAACTTTGGTACTTCATACGTGCTTTTGTATTTCAGGTCATTGATCGTTAAAGATGTTAAATTGGAGACTTGTACGAGCATGGAATGATATCTCGGGAAGACCGAAGCATAAATTGAAATCTTAGGAAGTGCTAGAAGGATTACCAGGCACTAAACAAGCATATCCTGGGCTAGAAAATAAGTTACGGGGCCCATAATATATGAATTTTAGGTTTCTTGACGAGAGGAATCCAAATATGAAGTTATCTTGGCCCATCGCGTAACGCAATGATCCAGGGAGGAGAACCATCGCGCTACGCGATGGGTCCCACCGACAGGAAAGTTAAGGTTTTTGTTTAAAACATGTTTTGACGACCCTAATCGATATCATTCAGTTTCTAGAGCAGCAAGGAGGAAAATCATCATTCCCATTCATCTCTAGGTCTTATATATGTTCCATATCATCAGAATCGAAGACCGAGAGATGCCAAGACGCGGCTAGTTTCTCCTAGTCATGCCCGGGATGTATATTTGTAATCTTTCAATTATTTTCTCATGTATTAGAACAACTAATTGTATTTATCTCTTTGTTATTCTATGAGTATTGATGTTTAGTATGTCCGTGCATTCAGTCGGTTTAGGTTTTTGTCGATCAGAACGATTAATTTGTCGGTTGCTATAATAATTGCTCATAGGGTTGTGTTGACTAGTTAATTGCAACAAAGCATACAATTGCCCTTAGTTGAGTCACACTGGCAGGGACCGGTTTATAACCAGTGTCGTGTGTTAGCGATTGTGGATGCCTAAGGTTTAGCTCGTTAATCAATCTTTAGTTGACTCATGATAATTAATCTGTTAGGTTGCATGAGAATGTTGTTAATTGCTTACTTGAATTCCCAGGTGTGATTTGCTTTGTTTGACTGAATATTTATTTAAGTTAATTGTTTGCTATTAAGCCAATCCAATTGCTAGTGTGATCAGCACTGTTATTAGTTACTTCATAATGTTAGGAATCGATTTCACATCACACTGACCACATACTCCTCGTGGTTCGACACCCTACTTACCCGACTAACTTAAGGTGATTAGGACACTGATTTTAATTGTTTTTACTAGATAGCGAAAGTCTAGCATCGGTATTCTGAACAAAGTGTTTGATAATTTGAATAATCTATGATTTAGTTATATTTCATTTGTGCCTTAACAATTAGAATGTGCTTGTCATATTTTCTTTGTACCAAGGGTATAATGGTTCAGGTGTTAATTTTGATAGGTTTGATTTTTTTAGTCATAAAAGACTAAAGTTTGATAATGTGGTTATTTTGAAAGATTGTCTTCTTAGTCAAAATTTGATCAAAGTCAAATTATGGTTCAATTTTGAAAGGTTTGACTTTTTTTAGTAAAAGTAGACCAAAGTCAGTATATGGTTCAATTTTAAAAGGTTCGACCTTTTTTAGTTTAAAGTTGACGAAAGTCATATTTCACTTGATGTACCCAAGCTTGGTGCAAAATCATATTCCAACTAATGTACACAACCTAGTGCAAATCATATTAAATGTAAAAAAAAATTGCCAATAATACCCTCATGCTTATGCATGGCACCGTTAAAACAACCGTTAGGCCAAATAATACAAATTTTGCTACCTGTTTCTAGAGATAACAGTTTTGATCATTTGATAATGAATTAGATGAAGCAGGACTTGGGAGTTCTATTCTATTACAAAAGGAAATGATAGCTTAAAAATAATTATGTTCAAGGAAGTAACAAAATAACTATAATTACTTAAAGAAGCTTTTTATTTATAAAAGAGTGTTCCAGTTCAGTTCAGTTCGACTTGTTTTGGCATGTTACCTGAGCCACTTATTTTTGTAACTTTACCTTTTTTCATCCATATTGGTTGGTTTATGTTGGTTGAAATCTATAACAAAACCGCTAGAGCTAGCTAAAGTTGAAACAGAAAATGCAATAAATGCCACGAAGCACATGCTTGACAAGCATGTAAGCTTAATTTAGAAAAAGCTTCCTTTTAGTAATCTTATTAGCTTGAAAAACAATCTCTTAATTGCTTAATATATTCGATAAATCTTTGGAGATTAAAGCAATAAGAACAAACACTTTTATCACAACAAAGATCACTTCATTTGACTCTCATTTTTCCTTTAGCTTTTATCTTCATTAGCCCACATGAACCTCATCATAAGCCCTTCTATATCTTCTACAATATTTATTGGTAATATAAGGTTTGAGAGATCATATCTATTGTCCATATTATTCACTCCACATTGCTAAGGATTTCACATATACAAAGATGTCTGGTTAGTCATCATATTAGATTTATACTAATCATTCAAAAATACTGATTTTCTCTTAACTCCTACATACATCTTTACAATTTTTTACATTTTCACATTTACACCACTATTTACACTTAATCAAAATATTTTTATACCAAATGGAAAAAGCAATGAAAAAATTAACTATAAATAGACGATAAAGAATTTAAACATATAATAAGCATAAACATTTAACTATAAAATAAGCAACAAAAATGTCACCAAGCAATAAAAAATTTAACCACAAACAAATAATAAAATATTTATTCATAAAATAAAAGTGAAAAAAATCCAAACAGAAAAAAAATAAAATAAAAGTCTAACAATAAAATGACGTGTAAAAGATTTAACCATAATATGAAAAATGTAAAATAATCATAAAATAGCTATAATATCATATGTTTTCACATTGTAAACAGAAAATGCAGTTAATGTCGTGAAACATATATTTGGCAGGCATGTAAGCTTAATGTATATATAAAAAAGTGCCTTTTAAGTAAATTTATTTACTAACAATAGACTAAGAGTTCTCTCAAAAGCATTTGCCCTAAAAATGAACAAAAACAGTTGACTGATGTGTATAATGAACTTAGGAAATCTCCTAGCTTCTAAGTGAGTAAAAAAGAAGAAAGAAAGAAAAAAGAACAAACACAAATTTATAGGATTCAAAAAATATAGAATGATGACTACCATTTTACCTGATTTTGGTCTCCTTATTCCACCTATTCTCAAGGGAACCTACCCCATGGTCCAAATGGCCATAAAGACTCAAGATCAGAAAGATAAATATGGAGTTTAAACTAGTAATGTGATTTCCACTCTATGTTATGAGTTCTAGAAAATCAAGTTTTTGAGAGGAAAATGGTGACCAATACATCTTGGAATTAAATAAAAGGTGAGTTTTAAACAAGTAATGTGGTTTTCACTCTAATGTGGTTGGTTAATCTTTATTAAATTTAAGTTTGTATGTAATGTTGCATGATTGAATTTTAGTTTCCTTAACTTATGTTGGTTTTTAGTTGAATACAATCGGAAACATTTAACTTAACAAATAAGCAAACACAAACATTTGTAAATGCATCCAGTTAACTACCACGTTAGATTCACACTCATTTTTCAACAACACTTATTTTCTATCCATTCGTACAAACAACCTTAGAAATCCTTACATTTTCACATATACCACTTTTTACGTCTAATCAGATTACTTTTTATAGCAAATGAAACTACTTACAAAAATAAGCAATAAAAAATCTAACCATAAAATAATAAATTAACAACCATAAATAAGCAACTAAAAATTTAACCACAAGATAAACAACAAAAATTTCAACCATAAAATAAGCAATAAACTTAAATCTCAAATAAGCAATAAAAAATAACCATAACCACAAATAAGCAAATATAAAACTTAACCATAAAAAATATAACTAAATAAAAATACAAAATTTAAAATAAAATATAAAATAGTAATAATAATAAAATAGGTTAATAATTAAAATCTCAGATGAAAGAACACGTTGTGAGATAGAGAATACACGCGTAGTAGTTACAGAAACAACGTGGTTTCTTGCTTCTGATACATATCTGTCCATAAATTGCTGCTGCGTTTCATCTAGAGTTGCATCCAATTCATCTCCAGTATCTAGAGTTTTTACCATTCTGTAGGTCCCAAGGCGGGTGAATCTAACAATGATCTTGGATCAACCTAGCTTAGTGCTAGCGGAAATCACACTAAGCCACCTAAGCGGTCTCGGATCTTGAGATGTTATTTTCGGGTTTTAGAGAGAGAGAGAGAAAGAAAGATATGTGTGTTTTGAGAATTTTGCAAAAGGTTTCCTTTAATTTACAATGAACAACAATTACTCTCATGGCATGCTTCCTATTTATAGGGAAGCATGCATGAGAAGTAAGTTACATCAAATGCCCAATAGGCTTTACAACATTATTTCCCTTGGGCCTAAACATTCACAACTAACAACTAAAGCCCAAAACATAATAAACACAATACAAAAGACTAATATAACAAAATGAGACTAACAATCTCCCTCTAGTCTTTAGTATTGGAACCCGTCGGTGTTGTAATCCAGCCAGCCGTCCTCAGGTAGTGGAAGTTCAACAACTCTTTTAACAAACTTGTTGAAAGCTTCAACTATCCGGTCTGTGTTCTGACGACCGATATCCTCGACGGTTCCCAAGGGAGAGGTATAGAGCTTCTTGATATCTTCTATATGCAGCCTCATTAGCTCGTGCTCGTCAAATACGCAAATCTCAGGCAGATCTTTGCAGCGTATGACGGCCTCCCTGGTCGTGTTGTCGAAATCCCAGCCAATGAAGTCTCGGAGGATGTTAGGAATAAAGGGTTCACCATGGTAGATGATATGACAGTTCTTTGGTGCCCTGTATCTCCACATTGTTCGCGGCTCTCCGGTGGCTGGGTCTATCTCCCTTGGGTTCTTGTACTTTCGACCCTTATTCGGCTCAAAATCTTTGTAGTCGACTTTCGATTGACGATGAAGATAGTCTGGGATCCAACTCTCTAACGTACTCCCAACCGCACCATGGCCTAGAGCCTTTCGAAGATAATTAATGTCAAGCTCTGGTAACGACTTGAGCTCACGGTGGTTGAGATAGATCAGATCACCACTATATCGTCTGATAGCCCAACACGCGTTCTCCTTATTATATTTCGCATAGACAATCAGCGAATCGTCGTGGTAAGGGTAGATGAGCTCGCGTGCGCATGCACGACTTGACACAATATGATTCTTCCTCTTCTTCTTTGGTGGTTCCTGTGTCAAGTCGGCAGTTTGATTAGAGACGGGATCAACAGCAGGAGTCTCTGAAGCTTGAACTTGAGCAGGAGGAGTGTCTGGATTAGGTGAGTAGTTGATGTAGTCATCTTCAACCCCTTCCTCTATATTCTGTTCAATAAGTTGCTCTAAGTTCTTTCCTGCTTCAACAAAGTCATCCATAACACCTGCAAAGTCATCAAGAAATAAATCTTTGTACATATCAGTAATCTATGTGTCATGCTGCCTGACTTTACCGGCCGAGTCATGATCAGCAGGGTCTTGAACTTCATATTTAGCGTGTGAAGATGATTGAGTGATAACTCCACCTCCACCTCCTACTGATCTGGCTCCTCCATCTCTTCCATTCCCACCATCATCATCACCATCGTCATCCTCATCATAGCTATCATGAACGTCATCATCGTCATCATCTTCTTCATCATCATCCTCATCCTCATTCTCTTCTTCGTCATCACCATCATCATCAGCTTGGTCCTGAGGTTGTGCTTGTTGTTTAGGACCCAAGCTTGTACTGACTCCACTAGCGGCTTGGCCACCCTGTTGTACCACATGATCAACAGTTGCCTCTTCTTCAGATTCCACGAATCTAACTCCTCGCAAGGCCACACTTGGACCTGCGGTAGGCTGCGAACCGCCAGCCTGAGAAGTCTCTCCCGACCTTCTTCAACTCTTGAAGACTTTATCAAGTAGATCCTCCAGACCATGAAAGTCATCTTCATGAATACCTATAAGGTCTGAGGCCGCTTGATATTTGCTCTCCAACTCTTCGTTTGTCTTCAGTTGGAGCTCATTAAGACAATCATGTTCCATCACCTTTTTTTGAATCGCCTCCATTTCAGCTCTGAGTGTATCGAGGGAGCAGATGAAGCGAGCTGATTTTCTAAGTTTGTGACTCTGGAGTTTGTAGCTTCATTTTCAACATCCCATCTTCGAGAGGCATCCTCAATCTTCTTGTTGAGACTAGTTCTGAGAGCACTTGCACTTGGAAGGCTTTTCTCAAGAGTAGCTAGTCTGTCAGCAAGCCTGGAATGATCTGCTCGTAGATTGGCATTTTGAGATGCTTCGTTGTTCAGTAGCAGTTGTTGATTCTGGACTCTGGTGTGAAGCGTGTTAATCAACAATCTTTGGTTTTCCAATTGAGCCTCGTTCACTGCTTTCACTTCCTCCAGAACCTGAACCCTCTCCTTCAACTCTGCCTTCTCCTTCTCATCTACAACCTCCTTTACTTTCAAATCCTTAATAAAATGAAGAAGACCTATCTCTCGTTTCGCCCTTTTTGCGTTGGATTCCTCCAGTGGGACGATCCTATCGAGGATAGGGTCGGCGTATACTGGAGGTGTTGACGATTTCCCTCGGGCAATGGGTTTGGGTGAAATGATAGTGGATGGTGATGTGAAGGACAATATGGGTGGTGAGGTTGTTTGCAAAGGTAGCGTGATGGGTTGGGTATGGATTGGTGAAGTTGTAGTGATGGGTGGTGTTGGTTGTGTCACAAGTGGTGTTATGGTTTGGGTTGGGGAAGTTATAACGGTTTAGCTCCATAAGCTTGTTGTTTGGATTGGTGAGCTGAAGACGGATGATGTGAAAATGGAGGAAGTCGTTGCTTCGGTGAATGGTTGAGTGGGTGGTGTTGTGAATTGGGAGGGTTCGGATTCGGTTTGAGGTGGTGAGGGTGGTATTTGGGGTAGGAAGGTAGATATTGGTTGGTCTGTTGGAGTGGGATTAGGTGAGGATTCAGGTGAGTCGTGGAGTAAGGTTTTGGTTTTCTTGGATTTGGATTTCTTTCTGGTCTTTGTCTTCTTGTAGGTAGGGATTTGGATTTTTGTTACATCTAATGCTTTAAGGGCTTGGGCCAGGGTTTCTTTGGTGATTTTGGGTTGGTCAGATGGTTTGTCTTGTGAGGGAATCTTGACAAGAAACTTGGATGACTTCTAGGAGTCCCCAAGTTTCCTCGGACGCTTCAAGGGCGGCTGGTCTTCCTGTTCCTCCTCTAGCTCAATAAACTTGCCCTTCTCAGCATCCTTCCTTTTTAAATCATGCTTGGCTTTAGTGCAGTCCTCGGCCGGCTCATCACTAGAATCAGCCTCAATCTCAGCATCCAACTCCTCAATCTCTTCACTTTCAACATCTTCATCACCCGCAGTTTCAGTCTCCTCAAACAAACCGAACTTAGAACCCGGCCTTGGTCCTTCATACTGATGTCCCCTTCCTTTGGTGCTCAGCAACACACCAAAGATTGAAATCTTGATCTCATTCACATGATAGGGCTCAGGAAGTGACTTCTTGTCCTTAGCTTTCTTTGACCACGGCCTTGGAACATATGGGATCAAATCATCCAGGAGCATCTGTACGAATCTCGGGTACATAAGTCACGTGGCTCCACTCCTGATGTTCCCCAACATGCACAGGAATATTCTTCGAGAGTAATTGAACTTCTCTCGAGTCGTTAAAGCAAACATGATCCTGACCCAGTCCACACTCATGCTATCAAATTGTAACACCGTGAAAATACCCCATCTAATTTTAGGCCAAAAATGTAATGTTTAGAAGTTAAAGGGCTAAAAATGTCAAATCCGGAATTAGAAGGACTGAAAATGAAATTTTGCACCTTCGTGTATTGCGAAGATGCAAAGAAGGAACGTCTTCGCGAATCGCGAAGATGCTAGCACACATTTCAACGTTATCCATTGACGTGGTGACACGTGGCAGCCTAGGGTTGACATGCAGAATTGCGGCGCCGACTTAAGCAGCTTCGCGTATCGCGAACTGGCTCAGGCAAACATCTTCGCGTATCACGAAGATGCACAAAAACGAGTATAAATAGGGCAGCCACGAGCTCAGTCGTTTTCTTCCCATTTTCATACTTTTCTCACACACATAACCTAGGGAGTCGTGCCAAGAGAGTTCTGGTGGTTCCGAGGCTGTTTTAGCAAAGAATCGGGGTGTTGTTACGCTGCCAAACAAGCTGTTAATCTTGAAAACGAAGTGCAAATCGAAGTGCTGCTGATTTCTTAAGTTCTTAAGTCCCCCGATTAAGGTAGGATTAAGGTTAAGTTACTTTACTGGTTACTGTAAATACATAAGATATTGCTTAGACAAAGGTATAGTCGTTAAACCGTAATTATTTTCCAAGTAATGTTTTTATAAAGCAAAGACGTTACTTCCACGAGAAGTAATGTTATCAAAACTATTATTTTGATGGTCATGTAGTAACTGGAAGTGGGATATCATTAGTAGACTCTTTTTGCCTAAGGAAAGCAATTCGTATACATCCCAATCAACCGCGAGACCTGTTTGCTTACCTGGTGAAGTTTGCCAACGTGATATCCTTTATTAGGCCAAAGTATGCTATTCCAAACGTCACATGTAAATCCAAAGTATTTTCATAAAATGACTATAACTATACTAAGGTGAGGTCAGACCTAAGAGTCTGCTGATCAAACCTCGATTCTGCTGAACTGAATCAAACCTAGGAGTCTGCTGATCAGACCTCGAGTCTGCTGAAACTGTAACAGACTTAAAGTCTACTGAATAATACCAACTAGGTACTTATGCATACCTATTATGAATATAGGTTAATAGCATACTAAAGCCAAGGGGTTGATATTTCCAACTGATAATATAAGGTGAACACGTTAACCTTTTACTGTCTGAACTGATTTTACTCTTGTAATAGACTGGTTGTTTGTTACAAAGAGTCTGATAAATGTTTGCATGAGATAAAATCTCTAAAATCGTTATAATACAAAATAGATAATAAAAAGCAACTCAGACCGAATACACATGTGTCTGGATCCAAACATAACTGATAATTGGCATACAAAACCAAGTCAATCATAACCAGTTCTCCATAAGGGTTACATAGCCTAGGGGAAGGTTGTCTCCGAACAGGGGCTATGTACTCGGGGAACCTTTGAATTGTGTGTGTAGGGCAGTGGTGCAAATCCCGGGAACGGACAGGCATTCCTGCTGAGTTTGTGAAACAGAAAACTATGTTTGTATTTAACGACTGTTATAAATGTTTTATCGAGTCAACGTTTCACCAGCATATAGCTGACGTGTTTTTCCCACCCTTGCAGGTAATTAGATGACAATATATGGTATACAAGGATTGGAGTTATAGAAGATCGCTCGAGATGGCTCGTTTTTGAATATTATAAATCCTTGTATTAATAATATCACTGTTTGTAAAACTGCAACTCGGGTGTTTAATTCCCGAGTAATTTTGATAATGTAAATAATATTTTAATATATAAAGACTTCCGCTAAAATGAACTCGCTACTCTGATATATTTACAAAACAGGTACCAACTGTTGGTCACACCTCTAGGCCATGGACCGAGGTGTGACAGGTTGGTATCAGAGCCATCGGTTTCAGCGAATTAGGTATAAATAAAATTTAGTACTTAAGTTTTAACATTTATCTGATAAAGTATGGATAAGTTATGATTGGTAGTCTGTCTATCCCTAAGTTGTTATATATGCAGATGTCATACACTAACTACTACGGACAAAAACGTCGGGTTGCAAGGCGATCTAATCCTGCCCCCGATGCTGAGCCGTCTGACCGAGTTAGCACAAACTTTGGTCCTAGGTGGCCAACTGTTTCGGTAAATCCGACTGAACCGGTGCACGTGAACCCGCCTGATTTGAACAATTTTAATCCGATGAATCCGAACCAGCCAAACCCTGCTGATCAAATCGATCCTTACTTGGCTTATGGAAGCCAACCTATTTATACTCCGGGAAGTCCAGAAATGCCAATCGAAATATCCAGTGACACTTCAGAGAGACCGGTACTCGAAATTACTATCCATACGGAGATATGGAAGTTCAGAGTAGAGTTAAACAAGAAACGAGTACTGAATCCTCGAGTTGGATGAACTGTCATTCCAACCAGAGTCTGTGGCATTTTGGATCACCCCCACCAGGTGCTCAAACTTTAGCTGAACCAAGTCGAAGACAGGTTTATTATTCTGATAATCCTAATTTTCCACCGTATCACGGACCTATACCAACCATAGCTGAACAAGCAAACGAGATACGGGAAGAAGCCCGCTTGATTGAAGAATTTTATACAACCAACCTTCCTGATGAGGAAATGCAGACTTATATAGCGAATCCTCACTTGTATCCGAGAGAAAACGCTTATCTTTTTACTTCGGCATCCGCACCGGTAGGGTATCCCAACCCACCCAACTTGGTGATGGATGAATTAAGAAACGAAAGGATCAAGAAGAAAAAGATGGGCGATAAGATCATAAAAAAATGTGATAAGATGAAGAAGTTGGTTAAGAAATGGGCTAAGGATTAGGATTATATAACTGATATTGTTGTATTTCTATCTTTTTGTAATACTATGAATAAAAGTTTGCGTGTTGTGTTTTTAAATTCGTATATTCATATGATTTACAGAATGTCTGAACAACGAGAAACCCGAGTCGTTCAAGGGAGTCAAGCTGACAAAGCAAAGACCCCTGAAAATAATAATTCACTTCCTGAAGAATATATTGGAGGAATACGTGATATGATAAAAGAAACGGTTTCCCCACTAATCAAGGAAGCTGTAACTCCTCTAATAAAGATGGTGCAAGACTACACGGTTAGTTCTAAAAGTTTAGCCAAGTCAAATTCGGTAAAACAAACGTAGCCAAGCCATAGCGTATCAATGCATTCAAAAAGAAAAGAAACTGAAAATACAAAAGATGAGAAAGAAAAGAAACAAGAAGGTTGTGAAAGTTCCACTGCTGAACACGTTCCTAGCAAAACAAAAAGAGCAAAAGTTAGCACGGGATGTACCTTCAAAGATTTTCAAGTGTATAAACCAAATGAGTTCTATGGGGATAAAGGGGCAATAACAACGCTCCGTTGGATTGAGGAAATGGAATCCATAGTGATAATAAGTAAATGCACCGAAGAAGAAAGCATCCAGTACTTTTCTCAAATGTTTAAAGGAGAGGCACTAGAGTGGTGGAACACGTTAATTGAAATCAAGGGAAGGAGTAACATGTACAATCTGGAATGGAAAACTTTCAAGGAACTGGTTAAACAAAGGTTCTGCCTGATACATGAAGTTGATCAGATTCAGACCAAGTTATGGAATCATAAGGTTTCGGCACTAATCTCAAGGAATACAACACGAAGTTCCTTGAATACTGTAGACTTATACCGCATCTGGTTACACCGGAGTACAACAAAGTAACCAGATACATTTATAGGTTGCCAAAAGAAATTTGTGATCATGTAAGATCACACATGCCTGCTAGTATTGAATATGCAATTGAATTAGCAGGATATCTGATGGAAAGTATGATTCGAAATAAGGATGAAGAGAAAAAGATGGTGGTAGAAAGGAGGAGAGAGAATGATGGTAGACAGAAGTTTGGAAAAGGTAGAGACGGGTCAAGTGTGTTCAATCGACCACTGTGTAAAAGTTGTGAAAAAAGGCACGAAGGAAAGTGCATGAGACCGGTTGTGAGGTCCGAAGTTCGTAAATTTGATCCATTCTCGACCTGTAATTTCTGTAAGAGACCAGGGCACAAGGAGGAGGATTGTCAGAAAAAGTTCATTGTCTGTTTTGAATGTGGTGAGAAGGGGCATTTTAGTGCGAAATGCACTAAAAAGAAGCCAGTTATAGGAGGCTCTAGCGGTAGTGGTGCTAGAAACGAAGGGAAGAAAGGGAATGCACGAGCATTCATGCTTAACACTCAAAAGAAGGGAGAATTACCAGATATGATTACTGGTATGTTTCTTATCAATAACGTTTATGCTAGAGTATTGTTTGATTCAGGCGCAAATCAAAGTTTTAAAGATTATAAATTCTGTGATCTATTGAATGAACCTCTAGCTAAGTTAAATACGAAATATGAGGTAGAAACGGCTAATGGATCTTTAATTAAAATATCTGAGGTATTAAATAGTTATATTACCTTAGCCGGATATGAAATGCCAGTGCAATTGTTACCAATGGAGTTAGCTGGATTTGATGTTATTTTAGGGATGGACTGGTTAGCCACCAACCAAGCCCGAATACTATGTAACAAAAAGGTTATTGAAATTCTAACTCCAAATAAGAAAATGATACGAATAGCTGGCAATAAAGAATCTGGTAAAATAGGAATCATTTAAAAAATAAAGGCTAGTCATTTATTGGGAAAAGGTTGCTTAGCATTCATGGCTTATGTAACCAAGGAGCCCGAGCCTAAGAAACTAGAAGAGGTCCCAATTGTCGCTGAATTCAAGGATGTATTTCCTGACGAGTTTGCTGGAATTCCGCCCGATCAAGAAGTTGAGTTTAGAATCGACTTAGTTCCGGGAACAGCTCCAATTGCTAAATCTCCTTATAGATTAGCACCAACTGAGATGAAGGAACTGAAAAAGCAGTTGGACGAATTATTGGAAAAAGGATTTATACGACCAAGTTCTTCACCCTGGGGAGCTCCAATATTGTTTGTTAAGAAGAAAGACGGATCAATGAGGATGTGTATTGACTACCGGGAATTGAATAAAGTCACGATCAAGAATCGATATCCGTTGCCGAGGATTGATGATCTTTTCGATCAATTACAAGGAGCAAGTTGTTTTTCAAAATTGATCTAAGATCCGGGTATCATCAATTGAAGGTCCAAGAAGAAGATATATCCAAGACTGCATTTAGAACCCGATACGGACATTATGAGTTCACTGTTATGCCTTTTGGACTCACTAATGCTCCGGCAGCTTTTATGGACATGATGAACCGAATCTGCAAACCTTACTTGGATAAGTTTGTTATTGTCTTTATTGATGACATTCTTATCTATTCCAAGACGAAAGAAGAACACCAAGCTCATTCAAAAACCATACTAGAAACATTAAGGAAAGAGAAGATTTATGCCAAATTCTCAAAATGCCAATTCTGGTTATCTGAAGTACAGTTTCTTGGACATATTGTTAATAAGAAAGATGGGAGATATTTCTTCTCAATGCTCTTCCATTCTGTGTCATATCCCATCTGAGTAACAAAATCAACGAGCTTCTTCTTATCTCCCTTCTCATATGTATAATCTAGCTCGTCAGCAATGTTCAACACCCGTCTAATGTCTACTTCAGTAATCGTTAACTCCTTCCCGGCAACCTTAGTAGTGAAGGATAGAGAATCATTAGCTATATGAGCAAAAGCCCAGAAATCCAAGATCCACTTGTAGTAAATAGCTGGATCAGCAGATATAGCGTGTGCAAGGGGTGTTTGCTTAAGTCCCTTGACCATAGATGTGAACGCTTTGTCCTTTCTAGACTTTGGAAGATCAAGAGCACAAAACTGATTATGTCCTTGAAACTAATACCACAAGATTATGAGAATCATCATTAGATAAAAGCAAAACAAGATAAGTTATATACATATGCCTTAAGCATTTACATAGTACTTAACTTAGTTAAAATGTGCATTTTAGATTTTATAAGTTAGTTAATAATCTACTAAGTCCAATATGTATAAGGTTCCAGTCCAAAACAGTCTGTGAGTTCAAACAGTTTATTAGTTCAATATAGTCCAGTGGATATTAGTCTGAAAAACAAAAAAAAATGCCAAGTTAGAGTTTTTCGCATGGACTTATTTCGCTTCGCATGAACCCAAGCGAAGCGAGACAGATATGTTTCGCTTCACATGATCTCAAGCGAAGCGAAGCAGCGACTTCATTTCGCTTCGCATGAGCCCAAGCGAAGCGAAATAGATTTGTTTCGCTTCGCATGATCTCAATCGAAGCGAAGCAGAGACTTATTTCGCTTCGCATGAACTCAAGCGAAGCGAAAAACCCTTTTCATGCGAAAAAGTTTCACTTTGCCCTTTTTGATCTTTTGTTCATTTCGCGTGTATCGCCAAGACCCGAATTGGGTTTCTGGAAAGTTTGAACCTAAAACACTTTGGTTTACTTGGTCAATTGAACCTTAGAACCCATGACAAACCCTATAACTACAAACTGTACAAAATCAAGTCTAAAACTAACAAATAATGATGAAAAACATAAATCTAAGGTCCTAAGAACATGTTATGATCATGAGAACACCAAAAGTCATGAGATCTGTCTTAGATCTAGCCGACGGTTCATAAGAACCGTCGTCTTGATCCAAGAGAACCCAGAAACACAGATGAAATGATGCAATTAGATGTTTATGTTGTTATACCGAAGGAGCGTGATCTGGATTCAAAGGCATATTTGATAATGAAGGGTCGGATCGTTGATGATTTGAAAGAAAGTTAGGGTTTGAAGTTTTGAAGATGAGAGAGAAGAGAGAAAGTGAAAAGTAAAAGTGTTTGGTGAATAGTGAAAGATATTTTAGGTTTCCCACTTATATAGGGTTAGCCTATCTCGCGATAAGGTCAAAACATCGCGAGTATTCATCGAAAATACACTCTCAGTCCTCGATCTTTAAAAATATTTGCATTTTCAAATCCGAAAAACATTTACTCACCGAATCCAAACACTTTTTTAATTTTTATAATTTTCTTTTGTCGGTCAATTACTGTTAATCTTTGCACTGACGATCTCTTAAGAATAAGCATAAAATTAAAATAAAATTAAATAAAATACTAATAAAATTAAAAATAAAATTAAATAAAATAAAAAATAAAGATAAAAATAAAAATTAAAATATTTAACTGTACAAGTACTTAAAATTTTAAAAAAAACAAAAACAAAACAAAATGAACAAAAACTTTAGATTAAGATAATATTAAATTAATTTACATAGATCCTTTCTTTATTTAATTTACAAAGAACGATCTTGACATGGAATCATATTGATTTGTAAAGCCCTAGATCACGTCTCCATTTTGAAGTTATTGTGACACAAATTCATCATTGACTGTAGATATTGTTCACATTTTTAACTTGACAAGTGTTTTGATGTCAAAGTGATAATTTTGAAGTTCAATTAGGCACAGTGCTTATGTGGCCCCCACTTAATCAGACATGTTACTGATTCCATCATATCTCGGGTTTACTTTGTGTTAACATATCACCTCAACTTGACTTAAACCTTTCTTAGTTGATCACAATATTCTTATTAACACACTAGACACTTTGTCCTTGTACATACGACTCTTTGTACACTTGACTATATCTATAAACATTAAAATAAAGCAGAAGTTCAGGCCATAACAATCAGGTCGGATAATACCATATTATCGCACAGAGAAAGTCCAAGGCTTGAACAAAAGAAAGAAAATAAAACAAAGCAGAAGACTCAGGGCCTTAACGTTCAAATCTTGTATGACTACAAACGTAGAAAGTTGTGACATCCGTGGCAAAACCGAGTACACCTTAGTACTTACAAACTCGAATAAGCGTTTAACCGTTTACTGCGTAACGAACAAACGAATAACCAAACGGGTCTGGTTATGACCCAGATATCCTGAGGGGCCATCTATACGAGATATATGTCTATTATAAGCCAACATACTGATATTAAGGCCTTAGTATGATAGCAAACTAGTTAAACGAAAACATGCTCGTTTAACTACCCGCTATGGACTTAAACGCGAAAGATAGTTATAAACCAAGCATTGTATCATCCGTTAAGCCGAAAAAGACTTACCAAACACTTACATGAAATTTTTTAAGCGATCCGTGAAAATATTTTCGATTTTTACAAACGTATGGTATGTTTTTATAATTTTACACAAAACTAGCCGAAAAACACTCGTTTTTGCTCCGTTTGTCGCACCCGATATATTTTTGTCGCCAAAAACTGAACCTGAAATAAATTTGGACTCGGCATTTCACGTTCGGGCACGTAAATCGAGAAAAGTGGGCCAAATGGGCCCAAAAGGGGGCCCAACAAGCCCAGCCCGCCAAAGAAGACTTTTCCCCCCTTAAACCCTTTTCATATTTAAACAAGTCCAAGATAGTTTTGAAGCCATTTTCTTGTGGAGAAATCTGTAGAACAACCTGGTCCTCTCAAAACCCAGCAAGAACAAGGTAAAAAGCTTCATTTTTTGGCTAAGTTTAACTCGTTTAAACTCGATTAATACCATATAAACATAGCTTGATTGCCAAAAATCATTCCTAACCATGTAAAAACCCTAAAAATAGTCCATAAACATTTTTTGATCATACACATGGTGAGGAACCTGTTTTGATAGTTTTTTTTGGCCATAAGCACGGATTAAAGGGTTGAAACGACATTTTTACGGTTCAAAAGTTCGTTTTTGTGCACTAGCCGAAACCCTAAGTTAAAGGGCTATTTTATTGATGAAACCTGCTTGGTTTGTGATATAGAACCTGTACCTAGCCTAAATAGGAGCACAAGAGCTTGAAAAGTTGATTAGAAAGGCGAAAACGAACCAAAACCGCTAAGGTAATGCCGAAACACTCGCTTACGGGCTGTTTAGGTTAAGGTTGTGATGTGCATATTTTTAGGTCTTGAAATTTTTCAGGAACATCAGGGACCATGTCAATAAGTCCCTGTTTTGATTTGGTAATTTTTTGAACATCCGAGAATATTTGGCGAATTTATTACCGAATTGGGACATTTATTTGGGAAAAATAGCTAAAATACTTCAAAAATTATGAAATTTTTCTGGAAACTCAGATTTGATGTATTTTGATTACATATGAATTTTGAAATCATTTGGAGAAGTCTAAAGGTGTTTTGTACATATGCGTTCATGCGAATTTTTATAGCCGATTTGGGCTGAAAAGAATATTGAACAAGCTTTTTACATTCTGTAATTGATACAGGTTGTTTTGGGACATGATTTGAGTATTCAGGAATTTTTGTGGAATTTTTGGAAATTGTTTGGGATAAGCAGACGATTTTCAAGCGAAATATAGCTGATAAAATGAATTTTTATAAATTATTATATCAGTAAATAATTCCATAAA
Organism: Bidens hawaiensis; assembly: GCF_021521415.1. Lineage (NCBI taxonomy): Eukaryota > Viridiplantae > Streptophyta > Magnoliopsida > Asterales > Asteraceae > Bidens > Bidens hawaiensis. The sequence continues at coordinate 122,242 of NW_027493673.1, read as the reverse complement.
TATTTTTATAAAAATCTACATATTTTAATTGATAAGTCATTAAATTTTCATAATTTAATGATTAACGATTAATTAATTATGTTAATTTAAAGATTAAACAAATTCAGTTTTTATAAAAACCGGCAAGTTCGCGACTAGCGAACCTGCGGGAATATCAAAACACCAAGAGTGATCAAAAATCATATTTTTGGACTAATTAAGTAAAAACGAACTTTTCTATGAAAAACCTGGACAATCCGGATAGATTGTGCGCGTTTCTTCTCAAATAAAACTGAATAAACGGAAACGGGCCCCGTGGCTAATCCGGAACCCCAGTATGTGATCCTTCTTTATAACTTAATCATTTTATTAACCAATACATTTACCCAAGCTTATTTTCCCATAACTGTTTTCTGAACGCGTAAACGAACAACTTGGCCCAGCTGGGAAAACAGGAATCTGAGCCAAGTTCGGTTTTAAGTATTAGACATTGAACAACATCACAACCTAAGCCTATTGCCACTTTCTGGGCGTTCCAACTATACCCAGATTAGTTATACAACCCAATTTAGTACTGAGATTATAATAATATTAAAATATTAATATTTTTATAATATGGACTATAGGGACTAAGTGATAGCAAGGGAAACGAACCCCGAGCTGACCTCGCACTGAGTGCCTACAAAACTGTGAGTTTCATGACCCCACTCTTTAAACTATTTTACGAACTTTTGGGGTGGAAAGCATGTTTATACACGTTATCTATCTGAAAACGGACCAGGATATAAAATATCTGAACATTTATATATGAAAAGTCCCTACAAACATAATGATTGACTACGTGCTGATGAAAGATGATTATTATCGTTGATTGATATATTGAGTGGAGATAATACGAATTGCAAAACATAATGAAATTACACATGACAGCATGTTTATACAAACACGTTATGTAATGTTAAACATAACTAATTTGGGAGACCACGTGGTCTGTAATGGCCATGGGGATAACGTGGTCTGTGATGATTATGGGGCTATTGTGGGCGGAAGGGGGCCACAATAGTAATAAACTAAAGTTGAGTATGGCCTATAAGCCAAGTTCTGCTGCAACTTACTAAACTAAAGTTGAGTATGGCCTATGAGCCAAGTTCTGCTGCAACTTACTAAACTAAAGTTTAGTATGGCCTATGAGCCAAGTTCTGCTGCAACTTATAAACTAAAGTTGAGTATGGCCTATGAGCCAAGTTCTGCTGCAACTTATTAAACGAACTAACTTGATTATGACATGAATGTTAAGAAAATAATGTGATTATGCGTATTGTGGGCGGATGGGGAGCCACAGTATTTGGTGATACGTGATAAATACAATATGTGTATATGTGTCTATATACATGCTATATGATTAGCCATAGGAAATACTATGTGTAGAATATACTAATTATTTGCGTGTACACTATATAATGTTTGAGTTTACGTGGAATCATTGTGGGTGGAAGGGGGACCACAGTGGTTGATGTTAACGCGGAACCGTTGTGGGCGGAAGGGGGGCCACAGTGGTTGAGTTTATGTGGAACCGTTGTGGGAGGAAGGGGGTCCACAGTGGTTGGTTAAACACGGAAATTGGAAACAGGTAGTACGAACAAACAATCACGATTTTACCGAAATTTCGAATTTATATTATAAACTTACATGTGTGCATATGCACACACAAGGATATGGCTGTACATATTTATACAAACGTAAATACATATTTTTACATACGCGCGTACATACAAACTATGACTGTGTGGTACGCAGAACTGATTTCGTTAAACTTATGAAACTCACCAACTATTCGTAGTTGACCTATTTTAACATGCTTTTCAGGTAATCAGATATGAGAAGTAATTTCCTGTGCGTTACGTGTCTGATTGGTGATTGATGTCATGGGCATTTGAGTTAGAAGTAAAGTAATTGAAGAACCGGTTTGATTGTATCACCTAGTTTGTAAAAGATGTTAGAACGATATAATATATTGTAAATTAGTTAGTAATGTTTCTTTATGAACAATGTATTTGATACCAGTTGTATCTGTTGCATTTCCGTTTTACGCTTCCGCAATTCGCTTAACGGGGTGTGACAAAAGTCCAAGGCTTGAGTCGAAAATAAATGAAGAAATAAAGCAGAAGTTAAAATTCCTAAGACTGACTCTTTTTCTTGATTTTTCTTTCGTTTTGGGTCTGTGTGGGAGTTTGTGCTGTTTGCATTTAGAGCAAGATAAATATTTTTCAGCACAGTGAAAAGATTTTACTGGTAAACCCCACACATGGTCACCTTTAACCAGCTTATTCAAGTTCTTACAGTTGACGTGACCCAAATGTTGATGCCATAAGGACGAATCGTTCTCCGAGGCCTTGGACATCAAGCAAGAAGCAGAACGCATGGAATAATTGCTTCTCATGTCCAGAATGTATGCATCTTTGTGCCTCGGAGTACGCAACATGATCCACTCTTCAGGAACTTTAAACCCTGGTTTTAGAATGAGACATTCATTTTCTGTAAATAGGGTTGAGAATTTCTTATCAAAGATTTGAGACACGCTAAGCAGGTTCTGGTTGAGCTGTTCCACCAGATTGACCTCATCGAATGTCAAAGTACCATTCGACACCTTCCCTTGTTTGGTTATTTCTCCTCCAATGTCGCCGGCAAAAGAAACGTGTCCACCATCGAATGATTTGATGTCGAACAACAGGGACTCGTTTCCTGTCATGTGTCAGGTGCAGCCACTGTCCAAGTACCAGATGCTGTTGACAGGCCTTCCTGGCTGACCCTACACACACGAATAACCAGTTAGTGGAGGGTTTCCTGAGACGTACTTGTCTCGGGAAAATTAAACACAAAATTACCAAGTTTAATTTTATGATTTCTGAAAATGTAGTCTTTTGGTGAGTCAGAATCTGAAGAGCAATTCCTCGAGGAACTTGAATTATGATTTCCTCGGTTTTGAAATGGTTTTCTTGATTGCCTTCGTTTTGGTTTAGGCTTAACCACAAAATTTTCTTGATTAGCCTTCGAGAAAACCTTTGAAGGGTTCTTGGGCTTTTCAGCTTCAAATCCCTTAGCTAACCTCTTCCTTTCACTTTGGGTTAGCCAGAAAGGTTTCTTGGGTTTTTCGGTTCTTTTGGGTCTTAAATCTGTCTCACTGGATGAAGTGTAAGTTTGGTTAGGCATTTTCTTATTTTGAGCAGGAAACTTAGAAAATGTCTGACCAAACTTACTGTTTAGATCTCTTTGTTGCTTATGCCAGTTTTTGCAATGTCTTGCAAGATGAGACGGATTTCCACAAACAAAACAACATTTTCTTTGGTTCCATTTATAGATATCTTGATCACTGAGATGTGTGGGATAAGGTGATGTAGTTGGGTTACATTTCTATAACTTGTATCTGTTTTATAATGATGAACATTTGAAAATTTTAAAGCAAAATAGTTTGAATGTCTAGGTTTCTGTTGAGAATAATAATAGTTACTATCAATCTGATCATAATATTGAGCACTATTGTTTAAATTTGTATATTTTGAAAATGAGGTTTTCTTTTGTGGCACGTATTTACAGGAAGTGCTTGGTTTTTCATTTTCAAATTTGGATTTCTCTTTTACTAAGTTCTCAACATTATGATCAGTTGATGAGCAACTCTGACTAGTCTGTTCATTAACCTTGACTTCAATGGATTCATCAAAAACAGTTTCACATTCTGAATCATAAGAAGAACATTCACTTTCATTACAAATATTTGTACAACAGTCATCACCAGATGTTTCACAAAACACAGCTTTTGATCCTGACATTAAGCTTCATAACATTGATTCACACACTTTATTACAGACAGGATTGTTAATCGTTTTTGTTAGACCCACACAGGATTCAAAACGGGGTTCTAACTCTCCTTTTGGTTTACAACCCTGGTTAACCTCCCCACAATCACCACTTACATCACCTGCTACACAAGACACATTGACGTTAGACTTATCAGATGATGGAATTTGAACTTTTGATGGAGAGGCAGAAGGAACAAATTTCACTGGTTTTGATACCTTACCAATCCCATAAGCCATCTCTTCATCAGGAGAAGTATTATAGCTAAAATGGGGCAGGCAAGTGTAATTATCATTCATTGGTGGAGGCACCGCTGAATAATCATAACCTAGCCCTGATTTAACTTTAGTACTTCTCTGAGCTCCAATAAGATCATCTAATTGCTCAGGTGATGATTCAAATCTTTCAACTTGTTTTTCTTTTTCTCGTTTATCAGAAATATCAAGTTTCAACTTTTCAATCTCATCTTTTAAATTACTAACTATGTTCTTATAATAGATGACATTCTGCTCCTTTTGAAAGATTTTAAGTTTAAGATTTGTAACATCATTGTGATGAGTTTTAATCTTTTCAACATAGATCTTGTCAGCCTTTACATATTCAGCATTTAGTTGACGAAGTTTTGCATTTTCTTTCAAAACTTCGTCCTAAAGATATCTATAATATGTAACTTTATTCACACAAGCTTGAGAGCAAAGATTTTTATTTACCTCATTAGAGGGTGACGCATCAGAACTTGCAGTGTAGACGAAGAAGCTTCATTGTTTGTTGTGAAAGCCATGCCAGCCATGTTGAGAGGATTCTGCATCTCTTTGAATTGATCATCCCAATCGATACCAGTTTGGACCTCCGATTGGGAGACAAGGGCCTTTGAGTTTGTACTTGAATTGCCTTTGTGTGGATGATTCCCAACTCTTTGAGCTGAGCTGCTTGGCTTCTGCACCTCATGCCTCTTTCTAGCAACTTTGCTGTTTTCTTAATCTGTCACCTCGGTCACACGAATATCATTTGCTGGCTTTGAGGGATTCGTGCATTCTCGTGAAAAGTGACTCATCTCACCACAGTTGTAGCATCGTAGCTTTGACTTGTCAAATCCAATCCTTTTTCTGTCAGAGTCATTGAAGCTATCCTTCCCATACGTCTTCATGAAGTTTGTGGCTCTTTGCACAGCCATTGCCATTTGGTACTTGATATCCAACTTTTCAAGATCCTTTTGATTGATATCTTTCAAATCCCCAGCCTCAAACTGTGGTTGCAATAGATTTCCCTGCAATAATTCTTCATGACAGAAAGGCATGAACTATTGAGACATTTGAATCATTCAGCAATGGAAGAGCTTCACAGTAACTTGAAGGTTTGCTTGGTTGAGGTTTTGAAGATGTGGAAATCCCTTGAGCTTTTAATGCTTGGGCAACCGCACTGTCGACTGCCTTTTGAAATGAACTTGTACTGGAAGAATCTGATTGATTGCTGATTGAGATGAAAGCAGTTGGTTGTGAAGGCACACTTGGGGAGTACTTAGGAGTGGTCACATGATACACATTCTGTTGAGTCTTGCTAATAAAAGCAGTTGGCATTTAGGAAGCAGTACTCACTCCAGCTTGATTCAGAGAACTTAGATGATTGCTCATTCTCATCTGCTTATCCATTTCAAATGACTTGATAGTAGAAATCAAATCACTGTTTGTCATGGCATTTAGATTTGTAGTTCTCTTGATTGTGATTGTGTTTGTACTCCAACTGTAGGGCAACGAATTCATCAACTTGTGATTGACCTCAGAGTTGGTTATGTTGACACTGGCAGCTCTGACTCTAACCATCAGCTTCTCAGATCTCTTTACCAAATCCAACACAGCTTCACATGGTTGAACATATTGAACTCTTCCTTCAATAGGGCCTTCTTGTTTTCCGTAATTTCAGCATTGCCCTCAATCTTCTCAACAAGTGCTTCCCACATACCCTTGGCACTTGTGTGTTCACGAAGAGTCTCAGTGATCTCATTTGAAAGACAGACAGTTAAAATGAGATAGGCTTTCTTGTCTTGTGCTAATAAGTCTCTGTCTGCTTGATCATAGTTGTCAACAGTCTTAAGTTGTTCCCCAGCATCAGTGCGAGTCACAGAATTATGAGGACCTTGTTCAAAACATCTCATTAGGTCAGTTTCAGTCAATGAGATGCAGTTCATGAACCTCCATTTGAAGTCGGCAAAGTTGTCATCTAAGGTCATAAACTTAGGAGGCTTCTGAGGGGTTCCCACTTGGTTTTCTAACAACAAATATCCCTTTAACAGCTCAGAATCAGTGCTTGTCATGATTTCAGTAGTTTCAAACACTTAACAAACCTTAAGAAAACTTAAATTTTAAGACAGTCAACTTTTTCGCGCGAAACAGCTTTCAAGCGAAGCGAAAAAGATGTTTCAAGCAAAGCGAAAAAGTTAAGCAAGCGAAGCGAAAAAAGTTGTAAACAGTAAAGCGAAGCGAAAAAGTTGTGAACAGTAAAGCGAATCGAAAAGGTTTCTATGCGAAGCAAAAAAGGTTCAAGCGAAGCGAAAAATTTTAAGCTTCCAGAAGCAATCTTTCTCGGGATCTGTTCCACCTAACTTGTCAGTACGAGGTCAAAGGTTGGTACACTGATTTTGATGCCATGAGAAGCGAAATTCTTAACTTGTTAAATTTATCAATTTTTCAAACCCGTAACACCAATTTAACTATTTTCAACCTAAAACTTTTCAGATCTAGAACTTGTACACTTGAAACTTTCACCAAGAACACTTTCTAAGACATTTTTTATGAAGTTTTTGGCCGAATCCTTTTGTAGTTTTCTTGTTTTGAGAGTCTTCTAGTCAAGAACACTTGTTTTCTTCTTCTCAAGATCAAAACCCAAGGTTGTGATCCAAAACCCTCAACTAGTGAGCCGAAGCTCTGATACCAATTATAGGTCCCAAGGCGGGTGGATCTAACAATGATCTTGGATTAACCGAGCTTAGTGCTAGCGAAAATCACACTAAGCCACCTAAGCGGTCTCGGATCTTGAGATGTTATTTTCGAGTTTTATAGAGAGAGAGAAAGAAAGATATGTGTGATTTGAGAATTTTGCAAAAGGTTTCCTTAGATTTACAATGAACAACAATTACTCTCATGGCATGCTTTCTATTTATAGGGAAACATGCATGAGAAGTAAGTTACATCAAATGCCCAATGGGCTTTGCAACATTATTTCCCTTAGGCCTAAACATTCACAACTAACAACTAAAGCCCAAAACATAATAAACACAATACAAAAGACTAATATAACAAAATGGGACTAACACATTCTCTCAGTTATCATTATCCCGGTAATTATTATTATTATTCTTAGCCATACTTTCAAATTAAACCTCGTTTCTGCTTACAGTTTGTGCTTTTGACGAATTAGAGTGTACCGAGTTTATTCATGTTGATTTTTGTTTGTTAATTTTGGCCTGAAAGTAAACAATTCTACGTTTTTTTTACATTGAAATTCTTCATGCATGAAATATGAATGAATGTGCAATTGTGTGTGTGTGTTTTTTACTTGGGCATGCATTGAGCATTGTATTCTCATGTTGATAGATGAAAATGAAATTGATTGATTATATGGTTATTGTTGCATGCAGGTAATCTTGCTGTTGCATAATATGTCTTTCTCTAACACGATCATGCCATCTTTATTCGGTTCGTCTTCTCAGAACAATTCACCAGACCAGGAATCACTGTCTGGTTTTCCTCTAAATGAAGAAGATAAATGCTCCATCTTTTACATCAGCTGGTACTTATGATAACATCTATTAGGAACTTAGGATGATTTAGTTAACTAAATTATATGGCCATATGTATGTTTTTATTGTTGTAATACTGATGATGTTGAACCCATCTTTTGAGGTTAGATTTATATGGACAGCAACAGTACTTTAATAAAAGTTATCATCAGCATGCACTACCAAACATGCTTCCAGCCAACAGTGAAATTCAAAATTGGGTCCCACAAATTGATTTTTTTGGGCACAACATTGTAAGTTTCAGTTTCTTACACTTTATGGTTGGTTATAACTTATATATCATGAGTGGCAAAGCGGTCGGGTCGGGTAACGGCCAGGATGGGTTTGGGTTAAAACGGGTCATTTTAAAAAAGTATCAGTTTGGTTCGGTCATTCTAAAAAGGTACCAATTTGGTCAGGGTCAAAACAGCCATTTTAAAAAGATATCATTTTGGTTCGGGTCAACGGGTCACTTAAAAAGGTATCGATTTGGTTCGGGTCAAAACAACTAAATTTATCAATTTGTTTGGATTAAAATGGGCCATTTTAAAAAGGTATCAATTTGGTTCGAGTAAAACCGGGTCATTTTAGAAAGGTATCAATTTGTTTTGGGTCCAGCTGAATCATTCTAAAATAGGTATCATTTTGTTTCGACCCAGCCCTTAAAAGGTATCAATTTGATCCGGGTGAAATGGGTCATTTTTAAAAAGTATCAATTCGGTTAAGGTCTAAATGGGTCAATTTGGTTTACACGTATTCTGTTTGGATTATTTATTATCTTCAAAGTTCTTGGTTGTGTTGACTTGTGCAGGGATGTTCTCAATATCCGTATTATGGTGGAATGACGACAACTTATAGTCCACTTATGGTAAGATACATGATTTCATATGTCTTTATATGATTGTAAATCTTCAAAGATCATCACTATCAATGTATGAATTTATTTTGACTGTCTAACTAGATTTCACCGCATTCTATGGATGCGCCAACAAGATTACCATTGGCACCCGAAATAGGACCGGGGCCTGTTTTTGTTAATGCGAAACAGTACCACGCGATATTTCGGTGTAAGGCCCCGAACCCGGTAGCCTTACTTTAGCGTCGGATTTACTCATAAACACAGTTCTTACAAATCAGAGTTCATTAAAACTTTCCGCGGAAACGTTTACTTGAAGCATTCGATACAAAACATTCAATCTCTTCTTTGATACTATAAAACAAATCATTATATTTAAAACATCTTTTCTTCCATCTTAAGATGCCAGCCGTTCAATCCATGCCATGTGCCATCCTCATGCTAGTTCTTTGGTCTGATCACCTGCGTGCATACTAAAAGTCAGCTACGCTGAGTGAGTTCTAGTTAATCAAGCAACTTATCATACAACCACTACATGCATCATATACGTATCCGCAGACACGTAGTCCACTATCTAACCTGCTTACATTACCACTTAGCCTCTTATTTACGCCTACCACTTTGCCACCTTGCCACTTTAATAACGTAAAACGTTATGCCACTTTGCCACTTTAATAACGTATAACGTTATGCCACTTTGCCACTTTAATAACGTAAAACGTTATGCCACTTTGCCACTTTAATAACGTATAACGTTATGCCACTTTGCCGCTTTAATAACGTATAACGTTATGCCACTTTGCCACTTTAATAACGAAGGCACGTATAGGCTTACCCTACCACGTACTATCGTTATGCCACTAACACTCTTACTAGACTCTTGCCACTTCTAACACGCTCTACCTCTACTTGTCTACAACACGCTTCATATCATTTACATAATAAGCAAGTCACATCAACAATCATACGCACATAATAACGATGGCACGTACAGGCTTTCCCTATCACGCGCTCACGTTATGCCACTAACACCCTTACTAGACTCTTGCCACTTCTAACACACTCTACCTCTACCTGCCTATATCACACTTCATATCAGTTCAGTATTTACGTAATAAACAAGTCACATCATAACATTCATACACACTATCAACCACTTGAAATTTACTATCCTTGGCGATACGTGCAATATCCGAAGATCGTTCACGTACCGACAAGCATTATAAAATATATACCTCGTATAACATCTATAGCATACACTTACCACTTAAGGTAAGTGTATTCACACTTCACATCGAGTATGCACACAGCCCCGAAAACATAACAAGGAAATGGGGCTAGAAACTCACCTGAACTCTTCTTCTTCCTCCGATAGTTGTAAATCCCTTCTTTAACTGAGCTCGGCTGATTGTATAAGTTACACGTATCAATACTCGCCTGATTTAATCTGGTGGCCTAGTATTAGATTACTTTTACTTATCGTTTTAATTTATTTTCTAATCGAACTTGACTCTAGGCGAAGTTAAACCTTAGGCGAACTTAGCTTTAGGCGAAGTTAAACCTTAGGCGAACTTAGCTTTGCTGGCGAAGTTGTCATCAGGCGAACTTAGCTTTTAGGCGAAGTTGTCATCAGGCGAACTTAGCTTTTAGGCGAAGTTGTCATCAGGCGAACTTAGCTTTGCAGGCGAAGTTCATCAGGCGAACTTAGCTTGCAGGCGAAGTTGTCGGCTGCAGCTACTGTTCGTCCTTAATCATCTTCGTTTCTTAACCAAATAACTCGATTTAGGTATCCACGGAATCGTCTGACCAGCGCCTACAAACCCCAACCATCAAATCGGCCTAACATCGATGTTTAAGGGGTGCGATTTAGGCATATAGGTTACGGGTTCTTTTATCAATCGATTAACCCATCAAATCATATCCATTTTCAGTAAGTTAGCTTTGTAGGATTCGTTTTTACCATACAAACACCGATCTATCATTTCTATACTAATCCAAACCTAAACGAACATGTTCTCGATATAAACGTACCGTAAATGAGTCGAACTACGAACACGAGCTGGTCTTGTTGCTTTGGTTCGTCACGACGATCTAGCACCAACGAGCTCGGGTCCTCGCCTTTGGATCTTGGTTCGGGTTGTGTGTGTTTTGGAGTGTGTAGAGATTAGGATGGATAAATGGATGGAATGGAAAGGATTGGGGTTTAAGGGGGTATTTATACGCCCTTAAGCCCATGGACCGAAGGCCCATATTTCCTTTTGGTCCATATCTAATCCCATCTAATTATCCTACTAAGTCTTCATATTTTGCTATTATTATTATCGTTCCACTAACTCGTTTATTTCACCCGACAAAATAATATAATAAATATTACTTTAGAAATTTCGGGATGTTACAAGTCTTCCCTCCTTAAAGAGGTTTCGTCCCCGAAACCTAGCTTATTTCTTTAAAAGGAATACCTTTGTAAAAGGAATACCTTTTTCTTTATAATCGCACACTTTATTGAATCACCTTTGCTTTCTGAGTTATCCTTCTTACTCCCGACTTTGCAGCCATCGAATGGTGGTCATGTGTTTTAGCTATTTAAGGTAGCTTGTCCATGAGACCCTCGCTGTACCAAGACTCATCTCATCCTTCCAAGGGCTTCGATTAGTACTTTTAACACTATTGTCTAAAACAACATTTCATCATAACATAATAATCATTCATAACCAAACTCAATATATTACACGTCACTAATAAACATAAGTTTTAATCCTTAACACAAAACAAGTTCTTAAGCAAATGTAATTTAATAAAACCATTACATGAGCAATTATTCCTTCATCAAGTGTTCCTCTCTGCAGTTTCCCCAAGTCTTTATCCTTTCGCACCTCCCGCCCCTGATTCCTTGCAATCCCTAGCCATGTGGTCAGCTTTTCCGCATTTGAAGCACTTTGGACGATCAGGGCATTCTCGAGAGTAATGCCCACTCTTTCCACACCGATAGCACCTGTCTGTCCCAGTCCTGCATTCTCCCTGGTGCACTTGCCCACACGTCTTACATGCATCCTTGTTCCCAACCTTGGCCTTCCTCTCATCAGTTGTTGTCACCATCTCGCCAGACCGCTTAGCAGAGGTAGCCCATTTCTTCTCCTTCTTTTCCTCCACCACCACATCGTCCTCAGCCAGGTCAGCATAAACCACTTCTGCAAGTTCAACAGCAGAGTCAAAAGTAGCAGGTTTATTTGCCCTGACTAACATGCGGACTTTTTGTGGCAATCCCCTCACATAACATTTGATTCTCTTGACCTCAGTGTCAACCATATCAGGCACCAACCTAGATAGTCGGTTGAATTCAGTAGTATACTCACGATGCGTCATCATACCGGCCTTTAAATTCAGGAACTTCATCTCCGTCCTTTCAACCTCGGCATCTGCACAAAACTTCTTCATCACCAACTCTTTCAGATCGTCCCATCTCAACGCCTTGATCTCATCCCTAGTCTTTCTCTGCTCCACACTTTCCCACCAATACATAGCTTCTTCCTCAAATGACTGAGTAGCATAACCCACAGCTTGGTCGGGACGGCATTCGCTAATGCGGATAATCTTGTCCATAGTGGTTATCCATTGGAGAGTAGCGATTGCGTCTCCCAAACCAGTCAGCTTCGGCGGGTCGCATCCTTTGAAGGACTTGTAGTTACACCCACCTCGACCTCTCTTTCCATCACCAACCTTGACAGATCCAGCTTCACTCGAGTCACCCTTCCCTCCCTCACCATCCTTCCTACCATTCTCTCCTGATCCTTCAGCAATTCTTCCAGCAGATCCTTCTGGATTCCCATTCTTCATGGCAGTTGCCACAGCTTGGGCAATGGCAGCTAGAACAGCAGGGTCAAGTTGATGTCCTTCGTTGTTGCTCGAGTTTCCTTCAGCTGCGCCTCCTTCGTCTCCGGTGTTGGAAGCTTCTTCTACCGAGGGTTGCCGGACAAGACGAGGCCTGCCACGACGTCCAGTGCGACCTCCAGTTCCAACAATTTCTCCAGCTCCAGCCATTAGTATTCAAAAAGGGAAAACACAAACGTCATCACTCTAGGAATTATTTAGCACATGATTTGTAAAGTAAGTAGTTAATGACGTTGATCAAGTGTAATTAACTATTTGCGTTACTCCTCAGGTTCTACATACTTCCCTTCATGATTTCACTTGTGCTTGTTTATACTCTTAAACAGTTAATCAGTTAAGATCAATTAATCCTATCCCTAACCTGCACTCATTCTTCATTTAGCAAATAAGCCAACATTAACATACACCATTTACCATACACTTTACCTTTACTGAGCTTGCTTGAGTGACACATGGCTATCTTGAACTGGCATCTTCTTTCTTTCAAATTTTAAATCTCATTCTCTGTTCGAGTCTAAGCATGTAGGATGCTTAAATCTCTCGAACTTATGCTCTGATACCAACTTGTAAGGCCCCGAACCCGGTAGCCTTACTTTAGCGTCGGATTTACTCATAAACACAGTTCATACAAATCAGAGTTCATTAAAACTTTCCGGGGAAACGTTTACTTGAAGCATTCGATACAAAACATTCAATCTCTTCTTTGATACTATAAAACAAATCATTATATTTAAAACATCTTTTCTTCCATCTTAAGATGCCAGCCGTTCAATCCATGCCATGTGCCATACTCATGCTAGTTCTTTGGTCTGATCACCTGCGTGCATACTAAAAGTCAGCTACGCTGAGTGAGTTCTAGTTAATCAAGCAACTTATCATACAACCACTACATGCATCATATACGTATCCGCAGACACGTAGTCCACTATCTAACCTGCTTACATTACCACTTAGCCTCTTATTTACGCCTACCACTTTGCCACCTTGCCACTTTAATAACGTAAAACGTTATGCCACTTTGCCACTTTAATAACGTATAACGTTATGCCACTTTGCCACTTTAATAACGTAAAACGTTATGCCACTTTGCCACTTTAATAACGTATAACGTTATGCCACTTTGCCGCTTTAATAACGTATAACGTTATGCCACTTTGCCACTTTAATAACGAAGGCACGTATAGGCTTACCCTACCACGTACTATCGTTATGCCACTAACACTCTTACTAGACTCTTGCCACTTCTAACACGCTCTACCTCTACTTGTCTACAACACGCTTCATATCATTTACATAATAAGCAAGTCACATCAACAATCATACGCACATAATAACGATGGCACGTACAGGCTTTCCCTATCACGCGCTCACGTTATGCCACTAACACCCTTACTAGACTCTTGCCACTTCTAACACACTCTACCTCTACCTGCCTATATCACACTTCATATCAGTTCAGTATTTACGTAATAAACAAGTCACATCATAACATTCATACACACTATCAACCACTTGGAATTTACAATCCTTGGCGATACGTGCAATATCCGAAGATCGTTCACGTACCGACAAGCATTATAAAATATATACCTCGTATAACATCTATAGCATACACTTACCACTTAAGGTAAGTGTATTCACACTTCACATCGAGTATGCACACAGCCCCGAAAACATAACAAGGAAATGGGGCTAGAAACTCACCTGAACTCTTCTTCTTCCTCCGATAGTTGTAAATCCCTTCTTTAACTGAGCTCGGCTGACTGTATAAGTTACACGTATCAATACTCGCCTGATTTAATCTGGTGGCCTAGTATTAGATTACTTTTACTTATCGTTTTAATTTATTTTCTAATCGAACTTGACTCTAGGCGAAGTTAAACCTTAGGCGAACTTAGCTTTAGGCGAAGTTAAACCTTAGGCGAACTTAGCTTTGCAGGCGAAGTTGTCATCAGGCGAACTTAGCTTGCAGGCGAAGTTGTCATCAGGCGAACTTAGCTTGCAGGCGAAGTTGTCATCAGGCGAACTTAGCTTTGCAGGCGAAGTTCATCAGGTGAACTTAGCTTGCAGGCGAAGTTGTCGGCTGCAGCTACTGTTCGTCCTTAATCATCTTCGTTTCTTAACCAAATAACTCGATTTAGGTATCCACGGAATCGTCTGACCAGCGCCTACAAACCCCAACCATCAAATCGGCCTAACATCGATGTTTAAGGGGTGCGATTTAGGCATATAGGTTACGGGTTCTTTTATCAATCGATTAACCCATCAAATCATATCCATTTTCAGTAAGTTTAGCTTTGTAGGATTCGTTTTTACCATACAAACACCGATCTATCATTTCTATACTAATCCAAACCTAAACGAACATGTTCTCGATATAAACGTACCGTAGATGAGTCGAACTACGAACACGAGCTGGTCTTGTTGCTTTGGTTCGTCACGACGATCTAGCATCAACGAGCTCGGGTCCTCGCCTTTGGATCTTGGTTCGGGTTGTGTGTGTTTTGGAGTGTGTAGAGATTAGGATGGATAAATGGATGGAATGGAAAGGATTGGGGTTTAAGGGGGTATTTATACTCCCTTAAGCCCATGGACCGAAGGCCCATATTTCCTTTTGGTCCATATCTAATCCCATCTAATTATCCTACTAAGTCTTCATATTTTGCTATTATTATTATCGTTCCACTAACTCGTTTATTTCACCCGACAAAATAATATAATAAATATTACTTTAGAAATTTTGGGATGTTACATTCGGCGAAGAAAAACGCGTGCAAAAGCAGAGATGGAAAAGAAATTAATAAAAGAACGCAAGTTAAATTATAACTTCATAATTTAAGGATGAATTTGGTTGTGCAATAACGGTAAATAACATGCTATGTTTGTTTTATATTACAGCCATATATTCATGAGTCACGCCATCAACATGCAATGAAAAAGCCTAGGGGTACTGGTGGTCGCTTTGCGCTGAGCGAAGAAATTGATTCCTTAAAGACGGCCACTTCTGATTCTCCAAAGCATGTGCGCCCTGGGTCTTCTAAATCACCAAGGGGCGAATCATCCAATTCGTAGAATTGCCATCCATCAATGGGATATAATTTCCCGTCTTCAGATACAGGAGAGGAATGGTTAAACATATCACCTAACCAAGGTTAGGTGTAGTGTTGTTTCATATGCTTGGGAGAAATGAAGAAGTTACAACATGAGAGCGGGTTGATGAGTGACTCAAGAGTGCTGAGATGATGCACGGGCATGCGCTTATGGAGAATGAAGTTTATGTTGTT
The DNA here is from genome assembly GCF_021521415.1 of Bidens hawaiensis. Classification (NCBI taxonomy): domain Eukaryota; kingdom Viridiplantae; phylum Streptophyta; class Magnoliopsida; order Asterales; family Asteraceae; genus Bidens; species Bidens hawaiensis. The sequence continues at coordinate 106,605 of NW_027493673.1, read as the reverse complement.
TGGGAGAGAGAGAGAGAGGAGTTGATGAAATCTTGATGTTCAAAATTTTGTATGTATATAGAATGTGAATAAGTTTTGTATGCATAAACAATTGAGAAACAATTATAAAAAATTCAATCCATCAAATTTCATTGCATATTCTTTGAAGGTAGCATAGCTTACATTGTTTTTCTCTTATATCAACATTACTCATTATATTACTCTTGCTACTAATGTGGGCTAGCTTTTTTGAAGCCAGTTCTGGATGTCTTACACTGTAATGACTTCTTTCTTTTTTCCAAAGAGTGATTGTTTTTCTTTTCCAAAGAGTTGTATTGCTTTGCTTTTTTGGTAGAGGTGGTCGAGTAGATGTGCCGGGCGCCGGGTGGGTTGAGTAATTGACTAATCGGTCAAAACAGTCAGAACCTAAATTAGATGCTCACCTTAATCAATGATGTCTGCCTGTTGAAAACCCTTTCATACGAGTAATGTGTTGAAGTTTATTGTCAAAGAGGTAATACTTCTTAACTCATGTAATACTGCATACGTTATCGTTGAATCTGTCTATTTGAGTTGCATTTGTCAAACGGGTCAAGGGTATTTGTTGTATGTAACATTTTTTTTAAATCGTTTTAGTAAACATATTCACAGCACTTTCACTCGGCTCAATACCATATATCTAAACTCAGATTATGCAAACAATAACCAAACTAAATTAGCACACCAATAACCCCTACAAAAGTTTAATATTTCAAAGTTAAGAATATTTGCATTATTTTCCTTGAGAAACTTCCCCACGTCACTCACGGTCCCACCAGCCCCGATCCCAGAATCAGCTTTCCCATTACACGCTTTCCATATCTCGGGTCCCGTTGTTTGATAATGAATATACAAGGCTACAATTGTAAATTCTATAATCTTGTCATTGTAATAAGAAAATTAAAGAAATACCTTTGGGTTAGCCGGATTATCGAATTGGTTAAGGAAATAACTATTGGATGTTTTTTCTATAATTTCATCCACTTCTTTAAAAACGCCTTCGATGCCCTTTGATACATCAGATATAATCAATTCTGTCCCGAAAGAAAGCATAACAATCCTTCATTCCATGCTGCAATGAAGGCCAACCCTATTCCAGTATTGCCACTTGTTGCCTCAACAAGCACCGTCTTCATTAAAACATTTTAGTTAATGGTTTTGCATAAAAAATATGATATATTAAAAGAAACTATCTAACTTTCCCGGGAGTAATAAGACCCTTATCTTCTGCATCTTTAATCATACTTAATGCAATCCTATTCATTCAAATTCAGAAATAAATATATAAAGATAGAAAGGAAGTATACCGACAGCTAGAAATATAAAGCAAGAAAACTAACATGTCAAGCAGGGTTCCATGGCTTCTAATTTGGCAGCGATACGGGCACTACAGCCGTCTACAATCTTATTAAGATGAACCATAGGTGTATTTCCTATCAACTTCACATTATGAGGAATAGAAGTAAAAAAAATACTAAAGACATTCGAATTATTGGAAAATTAACGCGTTCAAGATTGTTAAGGAATGAAATTACTTCGGTAACATCTTCTGCTATACCAATGTTGGATCACATGTTTCTTTGAGGTTACTGAATGATGAAACAACCGTATGCTCAGCTGCATAAATGAATATGATATTTAAATTTCTAGTGTGGTTCTCATATTACTTTCAGTATCAAGAAAGTCAAGCATAAACAGCTACTAAGAAACCATGAAGTCAAAGTCAAGAAGTCTGATTCAATAGACCAGATTAACTGTGTTATTCCTCAATCCAAATTAAGCATCAAAACAACCTTTATTAAAAAAAAAAAAAAAAAAAAAAAAAAAAAAAAAACTCAACATAATGTGCTTAATACAATAATTAAAGTAACTGGTATATATCCTTTGTGCCTTAACAATTATAATGTGCTTGTCATATTTGCCTTGTAATAGGGGTAAAATGGTCCATGTATTAATTTTGAAAGGTTTGACCGTTTAGTTAAAATTGACCAAAGTCAGATTATGGTTCAGTTTTGAAAGATTGACATTTTTAGTCAAAATATACAAAGTCGGTATATGGTTTAATTTTGAAGGTTTGACTTTTTTTAGCCTATATTATTCACTCCATATTGCTAAGGATTAAAACATATGTAAAGGTGTCCGGACAGTAATCACATTAGATCTATACTAATCATTCTGAAACACTCATTTTTTCTCAATTCCTAGTTCCTACAAACATCTTTACAAATTTTTACATTTTCACATCTACACCACTTTTTACACATAATCAAATTAGTTTTGTACCAAATGCAATCAAGAATAAAAAATTTTAACCATCCAAAAATAAGCAAGAAAAAATATGTAAACAATAAACAAGCAATACAAAATTTAAACCATAAAACAAAAAGTAAAAGATTTCAAACACAAAATAAAAAAAATAAGTCTAACAATAAAATAAAAGTAGATTTAACCATAATAATCAAATCAAATCAAATCAAATCATATCATGCCCAGTAAAATCCCACCGACAGCAAAGCTATAAGTAGGGTCTGGGGAGGGTGGGATGTAGGCACACCGTACCTCTATCTAAAGGAATAGAGAGGTGGCTTCCAGAGAGACCCTCGGCTCTAAGTACATGTGAATGAAGCAAAATAAAGGAAATCAAAGTTTAACAGTTATATAAAAACTACTACTAATTATAATAATATTAATAATGAGATCACAGTTTAACAGCTATATAAAAGCTAATAATAATTATAATAATAATAATATATGTAAGGGAAATACCATTATGGTATGTGACCTAAATAAGTTAAGTCTAAGCCCTAAGGTCTTCAATTCTCTCTAAAAATCCTTAACTTTAATTCTACTTCTCCACGAATTCCTATCCTCAACCATGTCCTCGGAGAGGTTTAGGTCTATCAAATCATGCCTAATCCTCTCATCCCAAGTCAATTTCGGTCGTCCTCTACCCCTCCTCCCGTCTATAGTAATGTTTTCTACGGATCTAACAGGATTCGTCGTCTGTCTTCTCTTTACATGTCCAAACCATCTCAATCTCCACTCTCTTATCTTGTCTGCTATGTTCGTCACCCCTAATCTCTCGCGAAACACACCGTTTCTTATTCGGTCTAGCCTTGTGTGCCCACACATCCAATGTAGCATTCTCATTTCTGCTACCTCCATCTTCCGCACTTGTGCCTTCATGATGGCCAACAATCTGTTCCATATAGCATTGCAGGTCTAACTACCACCCTATAGAATTTTCCCTTTAGTTTAGTCGGGAAACTCTTGTCGCACAATATACCTGTGGCTGCTTTCCATCTACACCATCCTACCTGAACTCGGTGGGTCACATCACTGTCTAATTCCCCATCGCTCTGTACAAATGATCCTAAATACTTGAACTTCGTTACCTGCGGGACCACCTGCCTTCAATTGTGATATGTGCGTCTTCATTGTCGTTTATCCCACCAAAATCACAGTGGAGGTACTCCGTCTTAGATCGGCTAATCTTTAAACCTTTTGTCTCTAAGGTTGTTCGCCACTCCTCAAGCCTCGTGTTTAGATCTTGTTTTTTCTCAGCAAGTAACACAATATCGTCTGCGAACATCATGCACCACGGGAGAGTCCCCTGAATCGACTTTGACAACTCATCCAAGACTACTGCAAAAAGAAACTGGCTCAACGCTGACCCCTGGTGAAGACCTACCTCTACAGGAAAGAAATCAGTATCCCCCACTGGCGCACGGACACTTGTTTCACTCCTGGTATACATATCCATAATTATCTCTATGTATTTCCTGGGCACTCTTCTACCCTCCAAGCACTCCCAGAGTACCAGTCGTGGCACACTGTCGTAGGCCTTTTCTAGGTCAATAAACACCATATGTAGATCACGCTTCTTCTCCCTATACTTTTCCATTAATGTTATTATAAGGTGTATTGCCTCTGTGGTGGAACGCCCCGGCATGAAGCCAAATTGGTTGACCGTAACCTGAGTTTCTCGTCTAAGTCTAACCTCAATCACTCTTTCCCATAGCTTCATAGTATGACTTAGTAGTTTGATTCCTCGGTAGTTACCACAACATTGGGCGTCTCCTTTGTTCTTATAGATAGGAACTACAACGCTGCTTCTCCACTGGTCTGGCATCTTACCTGATTTGAGAATACTATTGAACAGAGTAGTTAACCACATGACTCCTTCCTCCCCCAGACACTTCCACACCTCGATGGGTATGTTGTCTGGGCCAACCGCCTTAAACCTTCCCATCCTCCTAAGTGCATCCTTCACCTCTTCTCGTGTGATCCGTCGGCAGTAGCAGTTATTCGATTGTTGTCGTTGAAAGTTTGTGTTGTCATGTTCTTCTTGGTAAGCTCTCCCATTGTTAAAAAAGATTGTGGAAGTAGGTTTGCCATCTTAGCTTGATGTCCTGCTCCTTGACCAGTACATGCCCATCTGTATCCTTTATGAACTTCACCGGTCCTAGATCTTGCCTTCTACGCTCCCTGGCTTTGGCAATCTTAAACATAGCATGTTCCCCCTCTTTTGTTTCTAGACTTTCATACATCCGTTTAAAGGCCGCCTTCTTTGCTTCCGCCACTGCCTTCTTCGCCTCTATCTTGGCCGTTTTGTAGTTGTCCCTCAATTTCACTCGCTCCTCCTCATTCGTGCACCTCATTAGCTTCCTAAAACATCCTTGTTTGTCCCTTCCATATGCTAATCATATACAAAAGTGTAGATTTAACCATAATATGAAGTTATATATAAAATAATTATAAAATAAGCATGATATCAGGTGTGTTCCATGTTGTAAACAGAATATCACTCGTTAACCCATAATAACGTCTTCATAAGCCCTTCCATATCTTCTATAATATTTATTGATAATATAAAGTTTGAGAAATCATGGTTAGCATCCAAATTGTCCACTCCACGTGACTACATATTAAAACATATACAAAAGTGTCAGATTAATCACATCAAAATTCATATATATGCTAATCATTTAAAAAACACTCATTTTTTCTATGATGCTACAAATATCTTTACAAATTCTTACATTTCTACATCTACACCACTTTTTACATTTAATCAAATTATGATTATTATTATTATTATTATTTTGTAAAATATGAAATAAGTGATAAAAAAATTAACCATAAATTAACAAATTAAAAAGTTCAGGCATAAAATAAGTAATAAAATAATAAAACTTTAGCCACAAATAAGCAATAAAAATTCAACCCTACAATGAGCATTAAAAAGTTTAACTATAAAATTAGCAAATAAAAATTTGATCATAAATAAGCAATAAAAAATTTAACCATAAAATAAAAAGGTAAAAAATCCAAACACAAAATATAAAATAAAAGTCTAAGAATATAGTAAAATATAAAAGATTAAACATAATATGAAAAATATAAAAATTAATTAGAGATAAGGCGTTTCCACGTTGTAAACAGAAGAGGTCACATGTAGGTATAGAAACAACATGGTTTCATGCTTCTGTGCTAATACTTCCATAACTTGCTGCTGCGTTTGGTCTTGAATTGCATGCAGATTTCTTCCTCCGATTCATCTCCCAAGTCAAGTCAACCGTATTTACCATTCTCACGGTAATTACTATTTACATATATACATACTCAGTTAAGTCTTGTACAGGTTTCAATATTTGATGCTAATTTCACTTGCACCTTCTTACTAATCATCACTTGTTAATCGTAATCCTGCATGATTTCAAATTCGAATTTTAGGTCCAATGACGAATTTAAGTGTTAAGAGTTCATGCATGAATATTTAATAGTGGGATTATTGATAATCTATCCGCTCTTAATTGGAGTTTTTTGGTTCAAAAGAGTCATAATAATTAATAATATGGTTTGATTATTATTGTACTTTACTTGAGCATGCATTGTATTCTCATGTTGATAGATGAAAATGAAACTGATTATATGCTTATTGTTGCATGCAGGTACATCTTGCTGTTGCATTATTGCATATTTTCATCCCATGTCTTTCACTAACATGCTTCCATCTTTGTTCGGTTCATCTTCTCCGGACCGTTCACTAGACTGGGAATCACAGTCTGGCTGTCCTCTAAATGTAGAAGAAGTTTTAAGCCAAAGAACACTAAATGCTCCGTCTTTTACACCAGCAGCTGGTACTTATGATAATATTTGTTAGGAACTTAGGATGGATTAGTTAAGTTAATTATATGGTCATATGTTTTTGTTGTTGTAATACAATAATACTGATATTGAACTCCATCTTTTGAGGTTAGATATATATGGACAGCAACCGTACTTTAATGCAAGTTATCATCAGCAGCAGCATGCACAACCAAGCATGCTTCCGGTCAACAGTGAATTTTTAAATCAGGCGCCACAGCCTGAATTTTTTGGTCATAGCATTGTAAGTTTCTTACACCCTATGGTTGGTCGTATATTATGAATAGCAAAACAGGCGAGCCGGATTGGTTTCGGGTTAAACTGGGTCCCTTTAGAAAGATATCGATTTGTTTCAGGTCAAACCTGGTCATTTTAGAAAAGGTATTAATTTGTTTTGGGTCAAACCTGGTCATTTTAAAAGGTATTAACCGGTTCGGGTCATTTTAAAGGGTATCAATTTGGTTTGGGTCAAAATGGGTCATTTATAAAAGGTATCTATATGTTTTAGTTAAAAACAGGTCAATTTGGTTTACATATATTTTGTTTGGATTCTTGATCATCTTCAAATTTCTTGGTTGTGTTGACTTGTACAGGGTTGTGCTCCATATTCAAATTATGGTGGAATGATGGGAGCTTACGGGCCACCTGTGGTAAGATACATGATTTCATCTATCTATATATGTTTGTATATCTTCAAAGATCATCACTTTCATTGTATGGACTTATTTTGATTGTCTTAATAGATTCCACCTCAACAAGAATACTCTTGTTACCTGAAACGGGACCTGAGCCTGTTTTTGTAAACCCCAAACAATACTACGCAATCCTGCGGCGAAGGGCATCACGAGCAAAAGCAGAGAATGAAAATAAGTTAATAAAAAAGCGGAAGGTGAATTATGACTTTATAATATAAAGATGAATTTGTTTGTTCAAAACGGTAAATAACATGCTATGATGGTTTTTATATACAGCCGTATCTTCATGAGTCACGCCATCTACATGCAAAGAACAAGGCAAGGTGTAACGGTGGTCGTTTTTCCATGAAGGAAGAAGTTGATTCCTCAAACACAGCCGCTTCTAGTTCTTCACAGCGTGTGCGGCCAGAGTTGTCTTCTGAAACACCAAGGCATAGTCACAATGCTTCACCTGGATATCATTTACCCTCTTCGGATACAGGAGAGGATTGGCTAAACATATCAGCTCCTAACCAGGGTTAGGTGTATTGTTGTTTCTTGTGCCCGGGTTGATGTCAAGACTCGACAGTATTTAGAGGATGCAACTACATATGTTTATGGAGAATTGAAGTCTATCTTGTACAGAGACAGAGGAGTGAATGCAATCTTGATGTTCAATTTTGTATGTATGCATGTATGTATGTATAATGTGAATAACTTTTGTATGCACGAAGATAGATGAGAAATGATTATAAAAAGTTAAATGCAAACACAGAGCAGGGATTAGGTGGGAATAACTTTGTTATTCAGGATTGTATTTGTTTGTTTGACTATGAAAGTCAAAAGGTAATCTAGCTTTGTATTTGTTTCTTAATGTTAATGCAGACCGTAGAGCACGATGCTGGTACAGGCTTCACTACAACATCTAAAGGAGCTCCAATAACCAATCATGAGAAAAAGTTCCAATCTTCTGCTGCAAGTGTAGCAATAAACAAGCAATAAAAAGATTTTACCATAAATAAGCAATAAAAAATTAAAATACAAATAATCTTAAAATACAAATCAGAAAAATAATATGAAAAATGATCATAAAATAAAATAAAAGTTTAAGAAAAAAATAAAGTACAAAAGATTAAACATAATATGAAAAATATAAAAAATAATCAGATATCATGTGTTTCCAAGTTGTGAACAGAAAAGGGCGCGCGTAGGTATAGAAACGTGGTTTTCTGATTCTGTACGTAGACGTCCATAAATTGCTGCTGCGTTTGGTCTTGAATTGCATGCAGATTTCTTCCTCCGATTCATCTCCCAAGTCAAGCATAAACAGCAACTAAGAAACCATAAAGTCAAAGTCAAGAAGGCTCCTAATTTCATTATTAATGTCATCAATTCTATTTGTGTTCCATAGAATTAGTAATGTTTTTTACTTTTAAAGTCAAAAACTAGTGCTTTTTAGATAATCCCATTATTCACTTTCCTTTTGATCATTTTATTCATGAATACTAGCATTTTTGAATCTGAAACTCGGTTGTTTGACCGCGAAAGTCAAAGTGTAATATTTTTCTATTTTTGGTACAAAAGGCGCATGATTGATTATTTTCCACAAACATTAAACAATCTTATGCTCAGCTGCAGAAATCAATGTGCAATTCAAACTTATAGTGTGCTTCTCATAGTAATGTTAGTATCAAGAAAGTCAAACATAAACAGCTACTGAGAAACCATAAAGTCAAAATCAAGAAGTCTAATTCAATAGACCAGATTAACTGTGTTATTCCTCAATCCAAACAGAGAATCAAAACAACTTTCATTATTAAAAAAATAAAAAATAAATAAATAGAGTTAGCCCGGGACCACGACTTCCACTGGCCGGTTTGGATGAAATTATTTTTTAGACGGCTAACCACTAATTTTAACTTTTCTGCTCATTCTTTTAATTTGAATAGTTTTCAATGAATGTGTGAAAGAGTAACTGTATAATGATTGTTTTGCTAGGTTTATACTTGAACGCTTGCGTTTACTGGCCTGTCCGGACTTCAACGAGAATGGCCTAAGCAGATAAGAATGTGTACATGCTTTAGTCTTTTGTTTACATATTCTATCTCCTTGTTTACATCCATCCAATCAAAAAAGTAGACACTAAATAATGACCCCACTTGTTGACGCGCACTTCATCAATATGCTAACTGAATGGCTTTGTTTAAGTTGGATGCTATGTTCAAGTTTTATTTGAATGAGTTAAGTGTTTTGACTGTACGCTTTTGAACCAGCTATTATGTATTCTGAACCAGGTGTTTTGTAATTTGAATCATCTATGATTAAGTTTGTATGTAATGTTGCATGATTTAGATTTAGTTGCCTTAACTTATGTTGGTTTTTAGTTGAATATTATTGAAAACATTAAACTTTTTAACTGAACAAATAAGCAAACACAAGAAGACATGCTTTTGTGTTAGTGTTTGATTGTTAAGAAAATGAACTTGTTCATGCTTATTTATGTTAAATACGTCATATGAACACAACCAAATGCGTTGATATGAACACAACTAAATAATAAATATTGAAAGATTTGGGCTATAGTCCATATTATTCACTCCACCTTGTCATGGGTTAAAAACATTCACAAACACATCCAGTTAGCTACCACGTTAGATTCACACTAACTTTTCAACAACACTCATTTTCTATCCATTCATACAAACATCCTTAAAAATCCTTACATTTTCGCAAATACCACTTTTTACATCTAATCAAGTTACTTTTTATAGCAAATGAAACTATTTACAAAAAAAAGTAATAAAAAATCTAACCATAAAATAATTAATAAAAAACCATAAATAAGCAATTAAAAATTTAACCACAAGATAAACAACAAAAAGAATTCAACCATAAAATAAGCAATAAAATTAAACCATAAATAAACAACAAAAAAAATAACAATAACCACAAATAAGCAAATATAAAACTTAAACATAAAAAATATAACTAAATAAAGATATAAAATTTAAAATAAAATATAAAAATAGTAATAATAATAAAATAGGTTAATAATTAAAATCTCAAATGAAAGAACACATTGAGATAGAGGATACACGCGTAGTAGTTATAGAAACAACGTGGTTTCTTGCTTCTGATGGCTTCTGATACATATCCGTCCATAAATTGCTGTTGCGTTTCATCTAGAGTTGCATTCGATTCATCTCCAGTATCTAGAGGTTTTACCATTCTCTCAATTATCATTATCCCGGTAATTATTATTATTATTCTTCTTAGCCATACTTTCAAATTAAACCTCGTTTCTGCTTACAGTTTGTGCTTTTGACGAATTAGAGTGTACCGAGTTTATTCATGTTGATTTTTGTATGCTAATTTTGGGCTGAAACTAAACAATTCAACGTTTTTTTTCTTTTTGACATTGATATTCTTCATGCATGAATACGCAATTGAGTAATTATTATTATTATTATTATTATTATTATTATTATTATTATTGGGTTAGGTTCAAATAAGAAGTTTGATTTTTCTAAGAAGGCTAGGAAGGGGGGATATTTTTGTCTTAACACTTTTATATCAAAACCCACTTACTTTAATCTCAAAATCCACTTACATTAATTTCAAAAACCCACTTACATCTTCACTCATCTACTACATCCACCACCACTTCACCGCCCACCGCCACCACCTCGCCGGAAAAGTCCGAAAAAACACAATGGAAAACGCTATGAAAAACACAATGGAAAAAAACACTACAAAAAAAACACAATGATAAAAACACAATAAAAAACACAATTGTATGACACAATGTAAAAACTACAATGAAAAAAACACAATGAAAAATACTGTTGTATAACACAATTTGTAAAAAACCCACTAATTTTTTTTTTTAATTTTTATATTACAATATAGTACTCATATTAAAGATAAAAAGACACTCGTTATTATAGTGAATTTGTTTTTCAATAAAAACGTAGTAATAAAAAGTTATTGACGTTTTAAAATGATGGGGGAATTTGGCATGTGTCTTGCATGTGAAGAGAGAAAGTCAACCTATATAAAATGATGGGTTAGGGTTACGGCTTGCAAACGAGATCAAAACCCAACTTTGATAGCTTATGTGGTGAAATTATCTTAGGGCTTAGGTTCGCAGAGTGCTAGAGAGTGTGAGGTACAAGTTAATTGCGTTTTGGTTGAGTATTTATAGGCTAACAAGGTCAAGTTCTATCCGCAGCTCGAGTTAAAGAAATTGATATGAACGAGCTGTCAATTAACAAACTTTCTATAATGTTTGATTTCGCGTTGAACAAGAAACGAATATACGCGTTTAAATTCCGTGATTCCTGGGTCAATTGAATCAAAAGATGGAAAGGAGGGGTCGACGGGCTGTGACGGGGGAAGGAGAAGAGAAAAGAAAAAAAAAATATTTATTTGTAATTTAGTCCTTGTAGTTTGGGTTGGGTCCAGAAACTGATTAAACTAAAGTTTAGGGTCTGCATATAATTGATACTTTAGCGATATATGAAAGCGTTAGCGCGTAAAACATAATAAAGACAAAATCATGACATAATTAATAGCTTGACGTAATAAACAATATTCGGTTACAAGACGGGAAAAATAAAACAAATACAATTATAAAAATAAATAAATAAAAGTAAAAGACGAATGTCACGGCATTCCCAACTTTTAGGAAATTTCGTCCCGAAATTAGGAATTAACATCCATAGCAAAAAGATGCGGATACTTAGTCTTCATTTGGTCTTCACGCTCCCAAGTGAATTCCGCACCGCGCTTAGATTCCCAACGAACATGGACCAAAGGGATTCGGCTATGCTTGGTTTCCTTATCTATTCGATCTATTATTTCCACCGGTTTCTCAACGAAGTGCATTGTCTTATCGATACGCACTTCGTCGAGAGGGATATGAAGGTTCTCATCGGCTAAACACTTTCGAAGATTTGAAACATGAAACACGGGATGAATGCCTTGAAGTTCTTGCGGAAGCTCGAGGCGATAGGCTACGTCTTTAATTCGTTCAAGAATCTTAAATGGACCAACAAAACGAGGTGCTAGTTTACCCTTCATGCCGAAACGGACCACTCCTTTCCAAGGTGAAACCTTAAGGAGGACAAGGTCACCAACTTCGAATTCCAAGGGCCGTCGTCGCTTATCAGCGTAAGACTTTTGGCGACTTCTAGCAGCGAACAGGTTATTACGGATTTGAGCAATTTTATCGGTGGTCTCTTGTACCATTTCGGGTCCGGTGAGCTGGAATTCACCGATCTCGTTCCAACAAATAGGAGAACGACATTTGCGGCCGTAGAGTGCTTCAAATGGAGCCATTTTGATGCTCGAGTGGTAACTATTGTTGTACGAAAACTCAATCAACGAAAGATGAGTGTCCCAATTACCACCAAAGTCGAGTACACAAGTTCTTAGCATATCCTCAAGGGTTTGAATGGTTCGTTCCGATTGACCATCCGTTTGAGGATGATAAGCGGTGCTAAGATCTAAGCGGGTTCCCAAAGCGGTTTGAAGTGATTTCCAAAAGTGAGACACAAAGCGACCATCACCATCAGATATGATACTCAAAGGTATACCATGGCGACAAACAATCTCATTGACATAGATTTGAGCGAGCTGATTGATTGGAAGTTTCTCTCGAATAGGAATGAAATGGGCGGACTTGGTTAATCGATCGACGATTACCCAAATGCTATCATGCTGCTTTTTTGTGGTTGGAAGTTTTGTGACGAAGTCTATCGCAATGTTCTCCCACTTCCAAACAGGAATAACAGGTTGCACAAGCAGACCAGAAGGCTTTTGATGCTCGGCTTTTACTTTGGCACATGTTAGACATTTCCCAACATAGATAGCGATATCTTTCTTCATACCGGGCCACCAGAAAGTAGTTCGAGGGTCAAAGTACATCTTATCTGCACCGGGGTGGACAGAATATCGTGACTTGTGAGCTTCGTCCATGATAACTGTGCGAAGATTGTCACGATCTGGGACCCAAAGACGATTAAGAAAGTAAAGCAAACCATCACGCTTGGTTTCGAGTTGGAGTTCAGCACCACACGACATCTCTTGGTACATATTGCCTTCGGTGACCGAGATGTGTTGGGCTTCAAAGATACTTAGTTGAAGGTCAGTTGGAATAACAACGCTTTGGAGAAGAATTCTCTTAACATGGGTCTTGCGACTAAGGGCATCAGCTACCACGTTTGCTTTACCGGGATGGTAACGTATTTCGCAATCATAGTCACTAAGGAGTTCGGTCCATCGTCGTTGCCTCATATTTAAATCCTTTTGGTCGAAAATGTGTTGGAGGCTCTTGTGGTCGGTGAATACCACATATTTCGTTCCATACAAATAGTGCCTCCATATTTTCAACGCGAATACAACAGCACCAAGCTCAATGTCATGTGTCGTATAATTCTTCTCGTGAACCTTAAGTTGTCGTGACGTATAGGCGATAACCTTGCCTCGTTGCATGAGAACGCAACCGAGACCTTGATTCGAGGCATCACAGTAGACAACGAAATCCTCGTTTCCTTCGGGAAGGGCTAGGATAGGAGCGTCGCAAAGCATACGCTTTAAGGTTTGGAAGGCTTCATCTTGCTCAGCCCCCCACTCATAAGGTTTACCCTTATGAGTTAAGGCGGTGAGAGGCAGAGCAACCTTGGAAAATTTCAAAATGAAACGGCGGTAATAACCGGCAAGACCAAGGAAGGATCGAACTTCCGTGGGTGAAGTCGGAGTCTTCCAGTTTTTAACAGCTTCGATTTTAATGGGGTCAACATGAATGCCTTTTTCGTTAACGATGTGACCAAGGAATTGGACTTCGTTTAACCAAAACTCGCACTTGGAAAACTTGGCAAAGAGTTGCTCTTTCTTCAATAATTCGAGGATATCATGCAAATGCTTTTCATGTTCAACTTTAGATTTCGAGTAAATGAGGATGTCGTCGATGAACACGAACACGAACTTATCAAGATAAGGCTTGCACATGCGGTTCATGAGGTCCATAAATACCGCAGGTGCATTGGTTAAGCCGAACGGCATAACCATAAACTCGTAATGACCGTAGCGAGTTCGAAAGGCGGTTTTTGGTATATCGTCCTCATGAACGCGTAATTGGTGATAACCTGAACGAAGTTCGATTTTTGAAAAGCAAGATGCGCCTTGAAGTTGATCGAAAAGGTCGTCAATTCTAGGCAAAGGGTAACGGTTCTTAATCGTGAGTTTGTTGAGTTCACGATAGTCGATACACATTCGAAAAGAGTCATCCTTCTTTTTAACGAAAAGAACAGGTGCGCCCCAAGGTGACGAACTTGGGCTAATGAAACCCTTGCTGGAGAGTTCTTGGAGTTGACTCACCAGTTCTTGCATTTCCGTAGGTGCGAGACGATAGGGAGCTTTGGCGACAGGATTCGCACCAAGAACGAGATCAATACGAAATTCCACTTCACGAGTAGGAGGTAAACCAGAAACGTCGTCGGGGAAAACTTCGGGAAAATTACGAACTACCGGAATGTCTTTTATTGAGTTCTTTTCAGGTTTCTTTTCCACGACGTTGGCAAGGAAAGCCACATACTTTTTACGTAAGTATTTTTGGGCTTGAGTACACGACATAAGTTTGAGCCCTTTGGAAGGCTTCTCACCGAAAATACACAAAATCCCATCGTCATCAAGAGGAATCCGAATATACTTTTCAAAACAAACGATTTCGGCATGGTGTTGAGCTAACCAATCCATGCCTACTATGATATCAAAACTCCCGATTTGCATAGGAATGAGGTCAATGGAGAAATCATAGTCGTTGAGATTTAGGGTGCAACCACAAATCACCGAATCAATTGAGATAGTTTTACCGTTTGCGACTTCAACCGTAAAGGAATTTTCGAGCTTAGAACGAGACAAAGAAAGCATAGGCACAAAATCAAATGACACAAAACTCATATCGACACCGGTATCAATTAAAATGGATGCATAGACGTTATTAACCAAGAACGTACCGTTCACCACATCGTTGTTATGTTGGGCTTGATTTGCACTGATCACAAATGCCCTCCCACGAGCATTGGGGACGGCTAGTGCAGCTTGAGAAGTTGAGGCTTGGTTGGCTTGAACCGGTTGAACAGCTTGATCTGCCATGATCTGCGGAACTGGGGGTTGATAAGCCTGAACTTGATACGCTTGAGCAGGATACACCGGCTGAGCGACCATTTGGACCTGATATGCGAGTCGAGGACACACGTTGCGTAAATGACCAGGATCTCCACAATGGAAGCATGCTCGAGGGGTGGGGTAAGCTTGAGAGATAGGTTGAGCTTGAGTTATGACACGGTTTTGGTTGAAGGTGTGGTGAGTATGGGGTGGTTTGGCGAGGGTTGGTTGGGTACGCATGAATTCGAAACATGCGCCTAGCAGGTGTCCGTAACGGCCACAATGGGTGCATTGGCGGCAAGGGATGCCGGGTTGATGCTGTCGTTGGCATATTTGGCAAAACGGGTGTGGACCATGGTAAGGCTTCTTTGGAGGGAGAGTTTGAAGGTTTTGGGTTTGGGTTTGTGGGTATTGGAGTTGTGGTGGGTTTAGTTGGGTTAAGGCATAGTTTTGCTTTCGTTTCTTAGAGTGGTTGTTGTTGTTGTTGTTGTTGTAGCGGTTTGGCTTGGGTGTGGCTTCGGCCTTGACCTCTTTGGAAGGTTCGGCCTCGGTTTTCTCGGTAGCCTTCTTGCTGATTTTGAGGGTTCCTGCCTTGACGTGGTTGTCAGACAATGATGCAGCAAGAACAATAGCCTCGCGAAGAGTCTTAGGAGCACTACTTTGAACCGAATCCTGGATTTGCCTTGGTAGACCCCGAATATACTTTCTAATCCCACGAGAGAGGGGAGTGACAAGGTGTGGCACTAGGATGCTAAGCTCGTTGAAGCAAGCGGTGTAGGTAGCGTTATCACCACTCTCTTGTTTGAGGTTCCAAAATTCCACTTCTAGATTCATAAGTTCATTGGGTGGACAGAATTCAACAGTCATGATTTCCTTAAGTTCTTCCCATGGCAAGGCCATGGCTTCATCAACACCACGGGTGGATTTTTCTTGCACCCACCAATTTAGGGCTCTTTTCTCGAAGACACTTGAAGCAAAGCGTGTCTTCTTGTCATCGGGACATTCGATATGGAGGAAAGTACTCTCCATACTTTGGTGCCATTGCAGTAGGGCAGTGGCACCTTCAGTGCCATCGAACTTATCAGGTTTCGCATCGGTGAAGTTCTTATAGCGAAAAGGGTTTGGGTTTGAACCCGGAGCGGCTGCGTTCGAATTGGTAGCAACGGTTTGGTGCATTTGAGCCACCATTTGCGGGAGCACAGCAGCCATTTGCTTGGCGATCTGGGCTGTCATCTTACGGCTAGAGGCTCCAGAAGGACGACGGTTAAGGTGACAAGAGGCCATTCTGCGAACAAGTGTAACAAGAATCGTGAGTCTCGGAATTGTGTAAGAGTTCTAGTTAATGTTTGTTAAATATGAAAACTTATAAAAATAAAATAAGCATTGTGTGGAACTTAGAGTTTTCATGAACCACCATGGACTCTTGTGTTCAAGCACAAAAATCAAAATTCGAAATTAAATCGAACCAAAAGCTGGGTATTCGTGTATCACCACGACTTGACAGACTTTCAGTTAAAACACATTGTAAAACATGGAGGGTCGGAGTCACACGTCGCATGAACCGCCATGACTTGTATGGCATCCTAAGGAGTGTAACCATATCCTTATCACAAAGAGGACATGATCACGTTCGAAAACATAAAGTTGTGATTCGTATGGCGTTTGGTGTGGTATGCTTTGGCTTAGGGTTTCACGCCCTTTCCGAACTCTCCAGGTAAGCAACCAGGTCCCGCAGTTGATTGGGATGTATGCGCATTGCTTATCCTTAGGTTTCATGAACCTTGGTGTCAAGAGTTCAGAAAACAAGCACGTCCCCTCTACAGTTACTACTTACCCGCCACGTAAAACGTCTTTATGCGGAAAAATATCGGAAAACCGAAATAAAGTTGATTGAAAAATATTTTGAAAATATTTGTTTTAAGCCTATCCCTTGGAGTTTGTGTGTGAACATGTGTACAAGAGACACTATGAAATGTTATAAATTCGAGCGTATTAATGAAACTTTAATATAAGTGCGGGCACATAGCACATAGAGAATTCATGCAGTTTTTGGCCCTAAAATAAACTATAACTATACTAGGCCGATACGTCTAACAACCTATCTTATAGTTACGGCTCTGATACCAATCTGTTACACCCCGGCTTTAAGCGGAATACGCCCGGGTGTAACGTACAGGTTATTCAAAGCTCGTAACGCTATTAAAGCGACAATAATTATATTTAATGCATTTCATATCATCAAAAGTACACATATTGTTCATAAATAAAAACAAAATATAACACTTCATCAAAAAGTAAACAAGTTCTTTATTTCAAATATCCTAAGGCAAACTAATGATCTTCGTCCTTAGCACATCATCGGTTCAACCTGTAATACGTTGAAAATAATATATTTTGTCAATAGTTAAGTTGGTGAGTTATCATAAGTTTTTGTGTATACATATATATAGGAAACTTGCGATTCAACAATCGTAATGCAATAATTATTCAAGCGTAAAGTAAATGAAAGCAAGTAATGTCGTCCTCCCGTTCATTTAGCCGAAGGCGTTGAAGTCGGGGAAATGAGAACCACCTTACGTAAACAACCGGAGTCGTAACGTTAGACGGCGCGGGTACGTCCCGTTGGACCCTCCCACTATGTGTATGCGTTTGCGTAACTTCCACCATAAAAACAATAAACACATTGCAAGCAAGTTCACATATAATCATAAACAATATGCACGAATAATATTAACATGTACGATATAAGTGAATCGGTTTGTAAACAATCACATAACTAACGAAAGAAAAACTGGTAACGTGCTACCCCCAAAATACTATAAAACGTTAAAATGGGGTTATGAAGAACTCACATGGAATGAGGAATGCGGTAACGAGAAGACGGTTAAGATTAGAGCAAACTAGTTGGTCCCGCGAGAATTTCCGACAATTTGTCCTAATTATTAAAGCGTAAATATAATAAATACTTGAACGAAATAAACGAACAAGACACAAGGAGATGGGTTTACGGTTTTGGGGTCATTAAAGAATTAGTTATATGCCATAAAATTATTGGTAAAGCTGCAGTTCAATTTTAATTTTAATCATTAGAAAAATAGTTGAAAAGTTATATTTATTTATTAAGGAAAACATTATAAATATGAATACCGACTTTTCCATGAAACGATTTAGGTGATAGTTTTAACGAGATTTCATTTAGAAAGATAAGTAGCACCTTTATTACTATTATTATTATTGTTATTCTTAAAGTAAAAAAATATATAGATATAAAAGATTATATATATTTAAATATATGAATTTGAAATTTTATTTTAGAATTTATTGAGGTTTGGTTTGCTTAAACGAGTGTAAACAAATAGGGTTTTTATATAATTTAGTTAAAATATTAATTAAAACAATAAAATTATTTAACTAAAAAAAATAAAAAAAACCGGAACAGGGGGGATCGAACCCGCGCCCCTGGCCGAGTCAGGTGTTTTCGCGTGATCTGCATTGGCCATCTAGACCAGTGTCTAACTCGTTAACAGTTACAGAAGTAGTTATATATAACCAGTTGTTCAAACAAAGCCCCAAATCATATAAACCCTAATCGAAATAAATTCCCAATTGAAGGTCTTGTACCCACTGTCGATTAAAATTGACAGAGGGGTTTTAACCATCATCAAAATCCGACACTAATGCATGTAACAATTACCTCAGATGGTTACGAATTGAAGTAAAACGATGGGTTAGGGTTACGGCTTGCAAACGAGATCAAAACCCAACTTTGATAGCTTCTGTGGTGAAATTATCTTAGGGCTTAGGTTTGCAGAGTGCTAGAGAGTGTGAGGTACAAGTTAAATGCGTTTTGGTTGAGTATTTATAGGCTAACAAGGTCAAGTTCTATCCGCGGCTCGAGTTAAAGAAATTGATATGAACGAGCTGTCAATTAACAAACTTTCTATAATGTTTGATTTCGCGGTGAACAAGAAACGAATATACGCGTTTAAATTCCGTGATTCCTGGGTCAATTGAATCAAAAGATGGAAAGGTGGGGTCGACGGGCTGTGACGGGGGAAGGAGAAGAGAAAAGAAAAAAAAATATTTTTCAAAAATATTTGTAATTTAGTCCTTGTAGTTTGGGTTGGGTCCAGAAACTGATTAAACTAAAGTTTAGGGTCAAACGTGCATATAATTGATACTTTAGCGATATATGAAAGCGTTAGCGCGTAAAACATAATAAAGACAAAATCGTGACATAATTAATAGCTTGACGTAATAAACAATATTCGGTTACAAGACGGGAAAAATAAAACAAATACAATTATAAAAATAAATAAATAAAAATAAAAGACGAATTTCACAAATCCGACCTGCTTTTGCTCAATATTCGACCGGCCCGTTTTGCTACTTTTTTCGGTTTTTCTTTCGTCATGGCTTGTTACATTGTTTTTCGAGGTTGGTTCAAATCTTAGCAAACTAAGTCAAAGTGTAATATTTTTCCATTTTTGGTACATAAGGTGTATGATTGATTATTTTCCATAAACATGAAACAATCTTATGCTCAGCTGAAGGAATCAATGTGTAATTCAAACTTAAAGTGTGCTTCTCATATTAAGGTCAGTATCAAGAAGAATGTTAATGGCTAAGTGTGTGTTCATCGGATCTTGAGGTTTACATTGTCCATGTAGTGTTTGTTTGTAGTAACTTACCAAGTCTTAATGATAAATCCAAATATATGATGCATCCCAGTAGTGACAATATGTGCCAAAACACAAAGGGAAACTAAGGGTGGAACGGGATGAAGAAGTCAGTAGTGACGATATGTGCCATATTAGATTTCTACTAATCCTTTAATAACACCCATTTTCTCTCCATCCATATAAACATCCTTGCAAACCCTTTGCATCATAAACCTATCGGAAGGCCAAGAAAGATGAGGAAAAATGCTGCTATTGACCAAGAAGATGAAATAGTGAAGGGGGGAAAGCTAAGTAGGAAAGGGAAGATTGTGACTTGTGGAACATGTAGAGAAAAAGGTCACAACACACAACAAAAAAACTTGCACGTGTCGGAAACACACAGCAACATCATCATCCGCAGCTAATTGAATGGCTTTGTTTTAAGTTGGATACTATGTTTAAGTTTTATTTTGAATGAGTTAAGTATTTTGATTGTACGCTTTGAACCAACTATTATGTATTCTGAACCAGTTGTTTTGTAATTTGAATCATATGATTTAGTCATATTTGCTTTGTACCAGGGGTATAGGTATAGTGGTCCGGGTGTTAATTTGGAAGGTTTGACTTTTTTAGTCATAAAAAACCAAAGTTAGATAATGTGGTTTTTTTTTTTGAAAGATTTGACTTCTTAGTAAAAATTGACCAGAGTCAAATTATGGTTCAATTTTGAAAGGTTTGACCTTTTTAGTCAAATACACCAAAGTCAGTATAGGTTCAATTTTCAAAGGTTTGACCTTTTTTTAGTTTAAAATTGACCAAAGTCATATTTCAATGGATATACCCAAGCTTGGTGCAAAATCATATTCCAACTACTGTACACAACCTTAGTGCAAATCATATTAAATGTAAAAGCCAAATGCCAACAATACCCTCATGCTTATGGCATCATTAAAACAACCGTTAGGTTAATAATACAAATTTGCTACCTGTATCTAGAGAGAACAGTTTTGATCATTTGATAATGAATTAGTTGAAGGAGGACTTGGAGTTACTTTCTATTACAAAAGGAAATGATAGCTTAAAAATAATTGTGTTCAAAGAAGTAATACAATAATTGTAATTACTTAAGGAAACTTTTTATTTATAAAAGAGTGTTCAAGTCCAATTCAGTTCGACTTGTTTTCGCCTCTTACACGAGCCACTTATTTTTGCAAGCATGTGGTTTCCGCCTTAATATGGTTGGTTTTAACGGGTAACGTGGGTTTTAAATAAAAGGTGGGTTTTAAACAAGTAATGTGCTTTCCACTCTAACGTGGTTGGTTTAGCTTTATTATATTTAAGTTTGTATGTAATGTTGCATGATTCAGTTTTAGTTGCCTTAACTTATATTGGTTTTAGTTGAATATTAGTGAAAACATTAAACTTTTTAACTGAACAAATAAGCAAACACAAAAAGACATGCTTTTGTGTTTGTGTTTGACTGTTAAGAAAATGAATTTGTTCATGCTTCTTTATGTTAAATACGTCATATGAACACAACCAAATGTGTTGATATGAACACAATTAAATCATATTGAAAAATTTGGGATATAGTACATATTGTTCACTCCACCTTGTCATGGGTTAAAAACATTCACAAACGCATCCAGTTAGCTATCACGTTAGATTCACACTAATTTTTCAACAACACTCATTTTCTATCCATCCATACAAACATCCTTAGAAATCCTCACATTTCCACATATACCACTTTTACATCTAATCATATTACTTTTTATAGCAAATGAAACCATTTACAAAAATAAGCAATAAATAATCTAACCATAAAATAATAAATAAAAAACCATAAGTAAGCAATTAAAAATTTAACCGCAGGATATCCAACAAAAAAAATATTCAACCATAAAATAAGCAATTATATTAAATCTCAAATAAGCAATAAAAAATAACCATAACCATAAATAAGCAAATATATAACTTAACCATAAAAAATATAACTAAATAAAAATACAAAATTTAAAATAAAATATAAAAGTAGTAATAATAATAAAATAGGTTAATAATTAAAATTTCAGATGAAATAAGTTGTGAGACAAAGGATACACGCGTATTAGTTATAGAAACAACATGCTTTCTTGCTTCTGATGCATATCCGTCCATAAATTGCTGCTGCCTTTCATCATGAACTACATGCAAATAATTTGCTCCGATTCATCTCCGGTATCTATTTCTTATCCCGGTAATTATTATTTACCATTCTCTTAATTATCATTATCCCGGTAATTATTATTATTATTCTTAACCACAAATCTATTTCTTACTTTCAAATTAAACCTCGTTTCTGCTTACAGTTTGTACTTTTGACGAATTAGAGTGCACAGAGTTTATTCGTGTTTATTTTTGTATGTTAATTTTGGCCTGAAAGCAAACAATTCATGCATGAATATGCAATTGTGTGATTATTATTATTATTATTATTATTGTTGTTGTTGTTGTTGTTGTACTTGGGCATGCATTGTATTCTCATGTTGATTGATGAAAATGAGATTGATTATATGTTATTGTTGCAGGTGATCTTGCTGTTGCATAATATGTCTTTCTCTAACACGATCATGCCATCTTTATTCGGTTCGTCTTCTCAGAACCATTCACTAGACCGGGAATCACGGTTTGGTTTTCCTCTAAATGAAGAAGATCATGCTTTAAGCCTAAGAACACTAAATGCTCCATCTTTCACATCAGCTGGTACTTATGATAACATCTATTAGGAACTTAGGATGATTTAGTTAACTAAATTATATGGTCATATGTATGTTTTTATTGTTGTAATACTGATGATGTTGAACCCATCTTTTGAGGTTAGATTTATATGGACAGCAACAGTACTTTAATAAAAGTTATCATCAGCATGCACTACCAAACATGCTTCCAGCCAACAGTGAAATTCAAAATCGGGTCCCACAAATTGATTTTTTCGGGCACAACATTGTAAGTTTCAGTTTCTTACACTTTATGGTTGGTTATAACTTATATATCATGAGTGGCAAAGCGATCGGGTCGGGTAACGGGCCAGGATGGGTTTGGGTTAAAACGGGTCATTTTAAAAAAGTATCAGTGTGGTTCAGTCATTCTAAAAAGGTACCAATTTGGTCAGGGTCAAAACAGTCATTTTAAAAAAGATATCATTTTGGTTCGGGTTCTCAAAAAGGTATCATTTTTGTTCAGCTCAAAACGGGTCACTTAAAAAGGTATCGATTTGGTTTGGGTCAAAACAACTGAATTTATAAGGGTATCAACTTGGTTTGGATCAAAATGGACCATTTTAAAAAGGTATCAATTTGGTTCGAGTCAAACCGGGTCATTTAAGAAAGGTATCAATGTGTTTAGGGTCCACCTGGATCATTCTAAGAAAGGTATCATTTTGTTTCGAGCCAGCCCTATTTTAGAAGGTATCAATTTGGTCCGGGTCAAACGGGTCATTTTTAAAAAGTATCTATTCGGTTAAGGTCAAAATGGGTCAATTTGGTTTACACGTATTCTGTTTGGATTATTTATTAGCTTCAAAGTTCTTGGTTGTGTTGACTTGTACAGGGATGTTCTCAATATCCGTATTATGGTGGAATGACGACAACTTATAGTCCGCCTATGGTAAGATACATGATTTCATATGTCTTTATATGATTGTAAATCTTCAAAGATCATCACTATCAATGTATGAATTTATTTTGACTGTCTGAGTAGATTTCACCGCAATCTGTGGATGTGCCAACAAGATTACCTTTGGCACCCGAAATAGGACCGTAGCCTGTTTTTGTTAATGCGAAACAGTACCACGCGATACTTCGGAGAAGAAACTCGCGTGCAAAAGCAGAGATGGAAAAGAAACTAATAAAAGAGCGTAAAGTAATTTATAACTTTATAATTTAAGGATGAATTTGGTTGTGTAAAAAGGGTAAACAACATGCTATGTTGGTTTTTACTACAGCCATATATTCATGAGTCGCGTCATCAACATGCAATGAAAAGGCCTAGGGATACTGATGGTCGTTTTGTGCCGAGCGAAGAAATCGATTCCTTAAAGACAGCCACTTCTGATTCTCCAAAGCATGTGCGCCTAGGGTCTTCTAAAGCACCAAGGGGCGAATCGTCCAATTCGCAGAATTGCCATCCATCATTGGGATATAATTTCCCTTCTTCAGATACAGGAGAGGAATGGTTAAACATGTCACCTGACCAAGGTTAGGTGAGTGTTGTTTCATATGCTTGGGAGAAATGAAGAAGTTACAACATGAGAGCGGGTTGATGGGAGACTCATGAGTGCTGAGAGGATGCACGGGCACGCGTTTATGGAGAATGAAGTTTATGTTGTTTGGGAGAGAGAGAGAGGAGTTGATGAAATCTTGCTGTTCAAAACTTTTTATGTATGTAGAATGTAAATAACTTTTGTATGCATTAAGAGTTGAGAAACAATTATAAAAAATTTGATTCACCAAATTTCATTGCATATTCTTTGAAGGTAGCATAGCTTACATTGTTTTTCTCATATATCAACATTACTCATTATATAACTTTCGCTACTAATGTGAGCTAGCTTTTTTAAAGCCAGTTCTGGATGTTTTACACTATAATGACTACTTTCTTTTTTCCAAAGAGTGATTGTTTTTTTTTTCCAAAGAGTTTTATTGTTTTGCTTTTTTGGTAGAGGTGGTCAAGTAGATGTGCCGGGCGCCGGGTGGGTTGAGTAATTGACTGATCAGTCAAAACGGTCAGAACCTAAATTAGATGCTCACCTTAATCATCGATGTCTGCCCGTTGAAAACCCTTTCATACGAGTAATGTGCTGAAGTTTATTGTCAAAGAGGTAATACTTCTCAACTCATGTAATACTGCATGTGTTATCGTTTGAATCTGTCTATTTGAGTTACATTTATCAAATGGGCCAAAGGCATTTATTGTATGAAACATTTCTTAAAATCGTTTTAGGAAACAGATTCACATTGACACTTGTACTATATGCTGATAGAGATCTTGTGACAGTTTTTAATGTCAACCCAACCTGAAATGTATTATTTACTTCTTTTGACTCCAATTTTCCATCTCTATTAAAATCATTCAGTGACTAGAATTGTACTCAAACATAAGTCTATGGATTTAATTTTTACAACAAAAATTTTCTTAGTTTTTTTTTTTAAATTTCTTCTTGTTATTGCATGTATTGAAGTCTCTAAACTTATTAAAATCCTTCAAATATGCCCGGTTTTCATGATTGGACCCTAAACCCGTATGAAAGACAAGATGCAAACATCAACCGAACTGGTAAGTGAACATGGTTTTTTTTTTCACGCATTGACGCTTTTATATAATTGCTAATTTTTCATCGGGTATCTTGTTTTGCATTTGTGATAGAGGTGGCCGAATGGGTGGGCTGGGCCGTGTTGAGTAACAGGTCAACATGGTCAAGTTTTAAGTGCAGGGCATAACTGGTTGTGCCAACTTACAATCACTCTGTTATTTCATTTCTTCAAAATCTTTATAGTAAACAGATTAGGCTATTTGTTGTGTTGATATTTTGTTAGTAAAATAGTTTTTAAGAGGTCTTATTTGTTCGACTTATTTGGCCCGTTTTTGTTTAAGTTAAACGTCATATGCTTGACGTGCTAGATGTATCGTTGAAGCTGGGGGTCAACCTACAGACTAATTTGAAGAATTATGTAAATAAGTAAATAACTGCTCATATTTTGTTAATTTTTTTTAATATTTTTGCCAATACAGGAAAAAATAGCTTTAAGTGTAACGGGTCAATTGGGATGAAACGATTAAAAGGCGCCCAACGTGTGTTACAAGGCATTAAACTTGTCAAAATAATTCTGTTATAATATACTCCATATTTGTAATTACTTAGACACTTTTTATTTATAAGAAAGTGTTCCAGTCCAACCCGATTCAACTTGTTTCACGACCCGTCCTCCAATGAGTCGCGCAGCTTGTCACACCTGCAGGCGGCCACGGGCCTGTGGGTTAGAAATGGCCTTAGGGACCAATATGTGCTAGCACCGTTGTGACTGGGAACCTCGTTAATTCAGTCTATCTCTATTAAGGATTGTAAGAGGGATCATTGTACGTTGTTTGAGCATATTGTTATAGATCTTTAACCAATTAAATACATTTATAAGGATAAAAATTTAATAAATTGTTCTTGGTTTTGGTTTTCTTAAAGGTGAGATATCCCTTTTGTTGTATATGAAGAACCATCCAAGTCATAATAAAAATGACCTTTGTTTGGACTTCGGAGAGAAATTGGAATTGGGCTCCATCTACCCCGTCTTTTTTTCTAATTAGAGAGCCCAACTGGTTTGGTTGGAAACCCAAGTTAAAACTAGTCAAAGTCGGTTTGGCCCAAACCGGTTTACAAGAGGAGAAAGAGTTTATAAGGGGAAAAAGATCTAAGCAGTTTGAAACTGGTTTAAAACCGAATCGATTACAAACTGACGGTTCAGTTTCAAACCAAGTCCTCCCAAACAGATTTATAGATCAGATCGGTTTCGGTTGCAGGTGTGCGCTAGTCGGTTCGGTTTATTCGATTAATTTTTTGGTTTGGTTTGGTTTGGTTTGGTTTGGTTAATAACCAAAATCAAAAATAAGCTAAAATTTTTATTTAGAAATACATGAAGTTGATGCACGAATACATGAAATGAAGATATAAATACATGAAGTAGAGATATAGACGCATGATAATAGCTAAATACATGAAATGGAGGTATAGAAGCTAGAAGTATATGAAATATGAATGGTTCGGTTTGGTTAATTTAGGTTAACCTAGAGTACAAAAATTAGCCGATAACGAATTTTTGGTTAATTTCCGTTCGGTTTCATCGGTTTCTGGTTTGATTCAGTTAACGACTTAGTTATTGCCCACCCCTAGTTTCGATTTAGGAACCAGTTTTATTGTGCACCTCTAGTTTTGATGATTATGTACATTCATTAATTTATTGTAAAATAATTATGTACATTCATTAATTTATTGCAATATATAAAAGAGATTTTTTTTAAATATATATATATAGTTATACTTTTGTTATGAATCTAGAAGGATCCAAGTGAACAACCTTACATCCCTGTCATGTAATGTTAAACACGGTCAGGCCAATGATATATGAGTGGATTTGAATAATACCACCTTCAATTATCAACATTGTGTTTCTGGTTTCCAATCATTTGGCACTCCACTAATGGCCACATCTGGTTATTAGAATGTATCCCTTAAACAATTCTTGAGAATATATTCCACAATCATTACTAGGTTATTATTATTATTTTAATAAGACTATATCACCAAGATAGCCATTGTTTTCACATATAATAGTGGAGTAATTACATATACATTGTGTATCATGCTTCATTTCCATCAGTAGATACTAAAAATCACACGGCACTCTAAGGAAGGTTCATGTTTCGGATATGCGAAATGGACCCATCGTATCCTTTCTTTTCTTTCTTTTTTTTATCATGTCTCTCTTAAACATTTGCCTTTCTGAAAATATCGGAAACACAAGTTCAGAATGTCTAAAATATGCAAGCCATTTAATCACCGATGTTAATGATATAATTCAACACTGATAGTGTTCGTCGTAACACATCGTTTCCCGAATTAGTGCATTGTTAAAGAAGACCGAAAATAATCACTTTAGTAAGAATTTATATTGTGTCTGGCAAAACCACCTAAGTCATGCATTTTACTATTTCAGCATGTAGAAAGATGATTACTCAGGCAAAAGCTTATATAAAGCAATTGATTCATGCATGACAAAGAATGTACATGTCGTACAACACAGATGCAAGCATACATTATATGAAAGTAAAGTCTCATACGCAAGAGAAAACAAATATGCAACATTAGAGTCACCCGTAACATGATATTCATATGATTTTTCTTTTTGACGACTATAAATATACACTACCAGAAGGATAGCTAATTCTGTAATTCTCCTCTTGTAATAAGCTCTAATGTTCAAGGTAGGCTTAACTCTTGTGATTACAAAAAAAACTAGAACCTATTGACTGACAAAAATAACAATAATAATAAGTTTGCGTACGAATGAAAAAATGGACCACACCTATAGTATCGCTAGTTTTGAATAACCCTGAAATGTCAGGGACATTTTCTATACATGAATGAGAATTATTGACAATAAACATACACATAAAATAAAAAAACAAAACATCAAACGCCATAATATTGTTCGTGGAAACTTTCTTGTCTTCGTGCATCTCTCAGCATCGGCCCCACCAACATATGTTATCATAGTACACCGACTGATTCGAGGGCCAAGAATCATAATCATAATCATTATCTTGTGGTTCAGTTCAAACAGTTCATAGATTCCAACCGGCCACCCTAACCGACAAAAACTTACAGGATAGCCACAGGTTCATCATCTAACGGCTGCAGGCACTCTTCAGGATTTGCATAAAAGTAATCTTCTTCTTTCGGTCTATCGGGCATAACCAATCTTTTTGTAGGGGCCCCCATTCGTTGCGCGTGTGTATCCTTAACTGCACCCGAAAAGTCATCCCAGCTCAAAATCCCACTTGTATATTTGTCTATTAACTCAACCAAAACCTTTCTGTCCAGTAAAATTGTCTTCTTAAAACCCAAAAACCTGAAAACCGTTAAAATGTTAAGCCAGAATAATAAAATATAATCAACAATGAACAATCAGATTATTAATATAATAAGTTATAGCTAACAATGTACCTGCGATGACCTTCTACAACCTTAGCCATGTTTCCATCATAAGTAGGGACAAAAATGTCACTCTCTAATGACACAAGATAATCCAATGCTGCCATTTGTGATGAGTGATTTTGAAAGTATTGAAGGTCAGCTGGCCCTAGCAATGTCTCCTTTCTTACCTGGTAAAACATTAACTCATAAATCGCGCTTAAAGTTTTTAAAAAAAATGATGAATAGTTTCGAAAGTAAATGAACCAGTTTCGGGTAGGCTTCTGCAAGACTATCCATTCTCCTTTTTCCACCATATATTTCACCAGCAGCAATGTAAATCTGGATGTCACGGTCAATATCAAGTGCTTTAAGTGTAAGAGCGGTTTCTTCAGGGGTCAAAGGGCATAAACCGTCTTTTCGTTTCAAATCAGAATTTATAATCTTTTCCTTCCACCATGGATAAGCATATCTGCATAAAGAAAACAAGTCACCACATGCAAAACAGTAAACTCTCAAATTAGTTATGTAAGAAAGTCAAACCTCATTCGGGTCAACTCTTCAACCTCTTCATCATTGCATCCTTGTGTACAGCCCGAAAACGCTAGCATATCCATTTCATATCTAAGATGAAGCACTATAAAAGGCCCGTTTTGTCTCAAAAGATTAACAACGCGTCTACCCAATTCTTCAATTTGAGTAGTGAATCTCAAAGCATTAAAATTTACTCGGCACCTAAGTTTTTGAAGGTCAAGAGGTTGACCATTATTGGCAAGCCGAGCATCGGTTCGGTTCAAGTGCACAACTTTGTACTTTTGAATCAGAGGAAGAATCTGTTTGCATTGTGTAAAATAAACACTATCAAATACACGAAAACTCACTTTAAAATAAAGAATATAAAAAAAATACCTGATTATGATAATAAGAAATATCAGACCAACTAACTGGAGGCATCGTATGCACAATTCCTAATTCGACTCTCTTTCTAAGCCTCGGGGGAAGCTGTTTAAGTATCCGGACTTCATCTCTCAAGGATGTAATGAAATGATCAACGTCAAATATGTCCTCAAACTCACTGTTACTCACAAATCACCATAATCAAAATCATATGACCGTAAAGCATAAAAATATATAAACTTCCGCATGCCACATATTAGCACACCTTGGATCAGCCCAGAAAGAAGTTTTATCCAGCTCAGGAACTATCAGAGTAACATTTAAATATCTAGCAATAGCAACCATATCACAAATCTGCACAATAAAAACAGTCAATATAGCAATTAGCAGTCTGAACTTATGGCACGACGCGAAAACACAACACGAAATTCGCAGGGTTGGGTTTCGCAAAAACAGGTTCGGGTCAGTTTTAGGTTGCACTCGCATTCCCGTTTAGCTAAACGGGTTGTTTTCAGGTTAGACCCGTTTAACCCAATTAATTTTTATTTTAGATTTTAATATGGTTTAGGTAATAAATAAAATTGGTTTGGTATCTAATACCAAAATTTAAAACTAAAAAGAAATTGCCATAATATTTTATAACCAAAAATGCATTTTTTACATAAACTTGTTTTTTATTTTTGTTGTATAAATGTAAATTTAAAGTATTAATATGTGAAAAAAGAATAAAAAAAACTTTCGGGTCCAACATGTCGTGTTCGGGTTCACATGCCTGACAATTCATGTCAAATTTTCGGGTTCATGTCAGGTTAGACCTGCCAACCAGCGAACACGGCCCGTTTAACACCCCTAACCGTAAGCAATTTGCTTAAATTTTATCTCAAGCTACAACGATAACACTCACAGCAGACCGCATTTGATTAAGTCCTCCGTTACACGAAACCACCAAGTAACCATTATTCTTGTAAACCCCTACATTAAACCACAGCACCAAATTAACCAACTGCCATAAACCGAAACAACTAATCATATATCAACTTACTTTTCGGCGGAAGAACTTTAACCGGAACATCCTGCAACAACTTAACATCGAAAACAGCAGCAGAATGAGTAGTGAAACAAGAAGGCCAGCCTTTCAAAACCCTAGGTCCCCAAGAATCCCCAATAGCAGTCAACTGAACCACACAAGTCCACAATATCACCATCGTTGTTGCCCTAATTAACCACACCTTCATTCTAGGAGAAGAAGACCTTGCATTAATCGAACTCTTCAATTTTTCAACCCTAATTTCACCGAATTTCTTCAATCCAATTGCAAACCTCCGTTTCTTCTTATTATTATTGTTATCTCGATCCTCCAGCCTACACATTATTGCTCTATCGTACATCAACAACTCCAAACCCTAATTCGAGATCTAATTGGTTATGTAGGGGACACAATTAAGGCCGATCCAACCGCAATTGAATGTCTACCGACAACGAAACAGCTGTCACAAGCTTAATTATGCTATCATCCAGTTACACGAAAACCCTAGCCTTTCAGAGGCTAATTTACGGCGCAAATTACGAACGAAAGTGGCCTTGATTTCATAAGCGCATTGAATTTGTTATGAAATCTTAATAATCGAGGCTTTAAAGCACAAATTGAAATCTGGATTGAGGCGATGGATAGGTGTGAAGGCAGAAAGTGGTGGTGGCCGGAGATAGTTCCGGCGAGAAGAGATGAGAGGAAGTGTCGGTGGCCTGAAGAGAATGTGACTTGTATTTGTGAATGTGATGAGATATAAGTCACTCGGTGCACAAGGATCTATGGGAACTACTTATTATTATGTGCCAATTTTAATATATTTCTTTTTATTATATGGTTTGAATCAAATAAAAATAAAAATAAAAATAAAAATAAAATTACTTGACTTTTACAATTAGTATGTTAATTTAATTTATTCATCGATTTTTTTCTATTTTTATAAATATGCTTGATGACATATAATTTTAGTTTAATTTTATAAATATATACTTATTTGTTAAAGTGGACTCACGTTCGATTTTCACTTGTGTCATTTTTTATGGATTATGGCAATGAATAATTTGAGTCGCATCTTGTGTAAAAACTGTCGGTTTCAAACCTCGAGTCCACACGAGTTTTCGTTCCACCGTGTGTTACGCAAGAGAGTTTTGCTCTTATTGTCGCACAAAGTGACAGCCAGCGGTATAGTTTCTCAGAGTAACACCCAAGTCAACCTTTAAAGTCAATGTGCGTCCGGTTAAGACGCCTAGTCTGGCCGAAGTGGGGCAATGGGGCTCTCCGAATTTGGTTAGTACGGTGGCTTAAAACATAAGAAAGTCGTCCTTTCAAAAAAAATTGAAATGGTGGTGGAGTAATAAGTAAGAGACTTGGTGTTTCATGTAACCTATGTTCGATTTCTACCATCATCATTTAGTTTCGGCAACACCAGGTGATGATTGGAAACCAGGTGAGTAGATGGCGTTCGCCAGTTAGATTCTTGAATTGAACATATTTTATCTCCTCGCACTATCTTGTCTTCAGATGAATGTTCACGGGTGTTGAGCTTAGGTAAGGGTTTTCCCCGTATCGAAAGACGAGTGTAACTCGATGTGATTAATTTAATCAGTACTTTATATTTGAAAGATTCATCGGTCGTTCAATATATATCACACACACTTGTTTTTTAAATCTTAGCTTCGAGTTAAAGATTTATTAAAGAAATAAAAGCAATCTGCTTATTTAAAAAGTTAATTGTATTTTATAAGTTGTAACAAGTTAATCATCATGTATCTATACTATATTACAAATTTATAATGAATAACATAAAGAAAACTATTTTAAGTATTATTACCATTATTAATGCTTATTATATAACACTCAGTATTTGTGATTAAGACCATGTGTAGTGAAAAAATGCTTAAGAGAGTGAAACCTTTATGTCGGAGGCTCATACCCAGATTCATCAAATCCACCACATCTCCTTCATGCATGCCTCCTTCGCCCCCTCATACGTGCATTAACCATCTTGCGTACCCGCCCTCTGCGCCCCCTCTGACGAGTTATTTAACACCTCTTTCAAAAGTGGTGATGATTTGAGCAAGAGCGTCACCCGACTACTAACAACAAGGGAAAATTTTGTTATCTTCTTTTAATAACTTGAATACAAAACTTTTAGTTGTTTAAAAGACTATCTCTATCATTAGGATTTGAGCCACCAGCCCCTATCATTATACCAATGTGGCAATGTATGATTATTTATATTTTATCAAAATAATAGTTTCATAAAAGATTTAGATATCGATAAAAAGAAAAGGAAAAAAGAGTGAACGGTAAAAAAGAAAGGTAAAACAAAGAAGATTCCAATCGAACGTGAAGCCGAGTCGTAGTGAGAAAGAGCCGATTGCTGCTCAAAAAAATAAAAAATTAAATTAAATTAAAGAGCCAATAAATGCAAGCCAGCATGTATTTACTCAACAACCCACCGAAACTTAAACACGTGTCACGACAACCTTTCACTTATCACGTATTTCTATACTTGATAGATTCCAGATCCGATTTATTTAATATCGTCAGCGCCGACAATATCTCACGATACAACTCCCCAATTCAAATAAATATTAAATAAAACCTTGTTCATATTTCTAATATCATTTTTTACGGCTAATTTAGACTATCGACGGGTCAGTGACCCAACCGATCATCTTATTTTCTCGAATATTGGAGACCACCTTTAGGAGAAAACCGACGATAAGTAAGAAAACTCTCTGACCAGCATAGAACCCCTGAGTTTTTATTTTTTATTTTGTTAAATGTTGACTTGAGTCCAATATCACTCTCTTTTTAAATTGAAGTATTTGGGTGTCTCATTTCAACAACTTAAATAGAGATCATTGTTCAGATTTCTAGTATCATCAAAAATATTTAAGGTGTGAAATAATATTTAAAATGTGAAAGAAGAGGTAATGAGTTCAAACATTATTGGGTGGAAAAAAAATTAGCCGTTAAAAAAATAACGAATAACATTTTTGTTTTATGTAAAAGTAATGGGCCAACAAAAGGCTTTAGAAGAACAAGCTTTAATCATCCTAAAATTTAAGGCACAGTTCCTTATAACGAAATTAATACACCTCGCGAAAATCATCGTTTAAAGATCATTATAGTAGTCTTTCAAGAATCCGAAATACTCTTTCCTAATGGATATGAAACGACGCATGCATTATAAGTGGGTATAATCTTACAATTGTTCCACACGAGTTATTCTCGCCTGTCAATGATATTATAAAAACCGTCTTTGACATGGACGACATCTACCTTGTTTAAGAGTAACTACCTTTACCAGAGACAACAGTTCGTTATAGTCGTATCAATAAACGGAGAAATCACCCTTATCATGGGCGACCGCTCAGCAGGTTATCAAACATCTTGACAGTTTAGTGTAGATTGACAAGACACAGAGATTAAGACTATCCATATTGGTTAGGGTTAAAAACAATCACAAACATGTCTAGTAGTTGCCAAATCAAAATTCACTAATCATTTAAAAATATCTGTTTTTCTTTCTATCCCTTAAATATCGTTACTAATCCTTAATTTTTCACATCATCATTTACATGTATTTTTAATATTTGATTTCTTTTTATATATAATAAATCTATTTTAAATTTGTATTATTTAACTTTATATAATATAATTGAAAAAAAAATATTAATCTATATGCAAAATTTTAAAAATTTAATTGAACATACTAAAAATGTTTTTAATAAAAGTAAACATTACATAAATTAGAAGCTATAAACAATAAACGTTACATAAATTAGAAATCTAACAACAAAAGTTACACCAATTTGAAAAATCTAAGGTTAGCCCTTCAAATTATCTATAATCTTAACGCACATTTATTCATGTTCAGTGATATCCATGAATATGATTTTCTTTCCTTGTAGTTCAATTTCATTAGATCTTCGTAAATGTCGATCGCCTTTTTATACGTCGATCTGTTTTTTGTTAATTCTTCAACAAGTTTTGCTTTTATCAAAAAACGACCCCCACCTCGCCCCTCTCCTTGCTTTAGCTTTGTCCTTCCCTATTGAACACAGTTCAACATTATCATCAACATAAATTCTATAATTCTC
Organism: Bidens hawaiensis; assembly: GCF_021521415.1. Classification (NCBI taxonomy): domain Eukaryota; kingdom Viridiplantae; phylum Streptophyta; class Magnoliopsida; order Asterales; family Asteraceae; genus Bidens; species Bidens hawaiensis. The sequence goes on along the minus strand of NW_027493673.1, from coordinate 72,175 downwards.
AACCAACAATGAATTAATGATGTTAAGGTCGAATGATGTAATGTGCCCATCAAAAGTACATGTGGTGTAATCACCTATAGTAGATTTCTTTGATCTTTTGGGTACTTGTGTACCATATACGCTAGTTGGCCCCAATCACTTGTCATTTCTCACAACGCGCCACACATGGTCGTACATAAACGGCTGATCATTTCCGTTTATGCTTGGGATCTGGCATGTACGCCTCCCTAGCCGGTGTCATAACTTGAACACCATACGAAACACTTTTTCTTTGAGACTTCACATGTAGAAACACTTCGTTGAATTTACTCAACTCAGGAATGACCATGTGTCAGTGTGATCATTCTTTTCCTACACCCGACTCCGATTGATAAAAACAAGTAATTTTCTAATGTTGTAACAAGCTTGCTAATCTAGTTATTTTCACTTAGGGTTCAAATATTCAAAACTAAAAAACTAACCCTTATCTAAAATAGTGGAGTACAACCGAATTATGCAACATTGTACCGCTACCAAATACATATCTAGATTGAGGACCACATCGGTGTAGTCATGCCAAAATAAATGGTCCACAACAAGAAAATTGGACACATCATGAGATTTGAGGCTCTCTAAAATACAAAATTGTCAATATCAATCCTTCACATTTTCACAATTAGCAATGAGAAATAATATTCTAAATTCCAAAAAGTTATGAAAACGGCTCAATTTTGTTTTTGACATCTTGCTCGGCAGAAGACTTATTATGTCAGCTTCTTGTCATGGGTCCTGCAACCCTTGTAGGCTTGTTGAACATACCGACTGAAGTTATTACCGAAAACTTATTCTAAAACAAATAATATGAACTAATACATATTTTTGTTTCACATGTGAAAAAAACACTAAAGTTGACATTTTTTATGGTGGAGAAAAAGTTATGGGTGGAATGGACCGATCCTTGCGTGAAGTTGATGATATTGGGCTATCGGCCTTAGATTCTATTCCTAGAGTTATTGGTATGCAGCAATGTATGGTGTGGCTTATACCATATATTAGAGGTGTTCAAAACCGGATATCCGAAGTTTCGGATATCTGAAGTTCGAATATCCGGTCCATTCGGATAGTGGATTTCACTATCCGAATCCAAATCCGAAATTTCGGATATCCGATCGGATAGTGATTTGGATATCCGAAAGAAAACCTGTAAAAAAAAAAACAGTTTTAAAATTAGACTAACAAATCACAAAACAACCAAAATCATCCATTCCGACAACCTGTTTTAAAGTGAACTTACAAATCCAACAACTTAAACACAATTGGTTCTTCAATCTAACAACCTAAACACAAATTTTTCAAACTTCATACACCTTATCAGGGTAGATTAGGCGCCGGATGACGAAGGTGGTGACGGCCGATGGTGACAGATAGTCAAATAGTGCAGCAGTAGACGGTGGTGGAGGCGGAAACGGATTGACAGTGTAGTGCAGCGGCGGACGGTAGCTGTGCTGTGGACTGGTGGCATGGTGAATGGTGATATTGATTGGAAATTTGGCGTGGTGAATGGTGATATAGTGGTAGCAGACCCTTAGAAATTAGGGTTATATAGAGTAAGGAGTAAGCATGGTGTTTAAGTTGTATATATATTAATATTAAAAAAATATTAAAATTAAAACTTCGGATAGTTCGGATATCCGAACTATCCGAAAATTCCTAAAAACGCTATCCGAATCCGAATCCGAATCCGAATTTTCGGATATCTGACTTTTCGAATAGTTCGGATACGAATTATCGGATAATTCGGATTCGGTTTCGGATTCAGATACTTTTGAACACCCCTACTGAAGAGGTAGGTCCCAGCAGAGCCCAGTTGGACCCGCAAGACTCACCTCAAAGAGGGAAGCCTGCGTAGTTGAACCCGCAAGACTCACCTTCAACAGGGACGTCTGCGCAAAGGCTAAACTCGCAGAACTCACCTTGAAGAGGGACGTCTGCGCAGAAACCAACTGGATCCGCAGGACCCACCATGCTCAGAGACGTGACGTCCTTACGCGCAGTACGCAAGCTGTTCCCGCAGGAAAAGCCTCCCAATGGTGAAGTACCCCGCCTGTTCCCGCAGCTGCGGAACAAGCCATCAGGGAAGGCTACCCGCGCAGCAAGGCTACACGCACAAGGCACTTAACTCTTAAATAATTCTGTAATGTCACCTGAAGAAGGAGTGAGCAAGCCGGGAACACTCCCGCACAAAGCCGGGAAAACTCCCGCCCAAATGAGCCAGTCCGTACGATACTGGAGGATCTTTTGTACTGTACCTGACGAGGTATAGACAAAAGATCTGACCAAGGATACGACAGCTCACTGACAACAGTATGACGAGCAGCACGCTCTTGTACTGTATGTCACTATTAGCCGCTGCCTAATCACCAACCTGTCGGAGGACGTGCATGGCCTGCAGTTGGTGGAACAGGAATAGTACACAGCCGGCCTGGTCACTATCAGCCGCTGCCTATCCACCAACCACCAGCATGGCATGTGCGTAGCCCACAGTTGGCAGAACAGGAACACTATTCAGCCGGCTGTACCTGCTTGGAAACCTACATTCGGCTATAAATACTCCAACACCTTGGAATGGTATCATCTTATCTCATATCTCATATCTTGATATATTACCTGATATCTGCTCTAGTCATTCTCTTAATATACACTTATATTCAAGAGCAATCTAGTCTGATTCTCACGCCGGAGGGTGGTCACAAGGAGGTACCCCCGCCCCCCCCCCTTCTCAGTGACGAGCTCACGGTTTCTGTTTTGCAGGTTATCAGAAGAACCATCTTCTCCGGATCTAACCCCTCGTGGGAAACATCTATTTAACCCCCAGATTATCCGTAATCTGCCCGGGGTCGATTAGTGTTTCTTCATTGGCGCCATCCGTGCATAAAAGCTAGAACTAATTTATTCAGTTTTTTCAAACTTCTGGAAAGATGGTTAAGGTTACTCCGTTGCCAAAGCCAGCAAATAACCAAGAAACACCGGTAACCACAACCCCGGCTACTGGGGGGAACACCGGCGAATACACACATTTTACGAACACTACCCCGGTTACCCGAGCCGGGGCAAGTGCAGTAAACAATCCTCCCCTGGGATTCATTGATACCCAGGTGGAAAGACAACAGACGAGGCCCCCCCCCCCCCGCCAAACACTTGAACAAGTTAAAGCGTGGGCGGAAAAACGTCAAAGGGAATTCCAAGCTGAGTTGAATGAACGCTTGCGTTCACTCCAACAGGCTGACGAATTCGGAAGCACTCAACAGCTCAACATGAGCAATGAGTGCGAGTACTGGGACGATGATTCGGAGGAATCCGACACCGACGCAAACCCTCGCCATAGGGCGAAAGGGAAGCGTAAGGAAACGGACTTCCAACCGGGAAGGAATTTTGGAGAAACCTTCAAACCAAAAAACGCGGGTGGAAACCCACGTGACTTCTCTAAAACCTTCAGACCAACCGCTGCAAATGCGGGAACCTCCAAGTTTGCAAGGGACATTGCGGAAGCAATCGCCCCAAGAAGTGCCAAACAGATGTCAAACATCGGCACCTATGATGGTATATCTGACCCAGACGATCATTTGAACAGATTCATAGCGGGGGGCAACCGTCAGCAACTGCGGAACCCACGTGGTGTTATATGTTCCAGATGACGCTGGTTGGAGCAGCCAGAGCGTGGTTCGACCGTCTACCGGTCCACCACATCTACGATTGGGCAGACTTCCAACAGAAGTTTAGCCAACACTTCAGCCAACAAAGAAAGTATACCGAAGAGCAATGGACAATCCTCAATTGCATTCGAGAGGAAGATGAATCTTTGCTAGACTTCATCACTCGCTTCAACTCAAAGAAGCTAAGTCTGGGTAATATTAGCGAAGATCTTGTTCGCGCTGCTTTCATCCAGGGCACAAAAGACCCAGAGCTCATCCGCACCTTAACGGGTAAAGATGGCATGCCATCCACATGGGATGCCATCATGACAGCAGCTAAACGCTTCGCGGAAACGGAAAAGCAACTGGGTAGAGATCTTCCCCAAAGCACAAACCTCTACACCCAGAAAACAAGAGAAAACAATGTCCTTACCGCCCGACTAAACAAAAAGAGGAAGCTAGGCATTTGGCAGTCAAGGGTAAACTTTGACACCTCATCCGGCTCGCACCCTCGGTTAGGCGGAAAGGATAACATGCCGTCATCAAACCGGAACTCCAGATGGACGCCACTCACCAAAAGCGTCACCGAGATATTCGACACCGAGAGACTCCCATGGCCAAAGGCTCCAATAATCCGAGAGCGTCACAACGCTGATCAGAGCAAATTCTGTGACTTCCACAGGACAAGAGGCCACAACACTGAGGAATGCGTAGACTTGAAGGACATCGTCGAAGCATTTGTCAGAGATGGGACGCTCACGCACCTCGTGGCGTAATGAACGCTGAGCAGGCTAATGCGTGTAGAAACCCAGTTGGGGAAAACACGAATAAAACTGCAGCTTCAATGTCGGAGACTACATTCTGCGTAAACAACGAGATTCCGAACTAAGTGCATATCGGCTCGAAAGGCTCGATGACACTCCCAAGAACATGGAAGGGAGCTCAATTATACAGTCTGCATGTAGATCAATTCCAAACTTGTAAAAGAAAAGGCCCAGAGCCACTTCTAATGGAAACGATTCTCCTTATTACATTGACGCTGATGGTCTTACATTTATACTTAATGAACTTTCCACACTGATATCCCGATCTTCACCGCATACATAAGTGGGGAAGTAAGTCGTTGCTTGTGGAAGTCGGCAAAACCCGCATAAACACAAAAAACGGCCAACCGTCACGCAGGTCAGTTATAGGTAAAGTTGGGTCATCCCACTAAATGAAAGTGCCGGTCCTACCCGCACAAATCATGATAGAGGAAACCGAACTAACCTATTGACAACCGCGCGTCGAACGGTTAATTTATTCAAAACACTGATATGCCCCCACAGCATAAATAAGTGTGAAAACAAGTCGTTGCGTGTGGAAGGCGGCAAAATCCGCATAAGCACAAAAAACGGCAAGAATTTCTAAGGAAAAGATGAGGAAAACCTTCACACAGGTCAGCCATAGGTAAAGTTTGGTCATCCTACTAAATGCAAGTGACGGTTTTACCCGCACAATCATGATAGAGGAAACTGAACTTTAACCTATCGACAACCGTGCGTCGAATGGTTAACTTATTCAGAACACTTAGAAAATATCTTCGCAAGGAAAAAATGAGGAAAACCTCCACGCAGGTCAGATATAGGTAAAGTTTAGCCATCCTACTAAGTGCAAGTGACGGTCTTACCCGCACAATCACGAAAGAGGAAGCAAAACTTTAACCTATTATCTGCCACGTTGACAGGTTAACTTATTCAAAGTACTTAAGAAATTGCTAAGTTAAACTACAGTATGCACAAGCGAATCATACATTGTTTATGCGGCCAAACAAGTGCCAAATTAAACTATAATATGCATGAGCAAGTCGTACAACGTTTATAAAGCAAGAGTGACGGTCCTACCCGCACAAAAGATTTACATTCCATATAAATTCAAGTATTACAAGAATGGCCGGGTATCTACCCGCCTACAAGAATATAAATCTATACAATGTAAACCTATCCTAACAGTGGGAAGGGATCTAAAGGTTCAAGCTTCAGGACCACTCCCTCCAAACCCACTTGTACCCGCACCATCAGTTGGCTGTGGCGGTTCAAGGAAGGTCTTAAGAATGGTTAGCCCATCATCAGCAGCAGCAACTTCGTTCACCTTCTCCACCACCGGATGCGGGAAGGCGGCATACTGGTTCACTGCTTGGTCATATACAGCTTCAGTATCCACATCATATAAAGGGAAGTTGGAAGGCGGGATGCCCTTCTCAACGAACCCTAGACCAAGCAGGAAGCCGGCCTTTTCCCCATCCTCATGAGAAGCGTTGAGGGCTGTGCTCATGGCATCGTCATATGATGTGTCCGTGAAGACTCGATGCACAACCTACAAAACAAAATACAAGTATCAAAACCTTTTCTAAGTATAAAGAAAAGCGTGAAGACATTATGAAGCTAAGCTTACCTGCGACAACGCTTCTCGTAGAAGCCATTCCTTGGTAACCAGAGCCTCCTGGAGGGCAGCTTGAGCTTGGTTACGGGCGCGTTCGGCTTCACTTTTGTTAAGGTTAGCAAGCAACACTTCTTTAGCCGCAGCCTCTTCGACGCCCTTTAGCTTACGCTCAGTATGGTCAAGCACGCCCCTCTGGTCCAAGATCTCTTGGAGCTTCTTGGCGTCTTCCATAGCCAAGGCATCATGAGCCTGCTGGAGCCTCTCTAATTTGGCTTTAAGCTCCTCATTCTCGGTGCGTCGAGGCTCAGCAACAGCTTCAGCCCTGGTGGCCCTCTCAGTTGCGTTCCGAGCGGTTTCCTTAGCTAACCGAAGCTGTTCGTTAACAGCTTGGGCAGCCTTGGAACGGGCCTCGAGACGGGCCTGAACTTCAACTTCAAGGGCCTTGAAGGCCTTCTCCTTCTCCGCAGCAACGGCGGAGAGCCTCCTGTTCTCCTCCCGGACAGCCTGCGCTTGAGCTACTTCTTGGATACGAGCTGCTTTTAACTTGTCGTTTTCACGACAAAGCAGCTCGACGCGCGGCTGCATCCGGGCTAGGAGAATCCGGAGCTCATTTGTCAACCTACCCTCCTGGTAGCTTGACATTGCTTCCCCCAGAGCCCCCCTTGGGGCGGCGTGGCGTGCCCATTCTGTTGGTTTTTATACAAGTTTATCAAAGTCAAGTTAACCACATTTAACTAGAAAACGCAACGGAAGCTTAGATTTTAAATCTTGTTATGAACATACCATTATGTTAAAATCAAAACCCAATGAACAAGGATCAATATTACAAGAACAATATGCTCACAAATGTAAATATACCTTTTCTACCTTTAGAAGAAGATGTAGGTGAATGAAGAAGATGATGACTCGAAATGGCAAGGTTGCAAGGTAGAAACCCTCAAGCTAGTATACCCCAAGCTTTGTAGCAACAACACCAATTAATTGCTAGGATTAGAACACTTGAACAAGCTCAACAAAACCCCTAAAATCTGCCCACTTTGGCCGTGGGTTTTAGAGAGAAAGAGAGAGAGATTGTAACTTGATTCAACACACTTGAAAATTCAAAATGAAAGATTACTTTTGCATGTCTTGGATGTGGAGATAAATAATAAATTCATCACATGGAGACAAGGGATTTTATTGGGTAAAACCACCACCCCACATGGGTGGCCGGTTTTGATGTTATTTATTTATTTTTTTTTTTTTTTTTGTTTTTGTTTTAACAATTAAAACATCTCCATCTCCATTTATTTTATAAAACTCATTTTTATAAAATGCACATACATTTATGTAATTATTTAACCAATTAAATAATTAATTTATATAAACAAATTATCCAGATAATTTATTTAAATCCTCAAGTGTGTTTGTTTAGAAAACCAATTTTCTAAACACGTAGTGTTCGGTATTCGTTTAAATGATCAAATCATTAAAAGAATACATTTGGTGTTGTCTAGCTTGTTATTGGGTATGACCCGACTTGGATTAAACACAGTTAGCCACATTAATATAAATATGTGTCTCGGGCATACGTAATTCCAACAATCTCCCACTTGTACGAGATACATAGAAAATTAATGCAAGTGGTGAATACCGCCTAACAACAGTTCACCACCCCTAATGTGTTTGACGAAGTGCCATTCAATAACATCATCCCTTCAAGTCCCTTACTTGATATGATTTAGGTGAATCTATCATTATATCCCTTTGTTACTAGATGTCATGTTGGATCTAAGAGACATAGGTGATCATTCTCTTTACAATTCAACTTTATCAGGCCTTAGACATCTAAACTCTCAACACATAAGAGGAACAAATTCCGTCTTGACTGTATACGCCTCTCACTATCACTTTATACTCCACCCGAGCTCATCCTTATGTACCATCTTTTACGAATAGCGAAGGGGAGAGTCAAAGTGTAATACTCGGTGAAAATCAAGACCCAATATACATCTCAGGTCTAAGGATAATATGAAATTCTCCTTTACTCAAGATTACTAATGATCAAGTCAATCGACTCCATGTAGTAATATTGAGAGCGGGTCAGTCCAATATTTGTATCCCATAAATATCTATGAACTTTGGCAGCAAACCTATGCTCCATATTCATTTCTTATGAATATCCACCAAACCTAGTTCATAATAGTCTTGCTTCATATTTGTTCCCACAAATGTGATCGACTACGGACTTTTAGAATAAGATAACTTATTCATGGATTAAACATGCAAAATTAGAATTTAACTCAAGATTCCATAATCATATAAAAGAGTTAAATTACAAAAGTCTTTTAAACTTTAATACAAAATAGATCAAATCCAATTACTAGAATATCGAAGTCCTAAGCCACTCGCATGACGCTCATGTTTAGGTCTTTCTAGGAGCTTCGTGAATGGATCCGCAAGATTTTGATCAGTTCCAACTTTGCGAATACATATCTTTCCCTTTTCAACTTCATCCCTTATGTAGTTGAATCTCCGCTCTATGTGCCTTGTCTTTTGGTGCGAACGAGGTTCCTTGATTTGTGCAATCGCACCCTCGTTGTCACAAAAGATTTCTAGGGGGTCTTGAATGGAAGAGACCACCCCTAGATCAGTAATGAATTTCTTCAACCATGCAGCTTCTTGAGCTGCCAATGAAGCGGCGATGTATTCTGATTCTGTAGTGGACAATGCTACCACTTCCTGTTTTGAGCTCTTCCAAGAGACAGCTCCTCCATTAAGAGTGAACACATACCCAGATTGTGATCGAGAATCATCTCGATCAGTTTGGAAGCTCGCATCTGTGTAACCTTTTATAGCGAGTTCCTCCTCACCAGATCCATATATCAGAAACATATCCTTAGTTCTCCTAAGGTGTTTCAATATGCTCTTAACAGCCATCCAATGACTGTCTCCTGGATTCTGTTGGTATCTGCTTGTCATGCTCAAAGCGCATGACACATCCGGTCTAGTACATATCATCGCATACATGATGGATCCTATAGCAGAAGCATATGGGATTTGTTTCATCATGTCTTGCTCACCCTTTGAGCTTGGACATTGAGCTGAACTCAATATGGTCCCTCTTTGAATAGGTACAAAACCTTTCTTGGAGTTTTCCATCTTGAACCTTTTCAAGATTTTATCAATGTATGTACTTTGGTTCAAACCTATCAAGCGCCTTGACCTATCCCTATAGATCTTTATTCCCAAAATATAGGCAGCTTCACCAAGATCCTTGATGGAAAATCTACTTCCAAGCCAAGCCTTAACGCTTTCCATGGTTGGAATGTCATTTCCAAATAGTAGAATGTCATCGACATACAATACTAAGAAGGTAATTATACTCCCACTAGCCTTTTTATACACACAAGCCTCATCAGCGTTCTTGATGAATCCAAAATTTTTGATTTCTTCATCAAAACGATGATTCCAAGTTCTAGATGCTTGTTTCAATCCATAGATTGATTTCTTTAACTTGCATACTTGATTAGGATGTTTCGGATCGACAAAACCTTCAGGCTGAACCATATAGACATCTTCCTCAAGATATCCATTTAGGAAAGCGGTCTTGACATCCATTTGCCAAATTTCATAATCATAATGTGCAGCTATGGCAAATAATATCCTAATAGACTTTAGCATTGCCACAGGCGAAAAAGTTTCATCATAATCAACCCCTTGAGTTTGAGTGAAACCTTTAGCTACAAGTCTTGCTTTATAAGTATCCAAGTTTCCATGCATATCAGTTTTTCTTTTGAAAACCCACTTACTTCCAACAGCTTTGGTGTTAAGTGGTGGTTCAACCAATTCCCAAACTTGGTTGTCATACATGGATTGCATCTCAACGTTCATGGCTTCAAGCCATTTGTCACAATCATTCTTGGACATTGCATCACGGTATGTGGTTGGTTCATCCGAATCTACCACGTAGCAACCTTCTACAAAAAATCCATATCTTTCGGGTGGATTGCTAGCTCTACCAGATCTGCGAACGTTTTGTGTGTTTTGATCAACCACTTGATCACTTTCAACAACCTCTTGTTGAGTGCTAGTATCAACCAATTGTGTATCATCTTGTGATTCTTGATCCTCATCAAATTTCACTGTTCTACTATTAGTTCCTTCCTTAAGGAACTTAGTTTCCAAGAACTTACCCTTTCGAGCAATAATAACATTTTGCTCACTAGGATCGTAAAAGTAATATCCTATATCATCTTTAGGGTAACCAATAAAGATACACTTAGTGGATCGGACTTCTAATTTGTTTGGGGTGTATTGCTTTACATAAGTTTCACAACCCCAAACTTTTAAGAATGATAGCGATGGAGCCTTTCCATGCCATATTTCAAAAGGTGTCTTCTCCACTTTCTTGGTTGGAGCCATATTCAATATGCGAACAGCGGAAAGTAAAGCATAGCCCCAAAATGATAGAGGTAAAGTGCTTCTAGCCATCATCGATCGAACCATATCTAATAGGGTACGATTTCTCCTTTCAGACACACCATTATGTTGTGGTGTTCCAGGTGGAGTAAGTTGTGAAATAATTCCACAACTCTTAAGATGATCTTGAAAAACACCACTTAGGTATTCACCTCCTCTATCACTACGAAGTACTTTGATTGTTGTCTTAAGTTGTCTTTCTACTTCAGTTTTGAAGTCTTTGAACATTTCAAAAGCTTCATCTTTGTGTTTCATTAAGTACACATAACCATATCGACTATAATCGTCAATAAAGGTAATGAAGTATCTTTCACCATTCCTAGTCATTGGTCTAAAAGGACCACATACATCCGAATGTATGATACCCAATAATTCTTTTGACCTTTCAAAAGTCTTATTAAAGGGTTGCTTTGTCATTTTGCCTTGTAAACAAGATTCACATACATCAAATGAATCAAACTCATTGGTTTCTAGAATACCACTCTTGCGAAGAGTTTGCATGCGATTCTTGCTTATATGTCCAAGGCGACAATGCCAAAGATAGGGATCACCCAAGTCCTTCTTGAGTTTCTTGGTGTTGACATTATACATTGAACTACTATGTGACATACCACTTTGATCTATTTCATATATACCATTCATGGGTATAGCTTTAAAATAAAATATGCCATTCATCAAAACATGAATATCATAATCCATAAATTTAAAATCAAAGCCACATTGTTTCAAAAGGGACACGGAAATAATGTTTCTCCTTAACTTAGGAGCATACAAAACATTCTTCAAAATTACTTCCAAACCACTTGGAAGCTTTAACAAGTAGTCTCCTTGAGCTTGGACTTCAACTCTTGCTCCATTGCCCATAAAGAGACTAATGTCCCCTTTGTTGAGTTGTTTATTTCTTTTGAACCCCTGCAACAAATTGCAAATGTGAGTTCCACATCCGGTATCAAGTACCCATGTATTTGAAGAAATAACATTTAGTTCAACATATATAGTAAAGATAGTACCTGAGGTTTGCTCCGCATCCCTCTTATCTTTTAACGCTTTGAGATAGGTCGGACAATTTCTTTTCCAATGACCTATCTCTCCACACTCAAAGCATGGATCTTGCGTCGCAACCTTTTGCTTCTTTTCCTTCGGTTTGTAGGGCGTAATGGCTTTCCTCTTTCCCTTTCCTTGGACGTGGCCCTTGCCCTTAGCAACACTTGCTTTGGGTTTGGAGTTATGTCCCTTTTTGCCTTCATTGATTGTTAGAACGGGTAAAACCCTTTTACCCATTCCCGCTTCGGCCGTTCTTAGCATTGCGTGAAGCTCTCCAATGCTTTTGTCCCACCCATTCATGTTATAGTTCATGACAAAGGTTTCAAACCTTTTGGTCAAAGAGTTGAGGATCAAATCCGTAGCCAACTCATTAGAGACGGGACAATTCAACCTACGAAGTTTTTCAATGTAGCTTTTCATCTTTAGGACATAAGATGAGACGCTTTGGGTTTCCTCCATACGACATGCATGAAACGCTCGAACCGTTTCGAAACGTTCCGCTCTAGCTTGTTGAAGGAACATTTCCTTCAATTGAGTTATCATGTCGTATGCCCCATGATGCTCGAAATCCTTTTGGATTTCGGGATTCATAGTTCCCAACATGAGGCAAGAGGCTTGCACCGAATCTTTGGTGTACTTGACCCAATCGTAATAAGCCTCCTCATCTTCCACGTTAGGCTCGTCGGGAATGGGATCGTCTAAGACATATGATATCTCTTCTTGCTTGAGAACTATTCTCAAGTTGCGATACCAATCCATAAAGTTATTATGGTTTAGACGATCCTTTTCAAGGATGGTTCTTAAGGATAGGTTACGGGTGTTATGGGTAGAGGTGTTTGCATTGTTAGCGGCCATCTACAAAATTTTAACAAAGTTTTATTTAGTATTATAAACAATTTAATTATTAATACCCTTTTATTCCAAATTTTAAAATAATAATTAAATTCTAGAATCCAACGATAAATCAAATTTCGGTTAGGTGACCTTTATCCCGTTATTTGATTTAACAAGGTAGTCAACCTTGACGATTGCAACCCTTTGCAACTTCTAGAGGTATGGGACCATTCGAAATCCTTATTTCGTGTTGGCATGTTTATCCCATCAACACCATTGGACCCCATGCTTAGGTGACCTTTATCACATGGTTTCCAATTCAAGTCGTCCTACTTGTAAAAACATGTAAGATTAACATACAAGTGGTTAGGTGACCTTTATCCCACAAATATGTTAATATTACCTTAAGTATATTAGTTTGCTCTAAAATGGTTAGGTGACCTTTATCCCATTTAAAGTTTCCTAATACGTTAAGTGTCTTACAAAAGGATGGTGTTAGACTTGTTTCCTTGGTAATTATGAAAAAAGATTTTTAAGTTTTCCAATATTCTAGTTTGAAAAACATTATGCCATATCCTAACATGCATTTAGTAATATGGCGATTTTGAAAACCAATTTTCAAGGTTCTAGTTATAATAAAACCAATTTTATTATATGTGAGTAATCGCTTAGTTTTAATAAATCCATTTAATTAAACTAATTGACGCGATATTACCAAATATATATTAGAACCCGTTTTATGCTTGTTGTCGTTCCTATGTGACGGTTTGGATATCCTAATATCTATCAACCACACATTACATAAAGTAAAACAAACAACCAAGCATACATGCAAAATATAGTCATAACCGAAAACCGCTAAGTTTGACCATACTTGTTAGCCGAAACAAGTATAGGTCATAAGTCACACCTAAGGGACAAAACATGACACAAGGATGGAATGTTGACTCCCACTTGATCTTGCATCCAAATGCTTCAAGTATCCTTTCAAAGTTGTTGTGTTCTTGTTGGGCTTGTAAATGGGCTCCAAACTTCCAAAAGTCTTCTTGGGCCCAAGAGTGAAATTTATGGGCCTAATGGGCTTGAATCCCATGATGGGCTGGTGAGGCCCAACAAGCCCAAAATTTCGGTCCAAGGCCCAAATCCACCAATTCTTGCATCTTCAATTTTTACAAAATGTATCCTAATACATATTTTTCTAAAAAAAAGAAATGCAACTAATCTATTTATTACAAACCAATTTATGAATAAATAAATTACACAAGCCTAAGATTATGAATTATTACAACCATATTGAATAATAAACATAATCAACATACACAAACAACAATCAACACATCCAAGGTCTAGGTTTCGGTTATGACACAATCAAACATACCAAATGTTCTAAGCATGCAACCTAAGCAACCAATGCCTAAATACATCAAAAAAAAAGGGCAGCCCCCCCCCCCCCCAAAGAAGGCTACGGCTCAACCCCCCCCCCCCCCAAAATTTTTGCAATTTTGATATTTTCAACATCCAAATGTTAGTAATGGTTTCCTAAGATCTTTGCATGCATGTCAAGATCTTACAAAACCATGAGGGGTAAAATCCACCAAAATTTCGGACCCCTTTTTCACCCATGAAAAAACCCGAAATCTATGAACATGCAAGGAGCATAAGTCCTTGTAACCGGCTCTTGATGCCATTGTTGGTTTTTATACAAGTTTATCAAAGTCAAGTTAACCACATTTAACTAGAAAACGCAACGGAAGCTTAGATTTTAAATCTTGTTATGAACATACCATTATGTTAAAATCAAAACCCAATGAACAAGGATCAATATTACAAGAACAATATGCTCACAAATGTAAATATACCTTTTCTACCTTTAGAAGAAGATGTAGGTGAATGAAGAAGATGATGACTCGAAATGGCAAGGTTGCAAGGTAGAAACCCTCAAGCTAGTATACCCCAAGCTTTGTAGCAACAACACCAATTAATTGCTAGGATTAGAACACTTGAACAAGCTCAACAAAACCCCTAAAATCTGCCCACTTTGGCCGTGGGTTTTAGAGAGAAAGAGAGAGAGATTGTAACTTGATTCAACACACTTGAAAATTCAAAATGAAAGATTACTTTTGCATGTCTTGGATGTGGAGATAAATAATAAATTCATCACATGGAGACAAGGGATTTTATTGGGTAAAACCACCACCCCACATGGGTGGCCGGTTTTGATGTTATTTATTTTTTATTTTTTTTTTTTTTTTGTTTTTGTTTTAACAATTAAAACATCTCCATCTCCATTTATTTTATAAAACTCATTTTTATAAAATGCACATACATTTATGTAATTATTTAACCAATTAAATAATTAATTTATATAAACAAATTATCCAGATAATTTATTTAAATCCTCAAGTGTGTTTGTTTAGAAAACCAATTTTCTAAACACGTAGTGTTCGGTATTCGTTTAAATGATCAAATCATTAAAAGAATACATTTGGTGTTGTCTAGCTTGTTATTGGGTATGACCCGACTTGGATTAAACACAGTTAGCCACATTAATATAAATATGTGTCTCGGGCATACGTAATTCCAACACATTCGACGCATTCTACAGGCGTCCGAAGGGTTGTTCCTCGGCGGATGTTCCATCGTGGAACATACACTTCATTGGAATCCGACACTGCAAAAGCAAAAAGCAGTTAGGAAAAGATGATAAAAAATATATATATAAAATAAAATAATAAAAAGGCCAAAATAACCCTACGCACCTGTAGGGTCGACAACAGGCCGATAGCCACCAAACCCATCACCTGAACCTAAGGGATATCCATCCAAAAGGTCAAGGAGACGGGAAGGAGGCAAGGATTGGCTAGACGCCCCAACCCCAAACGTACCTGAAGGACTGGCCGTTGTCGCAGGCGCCGGAGGAGGCATGGTGGAGGTTGCCGCGCTGGAAACCAACGGAGGTGAACTCACCGGAGGTGAACTCACAACCGTGGCCGCGGCTGCGGAAGAGCTCGCAAGAGAAATCACCGCCGGCTCAGTGATGGATTCTGTGATAAGGGCACTGACGGCCGGCGGGGATAATGTCACAGCTGGAACAGTTGGCTCAACGGGATGAGCAACTGAACCAGTACTGCAAGCAGGCGTAGCCACCTGGGTCATCGCCTCGGGTAGGTTGACCAAACCTACCTTCATGGGTCCAGAGCTGCTCCCTCCCGCTCCACTCTGGAATGCCGTAGCATCCACGCCTGCACGAAGACGATATATATTAGTATAATGGCGGAAAGATATGAAGTTAAAAGTAAAGGAAGTTTGTACTTACGAGTCCTCTTGAGCTTGAAGGTACGAACAGGCGGGGACGAAGCCGATGGAACCGGCCTCTTTACGCCGGTCACCGTCGCTGTACTGGTCTGCCCGGAGGTGACAGCCGTCTCAACCTCCGGAGCAATGGTCTCATCACCACCAGGGTTCCCCGCCACCTCCTCGCTTTCGGTCTCCGAGTCAGACCGATTCACCGGATCGGCAGTGGAGGCAACCTTCGCCTTCCCCTTCCCGCCGGCAGCTTTCTTCCTCGCCAAGAAAGGACCATCTGCGGATTTCTCATCAGAAGATGACAAAATTAGAGGAATTCCCGCAGAGGTTTGAGCATTGAGAGGGCGAGGGTCAAAAAATTCTTTACCTGGCCGCCTGGCGCTCAGGATCTCGTGGCCTGGCGGGTAGACCTCCACGAACCGATCCGCCGTTTGCTCAAGGATGGGCAACTCGTTCTCATCTAGAGCACGAGTACCCATCCGAGCGGGACCATCACTCTCCCGCGGCTGCAGGAGAGACTGCAAGTCGTTTCCCTCTGTAAACAAAAAGAAAAAACGGTTAGAACAAAAACCCTAAATTAACGGATAATATGAAGCATACCGTAAGGGACAGAGTTCAAACCGTATTCAAGGACGATGGGAATCTGTGACGCCTCCTTCCACACCCGGCTCATCCCAAGCATCACCATCCCGGACTCCGCAAAGCGGTAAACCGGAGACTGGATCCTGGAAACCTTGGAGAACCATTCCGCCTCCTGGTAGTTGGAGGCGTGAAGGGCGGGGAGTGCTCTCCCATTCTTAAACGTCATCGCAAGGGGGACGACGCGAGCGGAGATATAGAAAAACTCCCGCTTCCACGACCGAAGACTGCGCTCGGTAGCGCAGATCTTCAAACCCTTGATCCGATTGACCAAGGTGTACCACCCCTGGATGCACCTCCAGGAGTAGGTCATCAACCGATCAACGTGGGGCTCCACACCCAGAATGAGGCACACCCACTCAAAGTGGCGGATCTTGGCGATCGCCATCGGGTGTACCTCCGTCAGATGCACACCGTGCCTCTCCAAGACACGGTATACAAACTTCGTCAATGGGAACCTGAGATTCCCATAAACGAAGAATGCAGCATACACCCCTATTTTGCCATTGGGGGCATCGTACACCGTCTGGTGTGGCTCCGGAAACTCAGGCTCGAACGGCTCGAGCATGAACTTCCGGACGATGTACCGATAGAGCTTGATTGGAAGAGCACACTGGCATTCGCCAGCAGTGCTCTTATCGTCCTTATCGGAAGTGGACGACGGATTCTCGACGAACACGTCAGACTCCTCGGCAGTAGCCTCAACATCATGGGAAGAAGACATTCTGGAAGGATGAAAGGCAACGATTTCAGAAAGAATATTCGCCGGAAATCGCTTAGAAGGAGAAGATAGAAGTGAAAGTGTGGATTACAAAGGACTCTCTCCCCCTTTATATACTCATCGCAATGAATGCGATGAATTTAATGCGGAGGAGAGAGAAAAGAGCTGGTGCAATGAAACTATGGCACGTGGAAAAAGCAAGCTGGCAACAGCTGTTGACGGGACGCGCGCCGTAAAATCCGCACCCACGCGCCCAAAAAATCGCGCCCACGCGCCTGAAAAAGCGTCTGGAATGACCATGTACTGTCACGTCGCCATAACTTCCTGCACGTCCTGACACTGTCAGAAGAAACCGTCGGACGACGTTTCAACAGTTTGGACTATTCTTATCCTTTCACCAACTCTTCGAATTTCAAAGATTCAAAAAGATTCAAAAGTAAGCGGGAATATACCCCTTACCTTGGCAACCAAGTAACTATAAGACAGGTGCGAGTACAGTGTTAAGGCAAAACCCTTCACATACTTAGCACCTGCAGGGAATTGAAGCCAAGAATATCTCGGCAACCAAGTAACCATAAGACGGGTGCGAGTACAGTGTCAAGGCAAAACCCTTCACATACTAAGCACCCGCAGGGAATTGAAGCCAGGAATACCTTGGAAGTAAAGTAACTATAAGACGAGTGCGGGTACAGTGTCAAGGCGAAACCCTTCACATACCTAGCACTCCGCAGGGAATTGAAACCAAGAAGGATCTTCCGGGCCATGCTTGCGGAAACGGGAATAACATCCCCGCATAGCGGGAACGTCGAGAACTAGATTGTTTGAAGCTCCAAGATGGAATTGGTTGTTTAAACATAATTGATCACTATGTTCAAAACTACCAAAACCTCATGGAGAATCTACACAAGTGGAACTCAACGCTCCTGACTTGCGAGGAGGTTACAGACCTACCCGCATCACACCCAAAGATCAAGCAGAAAAGTCAGGAATTTCTGCACGTGACATTAGGACTTCCGCGGGAAGAATCCCCATGGAAAACCTTAAAACTAAACCCTTTTCAAAACCCTTTGCTTAAGTCCAAAAGTTCACCTCACTTATTAACAATTCATGAGAAGAACATTGGACTGGGGGGACTTGAAGAGGTAGGTCCCAGCAGAGCCCAGTTGGACCCGCAAGACTCACCTCAAAGAGGGAAGCCTGCGTAGTTGAACCCGCAAGACTCGCCTTCAACAGGGACGTCTGCGCAAAGGCTAAACTCGCAGAACTCACCTTGAAGAGGGACGTCTGCGCAGAAACCAACTGGATCCGCAGGACCCACCATGCTCAGAGACGTGACGTCCTTACGCGCAGTACGCAAGCTGTTCCCGCAGGAAAAGCCTCCCAATGGTGAAGTACCCCGCCTGTTCCCGCAGCTGCGGATACAAGCCATCAGGGAAGGCTACCCGCGCAGCAAGGCTACACGCACAAGGCACTTAACTCTTAAATAATTCAGTAATGTCACCTGAAGAAGGAGTGAGCAAGCCGGGAACACTCCCGCACAAAGCCGGGAAAACTCCCGCCCAAATGAGCCAGTCCGTACGATACTGGAGGATCTTTTGTACTGTACCTGACGAGGTATGGACAAAAGATCTGACCAAGGATACGACAGCTCACTGACAACAATATGACGAGCAGCACGCTCTTGTACTGTATGTCACTATTAGCCGCTGCCTAATCACCAACCTGTCGGAGGACGTGCATGGCCTGCAGTTGGTGGAACAGGAATAGTACACAGCCGGCCTGGTCACTATCAGCCGCTGCCTATCCACCAACCACCAGCATGGCATGTGCGTAGCCCACAGTTGGCAGAACAGGAACACTATTCAGCCGGCTGTACCTGCTTGGAAACCTACATTCGGCTATAAATACTCCAACACCTTGGAATGGTATCATCTTATCTCATATCTCATATCTTGATATATTACCTGATATCTGCTCTAGTCATTCTCTTAATATACACTTATATTCAAGATTAATCTAGTCTGATTCTCACGCCGGAGGGTGGTCACAAGGAGGTACCCCCCCTTCTCAGTGACGAGCTCACGGTGTCTGTTTTGCAGGTTATCAGAAGAACCATCTTCGCTGGATCTAACCCCTCGTGGGAAACATCTATTTAACCCCCAGATTATCCGTAATCTGCCCGGGGTCGATTAGTGTTTCTTCACCTACCATATATGTCCATCAAATGATTTAGTAGGATTGAAGAGTATTTGAATGGATGCTAATAGGATTGAAAAGTGTTATGTTTAGAAGTTTGGTGTTGGACATGTGACCTTGTGTTTTGGTGTTTGTCATTCAAATATAAGATGGGGGGTTTAAATTCTTGTAAGTGCTAGGGGTAGTAGTGAAATCCGAACTTGATGAGAAAACCCGATATCCGACATAATTGGGACGGGTCTTATCCGTCCCATTAGGGTTTGGGACGGGTTTGGGATTAGTTTTTAAATTTTTCGTGGGTTGGGACGGGTCTGAGATTTCTAATATACCCGATTACCCGACCCGATTGCCCGATAATATGGACCTATTTACCCGATTATGTACCCGAAGTACCCAATAACTATATATCTATATACATATACATATACATATACATATATATATGTATGTATATATATGTAAATATAAAAATTAATATTTCTAATTTGTGTTAACTGTTGTATTAATTTTTTTACATTCTAGTAATGTTCAAGACTATTAAAAGGATATTATGTGTATATCAATAAACAATCAATTAAAAAAACATATTGACCAGTTGCATATTGTCAAAACCTGACGGGTATAACCTACGGGTATTTTTAATAAACTAACGAGTATACCCGAAACCCGTGGGTATACCCGAGACCCGATGGGTAATTACCCGATAAATACCCGACGGGTCTGGAATGGGGTTTTATAAACGGGTCCGGGTCTGGGAATACCTAGACCCGTCCCAGACCCGTCCCAGACCCGACCCATTGCCATCCCTAGTAAGTGCAAGTTTAGAGAGATCTTAGGTTGGTGGTAGTGGTTTTCTTATTTCAAGCTTCTTGCTTCGGCCCAATTCATGCGGGGTGTAGTTTCCACTCCATCACATCCCCAAATTCATCCCCATCTCGAAGTTAGTTCTTGATTCTTCTTTGTTGTTGTTGTTATTATTATCATTAGGTATGTGTTCGAAAATATGATTTTGCCCCTAGGCCCACTCATTTTTAACAGTTAACCAACTGTCGACTTAACGGTATGACTCAAACTACCGAACCTTGCAGACGTCAGGGTGTCGGTTGCCAGAAACTGGTCATGGGACATAATCCAGCAAAATGGTGTTGACCATAAATTTGCAAGTTGCAATTAACTCTTTTTTTTTACTTTTGTGAAACGAGAACCTTTAGCATTCAGAACAAAATAACTATCTTTTACATCCATAGTTCGTGAATTCGGGTTTTTAACCGATTTAGAGTAAATAACAAATTTTGTTTTATGTTTGCTTGAAATTCCAATGTTTGTCATTTACCTTAAAAAAATGTTAAAATACATACTTTATATTTTAAAACTATAGCACATTAGCAAAAATTACACAAAAACATTAGCAGCGATAAAGCTAGAAGAACAAATAGAAATTTGACTCTTGGCTGGTAAGCATAGGGAAAAGTTAAAATACAAATGAGATAAAAATGAGAAGTGTGAGAAGGATTTGTGGACACACAAAAAACCATTCAATAAAAAATTCAAAAAAAATAATAATAATAAAAAATCATAACTCAATATACAAATAAAAACAAAAAAATAAAAATAAAAAACCAAAATGTTTCCCCCATCATTCCCGTTAAAAAAAAAACGGCGAAAAGTCGCGATGCCGAGAAAAAAGACATAAATGCCGAAAATGAACAAACAACACAATGATAAATAAAAAAAGACACAATATGTCGCAAAATATAACACTATGTCGAACAAATTATAGCACAACGTTGAGTAATATAGCACAATATAAAAAAAAGACATAATCAATAACGAAAATAAACAAAAACACAATGATCTTTTTTCCTCAGAATTGTGTCATTTTCGAGTGGGGTTTTTTTTTTTGAACGATGAAGACGGTGGAAACATTTTTGTGTTTTTACAATTTTTTAATTAAATTTTGAGTTATAATTTTTTTTATTAACCTTTTTTTTATACAGATTCTTTTTATCTTTCAAATTTTTGTCTTCTTTATAGAATAATCTAGTAAGGATAACCTAAACATTTAACCATTTTATGCAAGCATTAGCGAAGTATATTTTCAACAATACACCTTTACATGTTGAAAAATTTACCTATTTTTACTCTTTTGAAAAAGGAATATAAATAAGTTACGAAAAAGTCAGTGAACAAAAAAAATATATCTTTATTAAATAGAGTGATATAAAGTGAAACAAATAGAGAAATAAAATAATTAAAATACAAGGATATTAAATAAATAAAATCTTGGTATTTTTCATACTAAATTAAAGATACTAGTAGGTAAATAAACATCAACTTTCTTATATTTCTTCCCTCTTGTCTTTATTTTCTTTATTAACTTTTTTTTTTGACCAACATGATCTTTCACAATCAATGCCATCGTTATTTGTTCCACTGTGTAGTATGCAACGTTAAAGTGCTGTCATTTGCAGTCAATAAGCGGTTATGGCTCATGATTCACAAGAGTAATTTAGATTGCGCATGTCAATGAAGAATTGTCCCGAAACAACTCAAACCAGCGATCTAGATTACGAGTCAATACGGTTAGGAATATGATAGCGTGCTATCCTATTTAAACGTCGCCCTAGACGAACTAATAAAAGATCCCAAGAAGAAGAAAGATGGGAGTGACGTGAGTCTACAACTAACAATGTATAAGCTTATCATTGGTGTTGGACATCTATATAGTTTTTATTTGTTTATTTATAACATTTAGCAACTCAACTTAAGAACTATATTATCTAAATTATTTGAGCAAGTAACCTAAGAGCTATTTGAGAATTATTTGAGAAAGCAGTGAACCGATCTCCACAATTTATTCCCGTCATGATTCTCTTTTAACGAATGAACCATGTCATTTGAAATGAATTCATAATTGTTTTTTATTGATCTGTTAGTCTTACAAAGATGGAACAAATACATAATAAATATATGAACAAGATGGTACTAAAAAGGAAATACAATAATAAAAAACTTGATTCTTGGACTATAACGTTCACTTGATTGCTAGCATTAACTTGTGATATCTTCTAAAAAAGGAAAAGAAGACTTGAATGTATTTTCCTTTTTTTTCCTTTATTTCTAACACTCCCCTCAAGTTGAGTAGTGGAGTCTCTAATACTTAGCTTGCAAAGAACCTCGCCGAATATTCTTCCATTGACAGCTTTTATTAATATATCCGCTAATTGGTCTTCAGAACGAACGAATGGTAACTCTATAATTCCAGTTTCAAGTTTTTCTTTGATTATGTTTCGATCAACCTCTATATGTTTTGTGCGATCATGCTTGACAAGATTTTGTGAAATTTGTATTGCGGCTTATGTAACTAAATTCCCACCAACAAGAGTGAAGTAACCTGATGTTGATCTCTCGTTATCTTTGTCCCCTGCCCAGTCTGAATCAGTATACAATTGAACTTTTAAGTGTTTATTTGGTTGAAAGAGAACCCCGTGACCTGTTGTCCCTTTGAGATATCGATAATTCTCCATACTGCTTCCATGTGAGTGGCTTGAGGTTGATGCATAAATTTGCTGACTATCCCCACTGCATATGCGATGTCTGGACGAGTATGCGAGAGATATATCAATTTTCCTACAAAGCGTTGATATCTTTCTTTGTCTGCCAGTTCCCCTCCTTCTTCCATATGAAGTTTATGATTGACCACCATTAGCGTATCGGTTGGTTTGCAGTCGATCATTCCTGTCTCAACTAAAATGTCAAGAATATATTTTTTTTGACATATAAAAATACCATATTTAGATCTTAGTACTTCAATTCCAAAAAAGTACTTATGCCTTCCTAGGTCCTTCATTTCAAATTCTTTAAACAGGTTTGCTTTTAACTTCTTCATTTCTTCATCATCGTTTCATGTAATGATCATGTCATCAACATATATGATTAAACAAGTTACAAGGTTACCTCTATTTTTAAGGAAGAGTGTATGATCAGAATTGCTTTGTCGAAAACCATATCCCTTCATTGCTAGCGTAAATCTGCCAAACCAAGCTCTAGGAGATTGTTTTAGCCCATAAATAGTTTTTTTCAAACGACAAACTTCATTTGCTTCGAAATTTTCTATGAACCCAGGTGGAGCTTCCATATACACTTCTTCTTTTAACTCTCCATAAAGAAAGGCATTCTTAACATCGAATTGGTGGAGTGGCCATCCTTCATTTGCAGCGATTGAGAAAAGGACCCTGATTGTGTCAATCTTGGCTACTGGAGAGAATGTTTCTTGGTAGTCAATCCCATACGTTTGATTGTAGCCTTTAGCCACCAACCGTGCTTTGTATCTTTCAATAGTTCCGTCTGGTTTATGTTTAATCGTGAAAACCGATCGACATCCTACGGGCTTCTTTCCTATTGGACGATCACATATTTCCCATGTATTATTTTTAATTAATGCTTTCATCTCTGTTTCCATAGCCACCTTCCAGTTCTTTGATCCTAAAGCTTGTTCCACGAAGTTTGGAATTTGTTCAGCGTATAGGGAAGCGTTAAAGGCTTTAGCTTCTTTGGATAGGTTTGCTTCTGCTATGTTAGCTATGGGATATCTGGAAGATTTGGATTGTTTCTCTGGTGAGTATCTCTTTGCAGGAATTCCTCTATTGACTCATGGTGGGAGGACATATCTCTCGGCTATTTCTTCTACTATGGGTTATTCTTGTTCCACCTGCACTGTTTCTTCTTGTTCCACCTGCACTATTTGTTCTACTTCTATCTCATGTTTGTTAGTTACATCAATATTTTCATGAGATCCTTCATTTGTTGTGTTTTCAGATATATGAGAATTACTTACCTCGAGCGTTGAATCGAGGGGTGTTGGGATTGTAGCACCGATTGTTGGTCTACCAGATTGGTGTAGAGTTGGTGACTTATCTTGGGTATTGTGATTGACTTCTTCGGATGATGAGGCCCATTTTGGAACCCATATTAGCCAACTTAGCGTGTCATGTTCTTTCTCCCCCTCAACACTAAGTTGGGAGGTATAAAAGAATTCAGTTTCAAGGAAGTCACAGTTCATGGTTGTGTACACATGGCGTTTTGTTGGACTATAACATCTGTACCCTTTTTGATTAACACCATAGCCTATGAAAACACATTTTTCAGCACATGGATCAAGTTTGTTTCGATTGATTTTTGGTATGTGGACAAAAACAGAACACCCAAATATTCGTGGTTGTAACGTGAGAGCGGGTGGAAGTTTGGTAAAGTCTGAGAGGACTTGGAGAGGTGTTTTCAGGTCAAGAGCCTTTTTTGGTAGTCGATTAAGAAGATAAGTGACGGTGGCGAGAGCATCAAGCCAAAATATTTAGGATTTTTGGATTCAATAAGGAGGGCCCGAGTTATTTCTAAGAGAATTCGGTTTTTCCGTTCAACTGTTCCGTTCTGTTCAGGGGTGTAGGAGCAAGATGTTTGGTGAATTATTCCTTTTACTTGACAAAATTGTGTAATTGCGGTATTAATGAATTCCCCACCATTATCGGATCGAAGAATTTTGATGTTGGTTTTAAACTGTGTTTGTATCATAGCATAAAAATTAGTAAATTTTTCAAAGACTTCAGATTTATGTTTTAGAAAATATATCCACGTCATACGAGTGCAGTCGTCAACGAAAAGAACAAAAAAGTGAAAATTTTGCCCCCCAATAACTTCTGCCGGTCCCTATACATCCGAATGAATAAGGGAAAAGGGTAAATTAGCTTTTGTGTTATTCGGTTTAAAAGTATGTCTATGACTTTTAGCCAAAACACAAGCTTTGCAGTTTATTTGTTCATTTAAAGGAAATAATTTTGGAAATAAAAGATGTAAATAACCGATAGATGGGTGTCCCAATCGTCTATGCCATAACTAAGCCTCTCGATCTGTAGTTCCATGAGCTAGCATTGCAGTACCATGCCGAGTCATTTCGTCCACATAATACAATCCTTGTCGTTCAGTGCCACGCCCAACAATCACTCCCGTCCTAATGTCTTGTAAAATGCAAAAAGTGAGGTGCATTAAAACTGAGCAATATAATTCCTTTGTTACGTGACTGATCGGTAACAATTTATGTGACAAAGACGGTACATAAAGATAATTTGAAATTCTTAAAGTCGGAGAAATTTCTATCGTTCCCCCTCCTTTCACGAGAACTATTCCCCCATTTGCGGTTTTAATGCGGTCAATTTTGGGTTTGGATTTTGAAATCATATCCGATAGTTCAAAAGTTTTAGCCATATTAGCTTTACCAAAGAAATTTTCTTCTATTATGGGTTTATTAGAAATATTTTGAGTTATTTTCGTAAAAAAGGACTTTTGAATAGTATTATTTTGTAAAGCTTGGTTATTTGGTAAAAGCTTATTACTTTTTGGATTATTAAATGCATGTTGGTCGTTTGAACAAATTCAAGGGGTTCATTTGTTAATAATTTAAAAGTTGAAGGAGGAAAATAAATAGGATTAATTTAAGAAGGATCTGAGAAAATCTTCCCAAACCCTTTACCTCCCTTTCTGTAGTCAGCTCAGCTGTGTCTCCATCTCCGGTATCGCCCCCGCCGTCGCTGATGCTTCCACTTACACCATCACTTGTACCCTCCATTTGCCCGTCACAGCCTGTTGCGACGCCAGAGGCTAATTCTAACGTCGGCTCAATGTTAAATCTACCGATCCTAAACCCGCTAGGAGGCGATGGAGTGTTCAAAGTCATCAAACATGAACCTTTTTTGCAGCGATTCGTGGTTTATGGTGCTGTTGTTGCTCGTCGGGGCTGTGATTTCTGGGTTGCCGGCGGTCGTCATACAATACGAGGAGCCCTGTTTTTCTGTGTGGTTCAGATTTGTGAGACCCGTTTTTACGAGATTGATGATTTGTGAAGCAAGCTTTTCATTGTCGGCTTTGTCGGTCACGCCACATATGGTCGGTAGGTTTTCAGCGATCGTCAAGCTATCCGAGGTTTGTTTCTGGCTGTGGTTTTGATGTTTGTAATGGTTGGTTTTGATGAGATTGATGATTTGTAAAGCAAGATCATTATTGTCGGTCATTTTTTTTTTTGGTTGAGAGGGTTGAAAGAACCGGGTAGATGATGAGTAGTATTGAACAGGTTTAATCCAATGATCATAAACACTGCTTTGATACCATGATTTGAAATGAATTCATAATTGTTTTTTATTGATCTGTTATTGTCTTACAAAGATGGAACAAATACATAATAAATATATGAACAAGATGGTACTAAAAAGGAAATACAATAATAAAAAATTTGATTCTTGGACTATAACGTTCACTTGATTGCTAGCATTAACTTGTGATATCTCCTAAAAAAGGAAAAGAAGACTTGAATGTATTTTCCTTTTTTTTTCCTTTATTTCTAACACCATGAACGTACCTCGAAGCATCCCAATCCATCTCTAAAAATCCTCTTGATTTAAGAAAGTAAAGTCATCAATATCCTTGATCAAATTGTTGAACTCCACTTACTCCAACTCATCAAAATCCTTGCATATACAAGAAATTGTATTTTTTGACTAATCCAAGTGCAACAACATTTCTAAGAACAGTGCATTGTGACAAACAAAGTCAAACATGACCAATATTATCAACAATGATTTTCTCCGAACCATGATAACGAGCAACATCATAAACTATGGAAGAATAAGAACTCATATGAAAAGTGTCATTCGAGTCAGAAATTCATAACCCGAACTACGCGAGTGACTAGTGAAATAGTCCAAAACCCAGACAGATCACTAAACATAGAGGTGAACAAAAAACCGGTTTTATGCAAACAGAACTGAATCGGTTTGACAATAAAACCAGTTTCACACAAACCGCTAGTTCAAAGACCAGTTCCCCTTAAGATCTACCAAACCGGTTTGAGGAAAACCGGTTCTAAACCGGACCGAACTGAACCAGACCGGCCTATCTTGCTTCTAAACCGGTTCGGTTTGGGTTTAAAACCGGTTTTATACACCTCTAACTAAACGTAGGCTTAATTGGACATATGGACTTAAGGTAGAGAAATCCATTTGAGATGGACCAAGGCCCACAAATTATCTGGGCTGCCTATATGTATCTGAAGAAATTTGTGACACGGGTCTGAAGTCTCTGATCCAATAAAGACGAGGGATAGAATATATTTTTGAAAAATTTATAAAGAGTTGGACAGATTTCCTAGTATTAAATAGTGGTAATTAAGTTTACAAAATCCTACTGGATACTAATGAAAAAATAACGTCTTTTCTTTTATAATTATAAACCTTCAGCGTGTTGTTAAACAGAGAGCAAACATCTTTTATCTAATGGTCAAGTATTTACTACACATTTAAATGTGACGTTTAAAGTTTTAAAGGTTAGTGGGATTTAGATAATACTAACTACATTAAACCGAAAAAGTCAGTCGTTGTAGTATAGTGGTAAGTATTCCCTTCTGTCATGCGGGAAACCTGTCCATATAGCCTTTGAATTCCTATTATCAAAACAAATATAAACATGCAAATTTGTTTTTAGAAAACTTCAGATAATAAAGTTGATAAAAGAAACAAAGACAATGTGAAAATTACCTCTCCAAGTGCATCTCCACTGACTTTCTGAGAAATCCTTTTGTCTAAAAAAGCACGACTGTAAAATAATGTGAAAATGCAAAGATTAGTTACCTTGCAAACTCTTGAGTCCCAAGAAATGGTTAGGTAATAAATTTAAAATCATATCAGTGTAAAACTATAAGTATAAACATAGCCAAAATATCATATGCACGCCAACTAATTTGAATTGTATACAATGTCAACATGTAAGCTTATAGTTGAAACTGCACAAAAAAATAAATGTAAAAATAACTGTATCAATTTCAATCAGAAACTTTACCGTTTGGTTGCTTGTATAAATCATGAAATAAACGTAAGGTTTCAAAACTTCTATATAACCAATCAACTCACCAACTACATCAAAGAAGCTAATAGTAATTTAATCACAAAGATCTAAATGGCATATCAGTTACTAACTACAAAAGCAAAGGGTAAGAAATAACCAAACCAAAAAAAAAATAATGAAATCGAAGTAGAACTAACTGATAACTGAATTAACTAAAAATCAGGTATTGGTTATTTTTTGTACCATGAGTTAACCAACCCTAGCGATTGAAATTTTCTTATATTATATTTCTAGCTTTTATAACTTCATTTCGGTATTTAATATTTCAAACCACCATTATGTATTGTTTGGAGCCATGCTGGTTTATGACATAACCAAACGCCAAACATTTGACCACATACCGTGGTGGCTAGAAGAGTTACGGCAGACAAAAACATAGTGATCATTCTAATTGGAGACAAACGTGATCTGGAAGACCAGCGGAAGGATTATTCTTTCTAAAAACATCCGCACTCGAGTCAACAAATGTAGAAGAGGCATTCTTGACTGAAATCTTCAGAATAGTCAACAAGAAAAGTTTGACTGCAGGGGAGGAACAAAATGAGAACCCGGGTTCTTTGGGGTCCTGTATGTATATATAAGGTTATGTTAAAATAAAAAAAAAAACACAATGTTACATAGAGTTTTCACAACTCAAGTGGGTTTTCATTATATACTTCTCCTCCTATATATATATATATACTAGGCGGGTGCCCGCGCTATGCGGTGGGTGTCCGAACGCAAACCCGGCGAATCACATAACAATTAAGAGTGTTCATGGTTCGGTTTAAAGCCTTTAAACCTTTTAAACCAGTCATCAGTTTGGTTTCACGGTCGGTTTTTTTTTCTTTACTTTCACTCGGTTGGTTGGTTTCAAAATTTTAAAACCGTAGCTAAAAGTTTGGTTCACGTATTATGCTGAAAACCGGCCATATGAAATCAGACCAAACTTAAATGTTGTATGCATGTTAATCTCTTTTATTATTTAGTATTTGACAAGTTTTGTTATATATATTAGATATAGTTAAGATATAAATAAACAAAGTCTTTTTTAATAAAAGTAAACATGACTATTAAAACTTTAAATTAACCTAATTCCTTCGTTTTTGTTATAATTTCGCATCCTAGGTGGTCAATTACTCTTTACCATTTATGTAGCCAAAATTATCATTTTTCCTATTTTGTTATATATAAGAGAGTTGGTAACGATTCGTTTTCAATTTTCAATGATTCAATTTTGGTTCGGAGGAAGAAAAATCAATACTAATGGTTGGGCTCACAAGCTTAACTTACAAACCATAAAAAACCAACATCGAGCTCCCCTACGTAACTTATTAATTTTTTAAATTGAAATAATTATAACAATATCATACTCAAATTAAAAAGAATAAAATGCTCGATTTTGTGGTGCACTTTTTTTTACAAAAATATTAGCGTACGAAAAAATTATGGTCGTTTAAAAATCAAGTGTCTTAATTTACCCTTGTTTCATGAATTATATATAGTATAGATATATTAGATATAGTTAAAATACAATTGAAAAACTCTTTTTAAATAAAGGTAAGCTTGGATATAACAACTTTATTTTAATCAAATTCCTGTATGATTTGCAGTAATGTTTGTTCTTGTTATTATTTCGTGTCTTAGGTCTTCCATTTATGTGGCTAAAGTTATCATTTTTCATATTATGATCCCCTAAGGTATCATATCTTGTTGATGCTTAGTTAGGATTGATGGTAAAGTTAAATTAATAATTATTTTAAACATTTATTATCATAGCTTAAACTGTGAAACCAAACCGGAGCCATACCATAAGTAACAGTTTGGTTTCAATATTCAATGACTAAGTTTTGGTTTTGGACGACAAAAAACGTTACTAACGTTAGGCTCACAAGTTGAACTTAAAAACCATCAGAATGGTGAGATACATAACAATGACTTTACGTTACCATTACTTTTTGTCCTTCCTTGGATTTTTCTTTGTCATCATTTTTTTATCAATTAATAAGTAGGATGGTGAGCTACATAACAATGACTTTACGTTACCATGATTGTTCTTTATACAAGCCATCTTTTAATGGATATTTGGAAAGATCATAAGCTGCTATTTGGGGATCTAGCTGCAATTATAAACCTTTTGAATTGCATTGGGTGTAAAATGTTTATGATGAAACCCGTAACTTCAAGCATTATCAGGAGTATGCGATTGTTTTTGCAAAATACAGAGGCCTGGATGTTGTTTTTGAATATAAAGGAGTTATTGTCATTTTAGAAAGATTGAAAAAAGAAATTTTATAGACCTTTGTGAGAATTAGGAAAAGTTTGACTTTAATTGGGTGGGTAGTTAAAAAATAAGGTTACCTTAGGAAGGGTAATTTGGGTATCTCTGGTTATCTTAATGCGTATAATAGTTTGACCAAGTTTGATTTTATTTGAACTTTTTTTGGTCAAAATTGAGTTGAAACAAGAGATAACATCATCATCATCATCATCATCATCATCATCATCGTACTCAGTATATCCCACCAATAGCAATGCTATGGTAGGGTCTGAGGAGGGTAAGATGTAGACAGCCTTACCTCTATCCCATAGAGAGGCTGCTTCCGGTGAGACCACCGGCTCGATAGTAGTTTTGCATCAAGCCTTGGACATAAGGCACATAGCACTCAATCATCGGGACACCGGCTGATCGGTGCATGTGCCCTTGTCTTTCGGCTATCAACGCCACCACATGATGCCTGATTAACCTTCCGCCACTTTTAACGTTATTTTCACGAGATTAGTAAAATAACGTCAAAATTAGTGCAATTTTACTTTTGCCCACCCGAGGGTTCACACATATATACATTATATGCGCGCGCCGCAAGCAGGGCGTTATCATCATCATCATCATCATCATCATCATCATCATCATCATCATCATCATCATCATCGTACTCAGTATATCCCCATGAGATAATATGTAGAACAATTTGGATCAACATGAGAAAATGAGGAAATCTGTAAAAAAGATTGAAGGTTTTGATTTGTCAGAAACATTTAGTTATCTACGCTCATATGGAAAATAAACCTCAATATTGAAGTTTAAAGCTTTTCTGGTGTTAACATCAAAACGGTGTTTTGGATAATGGTTTTTTCCCTACGGATATTAACAGTTGTAGCATTTAATGTGAATTTTACTACACTAGATGGAATTTATGTTTGGTAGGTTCACTTCCTTTATTTGGGAATGCAAGCTGGTTACTTAGAAACTTGATGAATTGTGTCACACTTTTGCTCACAGGCTTCATACAAGTGAAAGGTATGTTGGCTTTTATATGTGATGCGGTAATTATGTTTAAAACAAATTGCTATTTTTATCGGGTGTTTATTAGTGTGGCGCAGAAACGGAAGCAGTAGCCTCATCTGTGTCTTTTATTCACTCAAATTTTGAAACCGGATACAGCCAGGTAGCCTGCATATTTTCTTATTATACAATTTGATAGGGTTAGAACTTCATGTTTTTTTTTTTCTTTTTTGATATCTGTGAAAGTCAAATTTTCAATTTTATCCCTCAACTCTTTACAAAAATTAAAGGCAGTTTGTATGTTTCGGATATTATCCTCCCATCATAACATGCGTGTTTTCCAGTTTGTATGTTCCAGATATTATCATCCTGTCACAACATGCGGCTCACGTATGCTAAGATGGCTAGAATGTAGCTGCTTCAGATTCTTGTCGTCCAATTTTTATATATATACCTGAAGAGGTAGGTCCCAGCAGAGCCCAGTTGGACCCGCAGACTCACCTTGAAAAGGGACGTCTGCGCAGTTCAACCCGCAAGACTCCTTAACGGACGTCTGCGCGGTTGAACCCGCAAGACTTAACTAAAGGAACGTCTGCGCAGAAACCAACTGGATCAGCAGGACCCACCACGCTCAGAGACGTAACGTCCTCACGTGCGGTACGCAAGCTGTCCCCGCAGGAAACGCCTCCCAATGGTTTCCAGGTACTCCGCCTGTTCCCGCAGTTACGTATACCGGCCATCAGGGAAGGCTACCCGCGCAGCATGGCTACACGCACAAGACTTAACTCTCATAATAATTCAGCAGTCACCTGAAGAAGGAATGAGCAAGCCGGGAACAGTCCCGCACAAAGGCGGGAGGGGGAATACTCCCGCCCAAATGAGCCAGTCCGTACGATACTGAGGATCTTTTGTACTGTACCTGACGAGGTATGGGCAAAAGATCTGACCAAAGATACGACAGCTCATTGACAACAGTATGGCGAGCAGCATGCTCTTGTACTGTATGTCACTATTAGCCGCTACCTACTCACCAACTCCTGACATACCACGTGCATAGCCTGTAGTTGGTGGAAAAGGAATAGTACACAGCAGGCCTGGTCACTATCAGCCGCTGCCTACCCACCAACTACCAGCATGGCACGTGCGTAGGCCACAGTTGGTTGAACAGGAATACTATTCAGCCGGCTACACCTCCTTGGAAACCTACCTTCGGCTATAAATACCCCAAATGGTATGATCATCTCATCTTATCATATCTTATCTTGTATCTTACATATTATACCTGATATCTGCTCTAGCAATCTCTTAATATACATTTATATTTAAAGAGCAATCTAGTCTGATTCTCACGCCGGAGGGTGGTCACAAGGAGGAACCCCCCCCCCTTCTCAGTGACGAGCTCACGGTGTCTGTTTTGCAGGTCATCAGAAGAACCATCTTTGCCGGGTCTAACCCCTCGTGGGAAACATCTATCTAACCCCCAGGTTATCCGTAATCTGCCCGGGGTCCGGTTAGTGTTTCTTCATTGGCGCCATCCGTGCATAAAAGCTAGAACTTCATTTCTTTTCAGTTTTTTCAAACTTCTGGAAAGATGGTTAAAGAAACTCCGGTAACCACAACCCCAACTACTAGGGGGAATACCGGCGACTACACAGTTTTTACGAACACTACCCCGGTTACCCAAGCCGGGGCAAGTGCAGTAAATTTTACGAACACTACCCCAGTTTCCCAAGCTGGGGCAAGTGCAGTAAACAACCATCCCCTGGGATTCAATAATACCCAGGTGGAAAGACAACAGACGAGACTCCCCCGCCAAACACTTGAACAAGTTAAAGCGTGGGCGGAGGCACGTCAGAAGGAATTCCAAGCTGAGTTGGACGAACGCTTGCGTTCCGTCCAACAGGCTGACGAATTTGGAAGCACTCACCAACAGCTCAACATGAGCAGTGAGTGCGAGTCCTCGGACGATGATCAGGAGGAATCCGACACCGACGCAAACCCTCGCCTTAGGGCGAAAGGGAAGCGTAAGGAAACGGATTTCCAAACGAGAAGGAATTTCGGAGAAACCTTCAAACAAAGGAACGCGGGGGGAAACCCACGTGACTTCTCCAAAACCTTCAGACCAACTGCTGCAAACGCGGGAACATCCAAGTTTGCAAGGGACATTGCGGAAGCAATCGCCCCGAAAAGTGCCAAGCAGATGCCCAACATCGGCACTTATGATGGTATATCCGACCCAGATGATCACCTGAACAGATTCATAGCGGGGGCAACCGTCAGCAACTGGACGGAACCCACGTGGTGTTATATGTTCCAGATGACACTGGTTGGAGCGGCTAGAGCGTGGTTTGACCATTTACCGGTCCACCACATTTATGATTGGGCGGACTTCCAACACAAGTTTAGCCAACACTTCAGTCAACAGAGGAAATATATTGAAGAACAGTGGACGATCCTCAACTGCGTTAGAGATAAGGATGAACCTTTACTAGACTTCATCACCCGCTTTAACTCGAAAAAGCTGAGTCTGGGCGTTATAAGCGAGGACCTTGTTCGCGCCGCTTTCATTCAAGGCGCCGAATACCCAGAGCTTATTCGCACGTTGACGGGTAAAGATGGCATGCCACCCACATGGGATGCCATCATGACGGCAGCCAAGCGCTTTGCCGAAACGGAGAAGCAACTGGGTGGGAATCTGCCCCAGACTACAAAGTTCTACACGCAGAGGACTAGAGAAAACAATGTCTAGACCGCCTGGCAAAACAAAAGGAGGCCAAGCATGTGGCAGTCAAGGGTAAACTTTGACACCTCATCCAGCTCTCGCTCCCTAGTAGGCGGAAGGGGTAATACACACCCATCAAGCCGACATCCCAGGTGGACGCCGCTCACCAAAAGCGTCACGGAGATATTTGCCACTGAGAAACTCCCATGGCCAAAAGCTCCAACGGTCCAGCAACGACCTGACGTGGATCAGAGCAAATACTGTGACTTCCACGGCACAAAGGGTCACACCACTGAGAAGTGTTCCTCTTTGAGGAATATTATCGAAACATTCGTCAAGGAGGGCAAACTTACACACCTGGTGGCATCAATCAGGAATAGAGGGCAGAATGACAACCGATACAAAAGCAACGGACGAAAGCCCGTTGACATTAGCATTCACATGGTTTGTGGTAACATCAGAGGAAGAAAAAGACAGACGACAGAACCATGCGCATGGAAAGAAGCTGAGGTGCGCTTCCCGCGAGTGCCAGGAGGACCCAGCAAAGAAGGCCCTATCGTCATCAAAAGCCAGCTGGGGCACTACATCACCTCCCGCACTCTTGTTGACAACGGTGCCTCGTCAACAATTATGTACAGGCAGTTCTTCGACAAGCTAGATGATGAAGACAAGGAACGCTTGGAAACGGTCTACGCCTCGATGGAAGGGTTCGACGGCAGCACAAACACCCCTCTGGGTATCCTATCTTTCCCCGTCACTCTCACAGACGGAAAACTCTCCCACATAGAGGATGTGGACTTTGTCGTAATGAGGAAGCCACACCACACGTACGACATTCTCTTCGGGAGAGACGGGATGGCAAGATTCAATGCCGTAGTATCTTCAGTCCACGGCATGATGGGATGGCCAACAGCTGAGGGCGTGGCGATGGTCACCGGTATTCCCCAGGTATGCATCGCATCTGTCTCATCAACACCCAAACCAAAGATGGCTAAACCCACCATCACCGAACCAGAAGAATGGGCTTTTAATGGAAAATACCCCGACCAGGCGGTTACCATTGGCCCAACAATAACTGATCCTACGCGCACATTACTCAAACGCTTACTACAAAAAAACGCTGACATCTTCGCATGGAAACCAGCAGACATGACTGGTGTACCTCGAAGTAAAGCAGAGCATAAGCTCAAGTGTGACCAGGCTTTTACGCCGGTCATACAAAAGCGTAGAGTAATGGGGGCGGAACAAGCTAACGCGTGTAGAACCCAAGTCAAGGAACTCCTTGACGCGGGCATCGTACGCGTTAGCAGATATCAAACTTGGGTTGCAAATCCCGTTATGGTACCGAAGTCTAACAAGCAATGGCGCATGTGCATAGATTTCAAAGACTTGAACAAAGCATGCCCCAAAGATTGTTACCCGTTACCCGAAATTGATCTTAAGGTAGATTCGTTATCACCGTTTCGCCTTAAATGCTTCCTTGATGCGTATAAAGGGTACCATCAAATCCACATGGCCGTTGACGATCAGGACAAAACCGTATTTCGGACGCCCGATGGCACATTCTGTTATCAGATGATGCCATTCGGACTTAAGAATGCCGGGTCCACATACCAACGCCTGATGGACAAAGAGTTTCATGCCCAAATTGGGAGGAACTTGGAAGTATACATGGATGACCTGGTCATTAAAAGCCTTAACCCAGAAGCGATGTTGAAAGACATCGAAGAAACATTCAACACACTCAGAAGGATAAACATGAAGCTCAACCCGAGCAAGTGTTCCTTTGGGATGGAAGAAGGGAAGTTCTTAGGAGTCATTGTTACAAAAGATGGCTTCAGAGCGAACCCTGTAAAGGTCGAAGCCATTATCAAAATGGAATCACCTACTACCATCAAGCAAGCTCAGACACTGAACGGACGCCTAGTTGCACTTAACCGCTTCTTGGCAAATCATGCGGATAGGTCGTTCCCATTCGTGTCGACGCTGAGAAACTGTCTAAAGAAAACGCACTTCCGCTGGACACCAGAAGCGGAAGCAGCTTTTCAGGAAATTCGGTCACGTTTGATCGAACTCCCAACGCTCACAGCACCAGAAGCGGGAGAGGAATTAATCCTATACCTCTCCGCCACAGATAGAGCAACCGGGGCCGTCCTGTTAGTCGAGCGAAAAGGCATCCAGATGCCAATCTACTATGTTAGTCGTCTCCTAACAGACGTCGAAACTCGGTACTCTACCCTGGAAAAATTAGTCTTAGCACTTGTACAGGCTTCACGCAGGCTAAGACGATATTTCCAAGGTCACCCAATTACTATTCTCACCAACTTCAAACTTGCAAACGTTTTAGGCAAACCCGAACTTTCGGGACGCCTAGCCAAATGGGCAATAGAATTGGGAGAATACGCGATAAAATACAAGCCAAGGCCAGCTATAAAAGGCCAGGTCTTGGCCGACTTTATTGCTGAAGTCCCCGCATCGCGGGAGAAAGAGTGCCAGGACGAGGCTCAACCCTCTCCAGCACTAGACATCGATGAAGTCTGGCGACTTTACACTGATGGAGCGGCCAGCAGCGAGGGCTCAGGCGCAGGGTTAAAACTTACCAACCCAGCAGGCCAAGAATACACTTACGCTATTCGACTAGACTTTACAAGTACGAATAACGAAGCTGAGTATGAAGCATTCTTGGCCGGGTTGAGGATTGCGCGTAAAATGGGAGTAAAGAACTTGGAAGCCCATGTGGATTCCATGTTAGTTGCCAATCAGATAAACGGGACGTACACGGCCGTAAACGACACAATGGCCCTGTACCTCGCTCAAGCAATAACCCTCATGCGCGATTTTAATGATTGTAAAGTCATACACGTCAAGCGTAGCGAGAACAAATCTGCGGATGCGTTAAGCAAGCTTGCGTCATTAGCTTTCACTCACTTGGGAAAGGACATCCGCATTGAACTCCTGGGAGCACCATCAGTCCCACACAAGGAAGTCTGTGTCATCCAAACCGGCACAGAAACATGGATGACACCAATAATAAATTACCTTGCGGCGGGCATACTACCAGAGTCAAAAACACAGGCAAGAAAACTACGCTGTAAAGCACTGAACTATCAACTCATCGATGACATCCTTTACAGACGTAACTTTCTTGGCCCCCTCCTCAGATGCGTTGACGACCAAGATGCCAACTACCTCCTAAGGGAAGTACACGAAGGCATCTGTGGAATACATGCAGGTCCACGCGCAGTTGTAGCTAAGCTAAACAACGCGGGATACTTTTGGCCGGGGATGCATACGGATGCGCTGGCGTACATCAGAAAGTGCAGGTCTTGTCAGCTCTACGCACCCAACACGCATCGCCCGAAGAATGAACTTGTTCCAGTCACCTCTGCATGGCCATTTCAGAAATGAGCCATCGACGTAACAGGCCCATTTCCCACAGCAGCAGGGAACGTCCAGTTTCTAGTGGTCGCCATCGACTACTTCACCAAGTGGATAGAGGCAAAACCCTTAGCCCAAACGACCGCGAAACATATCAAAAAATTCATTTGGGAATTTATCATTTGTCGTTTCGGGCTCCCACAGAATTTGGTGAGCGATAACGGCACCAACTTTGCTGACAAGAGGCTACAACAGTGGCTTAAAGAACTTCAAATCACCCACACCTTTACCTCGGTGGCGCACCCGCAGGGTAATGGTGAGGTGGAAGGAGCAAATAGGAGCATCGTCGACGGCATAAAGAGAAGACTATTGGAACACAGATCCGGCTGGGTGGACGAAGTTCCACACGTACTTTGGGCACACAGAACGATGAAAAAGGCAAGTACGGGAGAAACCCCGTTCAGCCTCACTTATGGCACTGAAGCCATGGTCCCGGTCGAAATTGGTTTACCCTCACCAAGGGTCATGATTCAACCAGAGGACAATAATGCGGAAAGACGGTTAGACCTTATGCTAACCGAGGAACGCAGAGACTTAGCCGCAATGCGTGAAGAGAACTACAAACGACAAATGCAAAAGTACTACAACACGCGGGTAAAACTCTGCAACTTCAATGTAGGAGACTACATATTGCGTAACAACGAGGCTTCGAACCAAGATCGCCCAGGAAAGCTGACCCCTGTCTGGGAAGGTCCGTACGTTATCAAACAAGTGCTGGGAAAGGGCGCATACCGGCTCGAAAGGCTCGATGGCACTCCCGTCCCAAGAACATGGAACGGAGCTCAATTACGCAAATGTTACATGTAGATCAATTCCAAATTTGTAAAAGGCCCAGAGCCACTTCTAATGGAAATGATTCTCCTTAGAACATTGACGCTGATGATTTTACATTTATACTTATAAACTTCCAACACGGATATGACGGTTTTCACCGCATAATTACGTGGAAGGTCGTTGCGTGGGGAAGGCGGCAAAACCCGCATAAACCCAAAAAACGGCAAACCTTCACGCAGGTCAGTTAAAGGTAAAGTTCAGTCATCCCACTAAATGAAAGTGCCGGTCTATCCGCATGAATCATGGTAGAGGAAACTGCACTAACCTATTAACAACCGCGCGTCGAACGGTTAATTTATTCAACACTGATGCCGGTTTTCACCGCATAATTACGTGGAAAGTCGTTGCGTGGGGAAGGCGGCAAAACCCGCATAAACCCAAAAAACGGCAAACCTTCACGCAGGTCAGTCATAGGTAAACTTTGGTCATGCCACTAAATGAAAGTGCCGGTCCTAACCGCACAAATCATAAGAAGAAACCGAACCTATTGACAACCGCGCGTCGAACGGTTAACTTATCCAAAGCACTGGGAAAATTGCTAAAATAAACTAAAATATGCATGCGCAATTCATATAACGTTTATAACGCAAGTCTCAAATATTCAAAAGTAAGCGGGAATATACCCCTTACCTTGGCAACCAAGTAACTATAAGACGGGTGCGGGTACAGTGTTAAGGCAAAACCCTTCACATACCTAGCACCTGCAGGGAATTGACGCCAGGAATACCTCGGCAACCAAGTAACTATAAGACGGGTGCGGGTACAGTGTTAAGGCAAAACCCTTCACATACCTAGCACCTGCAGGGAATTGACGCCAGGAATACCTTGGGAGTAAAGTAACTATAAGACGAGTGCGGGTACAGTGTCAAGGCAAAACCCTTCACATACCTAGCACTCCGCAGGGAAATGAAACCAAGAAGGATCTTCTGGGCCATGCTTGCGCAAACGGGAATAACATCCCCGCATAGCGGGAACGTCGAGAACTAGATTGTTTGAAACTTCAAGATGGAATTGGTGGTTTTAACATAATTGATCACTATGTTCAAAACTACCAAAACCTCATGGAGAATCTACACAAGAGGTACTCAACGCTCCTGACTTGCGAGGAGGTTACAGACCTACCCGCATCATACCCAAAGATCAAGCAGAACAGTGGGAAATTCTGCGTGACATTAGGACTTCCGCGGGAAGAATCCCCATGGAAAACCTTAAAACTAAACCCTTTTCAAAAACCCTTTGCTTAAGTCCAAAAGTTCACCTCACTTTATTAAACATTCATGAGAAGAACATTGGACTGGGGGGACTTGAAGAGGTAGGTCCCAGCAGAGCCCAGTTGGACCCGCAGACTCACCTTGAAAAGGGACGTCTGCGCAGTTCAACCCGCAAGACTCCTTAACGGACGTCTGCGCGGTTGAACCCGCAAGACTTAACTAAAGGAACGTCTGCGCAGAAACCAACTGGATCAGCAGGACCCACCACGCTCAGAGACGTGACGTCCTCACGTGCGGTACGCAAGCTGTTCCCGCAGGAAACGCCTCCCAATGGTTTCCAGGTACTCCTCCTGTTCCCGCAGTTACGGATACCGGCCATCAGGGAAGGCTACCCGCGCAGCATGGCTACACGCACAAGGCTTAACTCTCATAATAATTCAGCAGTCACCTGAAGAAGGAATGAGCAAGCCGGGAACAGTCCCGCACAAAGGCGGGAGGGGGAATACTCCCGCCCAAATGAGCCAGTCCGTACGATACTGAGGATCTTTTGTACTGTACCTGACGAGGTATGGGCAAAAGATCTGACCAAAGATACGACAGCTCATTGACAACAGTATGGCGAGCAGCATGCTCTTGTACTGTATGTCACTATTAGCCGCTACCTACTCACCAACTCCTGACATACCACGTGCATAGCCTGTAGTTGGTGGAAAAGGAATAGTACACAGCAGGCCTGGTCACTATCAGCCGCTGCCTACCCACCAACTACCAGCATGGCACGTGCGTAGGCCACAGTTGGTTGAACAGGAATACTATTCAGCCAGCTACACCTCCTTGGAAACCTACCTTCGGCTATAAATACCCCAAATGGTATGATCATCTCATCTTATCATATCTTATCTTGTATCTTACATATTATACCTGATATCTGCTCTAGCAATCTCTTAATATACATTTATATTTAAAGAGCAATCTAGTCTGATTCTCACGCCGGAGGGTGGTCACAAGGAGGAACCCCCCCCCCCTTCTCAGTGACGAGCTCACGGTGTCTGTTTTGCAGGTCATCAGAAGAACCATCTTTGCCGGGTCTAACCCCTCGTGGGAAACATCTATCTAACCCCCAGGTTACCCGTAATCTGTCCGGGGTCCGGTTAGTGTTTCTTCAATACCTTACAATTCAACAAAAAAAAAAGGGAGTATATTTGTAAGACATCTTTAAAATTCTTGAAGGCATCAATTAAGTTTTAAGGGTTGACTTCAATTTTTGCCACTAACTGGTTCTAGGTCACCGTTGGTTGTAATATGTTACTAAAATACTCCGTATGTATTTAGTAATTTCATAGTAGACGAATATATTAAACAACACCAGTTAAAGTTACTTATAAAATAAAGAACATAATGTGTTGTGTCGTTGAAATGACAACAAGATCTTTCTTTCTTTTTTGTAATTTTTTCATTTGTTTATTCACTGAAACGCTTGTTATAGTGTCTAATTTCTTTATTGTTTCACCTTATAATGAATCATGAGCGCCTATCAGGGACGGACGTACCTACATGGTCCCTGTGAAAAACAAATAATTAGTGTTATTATAGTGTTAAAATTATGACCGACCCCTGTGAAATTTAGATATCGACCCCTGTGGAATTTCGAAATTTGATAGGCGATGAAAGGAAAATAGAAGAAATAAGGTACCATGACCGGAAAATTTTATTCTGGCTGATGGCGGCTGTTTCACTCCGATGGTGTTTGTTTGGATGATAAAGAAGAAAGAGAAAGAAGACTTTGGGCTCTGGATCGGTCTATTTAATTTCAAGTGACGTGGGCTTTTTAAAGGCCCAGTTAATAAAACAGAAAAAAAGAACTTTAATTAATTGAAAGATTTGAAAGCGTTCGATGGTGGCAATGTGGCATTATTTGAGGCATGTACCGACACCATCATCTTTTTCTTTGCATACTTCAAAAAAATTATAAGAAATTCCTAACCTATAGTTTATTTATATATTTATTATTTTGTTCGATCTAGCTTGTATAAAAACATATAAATTCTTTTGGTCTTCTATTGTTTATATTTTATTTTAATTTCACTTATCACCTTTTCTATATATTAGATCATATGTATTTTTTTCAACTTTCGTTCATAAAAAAAAACCATAAAACATTAATTGTTGATCGGTATAAATGTCTTTTTAGAATTAGCAACTTAAAATTCGTCAAGTAGTATATCAACTAGAAAAATATGCATTTTTTATACGTTTATGCGAATAGAAATTACATTATGACCACTGATCATAAAAATATTGGTTCCGCTAATAACAAAGTAAATAATATTTAGGTTAGGTTTCAAAATGTAAAGGTATGTAGAGAACAATTTTAAATAAACTGAATTTTAATGTATTTCTAATGGTATTTTGTTTATATAATATTTTTATATGTGATCCAGCCCAATTCGACCCAACCAAAATGGCTTAACCGGGCCCAAAAAATGATATATAGCGATTTTACTCGACCTAAACGGTCAAACTAAAACAATTTATTATTTTATTTAACTGATCACCAACCAAAAAAATTTCTGACCCCCGTGAGAAAATTTCCTGGATCCGTCACTGGCGCCAATTTACACATTTACATATTCGCATTAAAGCACGGGCTCTCGCATATAGAGGAATGGAATCAATGAGGGACTGTAACCTCAAAACTGAAGTTTATGAAGATTAGTGGAGGAACTAATTAAAAAATTCAATTTGTGATTTCTTAATGTAAACTTAAACTTAAATTATATATTTAGGTTACACCCGTTCAGAAAATTTATATTTAAGATACAAAAAAAATCTAAATAAAATGAATTAAATAATAAATTTCATTATTTAAAATGTTAAACATTATAAATATTAAATTTCATTGTCTCAAGTACAAAAATAAATCTTTTCAAATGCCAACAGTTTTGACTATCTCTAAAATTGTAGCATGTGTTTATCGTTAACAACAATATCCATATGATTTTGACTATTAATTAGACGTGACTTCGGATAATAAGTTGAAAACTATTTCATGTGCCGGTGAACATCTTGAGCTCCACCCAGTTTACTATGATCACGTTTGAACCAAACCACTACTGATCGAATTTCGGTTGCCCCGCCGTAACACGCGAGCTCTTTTACTAGTATTACATAAAAAGTCAAATAAATAAATGACATATAGTTCATATAGTAAATCGTTATACATATGGATTGTAATTATAATATTCAACTTTAATGAATTAATTAAAGCTAAAAACCAAGATTTATGTAATAGTCATTCTCTATGTTTGTAATATTTATACAAAATGTTTAGAGAAAATTTAAAAAAATACACATTTTTTTGAGTTCAAATGCATATGAGAAAAATTTTAAATTCAAATCTGAAACCAACCTTATATAAAATATTATGCCCTGTTGTTCGAATCTCAGTTTAAAAACAATTTGTAGTTTATTACCATACAAATCCAAATTTTTCGACAATGATGCGCCTATATTTTATTTAATTTGCAATTACCCGTGACTTGAAAATTTTATTCTAACATGCCTGCACCTTCAATGTTGAAATTTTCTCATTTTACCATTAATGTTAATAAATGAATCTTTTGGCATTTACCTTTAATAAAAATAAACTTAAATTCATATATTGAAATGACTTAAAGATAAGAGACCATATATTAAAATAGGTTGAAAAAAAGATGAGAAGGGATATGAGATTGACAAATGACAAAACTGAGTAGTCTTTTATTAGAATAGATAGATAGATATGGAGATATGGTGTTGTATGGAAGAAAGGCGGTTAAAGATCATTTGTTCTTCTTGTACTTTTGTTTCCGGGTGGTGCTGGTATTTTTGGTCCAGATTCTTCCATTGTTGTATGCAGAACACAACACAAGCAATTATACCATTCGTGTATGTTATTGATTGATGGGCGTTTTAGATGCTATTTGATTGATATTCAGAGTTATTAAAGAAACACTAATCGACCCCGGCAGATTACGGATAATCTGGGGGTTAAATAGATGTTTCCCACGAGGGTTAGGTCCGGCAAGATGGTTATTCTTCTGATGACCTGCAAAACAGACACCGTGAGCTCGTCACTGAGAAGGGGGGGGGTACCTCCTTGTGACCACCCTCCGGCGTGAGAATCAGACTAGATTGCTCTGAATATAAGTGTATATATTGAGAGATTGCTAGAGAAGATAAGATGATGAGATAATAATACCGTTCCAAGGTGTTGGTGTATTTATAGCTGAAGGTAGGTTTCCAAGCAGGTACAGCCGGCTGAATAGTATTCCTGTTCTACCAACTGTGGGCTACGCACGTGCCATGCTGATGGTTGGTGGGTAGGCAGCGGCTGATAGTGACCAGGCCGGCTGTGTACTATTCCTTTTCCACCAACTGCAGGCTATGGACGTGCCCCGACAGGGATTGGTGAGTAGGCAGCGGCTGATAGTGACTTTAAGTACTAGAGCGTGCTGCCCGTCGTACTGTTGTCAGTGAGCTGTCGTAGCTTTGGTCAGATATTTTGTCCATACCTTGGCAGGTACAGTACAAAAGATCCTCCAGTATCGTACGGACTGGCTCATTTGGGCGGGAGTATTCCCGGCTTTGGGCGGGAGTGTTCCCGGCTTTGGGCGGGAGTGTTCCCGGCTTGCTCATTCCTTCTTCAGGTGACATTACTGAATTATTTGAGAGTTAGTGCCTTGTGCGTGTAGCCTTGCTGTGCGGGTTGCCTTCCCTGATGGCTAGTATCCGTAGCTGCGGGAACAGGCGGAGTACGTCGACCATTGGGAGGCGTTTCCTGCGGGAGCAGCTTGCGTACTTCGCGTAAGGACGTCGCGTCTCTGAGCATGGTGGGTCCCGCGGATCCAGTTGGTCTTTGCGCAGACGTCCCTCTAAGGTGAGTCTTGCGGGTCCAACCGCGCAGACGTCCCTCTGAGGTGAGTCTTGCGGGTCCGACTGCGCAGACGTCTCTGTTTGAGGTTAGTCTTGCGGGTCCAACTGGGCTCTGCTGGGACCTACCTCTTCAAGTCCCCCCTGTCCAATGTTCTTCTCATGAATTGTTAATAAGTGAGGTGAACTTTTGGACTCAAGCAAAAGGGTTTTGAAAAGGGTTTAGTTTTAAGGTTTTCCATGGGG
This sequence comes from Bidens hawaiensis, assembly GCF_021521415.1. Taxonomy (NCBI): domain Eukaryota; kingdom Viridiplantae; phylum Streptophyta; class Magnoliopsida; order Asterales; family Asteraceae; genus Bidens; species Bidens hawaiensis. Next base: position 27,309 of record NW_027493673.1, on the reverse strand, counting down.
ATTCTTCCCGCGGAAGTCCTAATGTCACGTGCAGAAATTCCCGACTTTTCTGCTTGATCTTTGGGTATGATGCGGGTAGGTCTGTAACCTCCTCGCAAGTCAGGAGCGTTGAGTTCCACCTGTGTAGATTCTCCATGAGGTTTTGGTAGTTTTAAACATAGTGATCAATTATGTTAAACAACCAATTCCATTTTGGAGCTTCAAACAATCTAGTTCTCAACGTTTCCGCTATGCGGGGATGTTATTTCCGTTTCCGCAAGCATGGCCCAGAAGATCCTTCTTGGTTTCAATTCCCTGCGGAGTGCTACGTATGTGAAGGGTTTTGCCTTGACACTGTACCCGCACTCGTCTTATAGTTACTTTACTTCCAAGGTATTCCTGGCGTCAATTCCCTGCAGGTGCTAAGTATGTGAAGGGTTTTGCCTTGACACTGTACCCGCACCCGTCTTATAGTTACTTGGTTGCCGAGGTATTCTTGGCTTCAATTCCCTGCAGGTGCTAAGTATGTGAAGGGTTTTGCCTTGACACTGTACCCGCACCTGTCTTAATAGTTACTTGGTTGCCAAGGTAAGGGGGTAAAGTCCCGCTTACTTTTGAATCTTTTTGAATATTTTTGAAATTCGAAGAGTTGGTGAAAGGATAAGAACAGTCCAACTGTTGTAGGGACGTCAGCGTGGTCTGACGGTTTCTTCTAACAGTTTCAGGACGTGCATGAAGTTATGGCGACGTGACAGTATATGGTCATTCCAAACGCTTTTTCAGGCGCGTGGGCGCAAGTTTTCGAGCGCGTGGCCGCGAAGTTTACGGCGCACGTCCTGTCGACAGCTATTGTCAGCTTGCTTTTTCCACGTGTCATAGTTTCATTGCACCTGCGCTTTTCCGTCTCTCCCGCATTAAATTCATCGCATTCATTGCGATGAGTATATAAAGGGAGGAGATGATGCATCTTAATTCACAGTTTCACTTCATCTTCTAAGCGATTTCCGGCGAATACTCTAACTTTTGTCGAGCATTCTCCTGAAATCGTTCTTCTTTCCATCTTCCAAAACATGTCTTCCATTCGTGATCCTGAGGCTATTGTCGAGGAGTCCGAAGTATACACCGAGAATCCGATGTCCGCGTCTGATAAGGATGATAAGAGTACTGCTGGCGAGTGCCAGTGTGCTTTTTCCGTTGACCTGTACCAGTACATCATCAAGAAGTTCATGCTCTAGCCTTTCGAGCCTGAGTTTCCTGAGTCTCACCAGACGGTGTATGATGCCCCCAAGGGCAAGATAGGGGTGTATGCTGCATTCTTCGTCTATGGGAATCTGAGGTTCCCATTGACGAAGTTTGTGTACCATGTTTTGGAGAGACACGGTGTACACCTAACGGAGGTGCACCCGATGGCGATCACAAAGGTTCGCCATTTTGAATGGGTGTGCCATATTCTGGGCGTTGAGCCCCGCGTCGACCGCCTGATGACCTTCTACTCCTGGAGGTGCATCCAGGGCTGGTATACCTTGGTCAATCGTATCAAGGGTTTGAAGATCTGCGCTACCGAGCGCAGTCTTCGTTCTTGGAAGCGGGAGTTTTTCTATGTCTCCGCTCGCGTCGTCCCTATTGCGATGACGTTCAAGAACGGGAGGGCGCTCCCTAGCCTTCACGCCTCCAATTACCAAGAGGCGGAATGGTTCGCCAAGATCTCCCAGATCCAGACTCCGGTTTACCGCTTTGCGGAGTCTGGGATGGTGATGCTTGGGATGAGCCGGGTATGGAAGGATGCTGGGGCAGAGGCGCCACAGATTCCCATCGTCCTCGAATACGGTTTGAACTCTATCCCTTACGGTATGCTTCATATCTTTTTACTGATTTAGGGTTTTTCTTCTAACTGCTTTTCTGTTTGTTTTCAGAGGGGAACAATTTGCAGTCGCTTCTGCAACCGCGTGAGAGCGGTGGTCCCGCTCGGCTGGGTACTCGTGCTCTCGACGAGAACGAGTTGCCCATCTTGGAGCAAACGGCGGATCGGTTTGTGGAGGTCTACCCGCCAGGCCACGAAATTCTGAGCGCCACGCGGCCAGTAAGGGTTTCTTCAACCCTCGCCCTCTTCATGCTCAAACCTCTGCCGGAGTTTCTCTAATTTTGTCATCTTCTGATGAGGAATCCGCAGACTGTCCTTTCTTCGTGAGGAAGAAGAAAGCTGCCAGCGTGAAGGGCAAGGCTTAGGTTGCCTCCACTGCCGGTCAGAGGAACCGGTCTGACTCGGAGACCGAAAGTGATGAGGCGGCGGAGAACCCTGGTGGTGGTGAGACAACTGTCCCGGAGGTTGAGACAGCTGTCACCTCCGATCCGCCCAGTACGACGACGGTGACCGGCGTGAAGAGGTCGGCTCCATCGGGTTCGTCCCCGCCTGTCAGAACCTTCAAGCTCAAGAGAACTCGTGTGTAAATTAATCTTACCCTCAATTCTTTCCGCCATTGTTTTTAATATCTTGTCTTCATGCAGGCGTGGATGCTACCGCATTCCAAAGTGATGCGAGGAGGAGCAGTTCTGGACCCATGACGGTAGGTTTGGTCAACCTACCCGAGGCGATGACCCAGGCAGCTACGCCTGTTTGCAGTATTGGTTCAGTTGCTCATCCTGTTGAGGCAACTGTTCCAACTGTAACATCATCCCCACCGGCTGTCAGTGCGATCTTCACGGAATCCTTCACTGAGCCGGTGGTGATTGTTTCCGCTGGCTCCACCGCAGCGGCGGCCACGGTTGTGAGTTCACCTCCGATGGTCTCTACCGTGGCGGCTTCAAACGTGCCTCCGGCACCGGCGACTACCTTGTCCCCGGCCGGTTCAACAGGTATTTTTGGGGCTTCTAGCCAATCTCTGCCTCCTTCCCATCTGCCTGACCTCTTGGATGGATATCCTTTAGGTTCGGGTGATGGGTTCGGCGGCTACTGGCCTGTTGTCGACCCTACAGATGCGTAGGGTTATTTTGGCCTTTTTATATTTTTATCATCTTTTTCTTAACTGCTTTTTGTTTTTGCAGTGTCGGATTCGAATGAGATGTATGTTCCACGGTGGAACATCCGCCGGGGAACAACCCTTCGGACGGCTGTGGACTGCGTCGAGTGGGCGCGTCACGCGGACCCAAGTGGCGCGTTGGGGGAAGCCATGTCTAACTACCAGGAGGGTAGGCTGACAAATGAGCTTCGGATTCTCCTTGCCCGGATGCAGCCGCGCGTCGAGTTGCTTTGTCGTGAAAACGACAAGTTAAAGGCTGCGCGTATCCAATAAGTGGCTCAGGCGCGGGCTATCCGGGAGGAGAACAGGAGACTTTCCGCAATTTCTGCGGAGAAGGAAAAGGCCTTCAAGGCCCTCGAGGTTGAAGTGCAGGCCCGGCCCGAGGCCCGTTCCAAGGCTACCCAAGCTGTTAACGAACAGCTTCGGTTGGCTAAGGAAACTGCGTGAAACGCGACCGAGAGGGCCACCAAGGCTGAAGCCGTTGCTGAACCTCTGCGCGCCGAAAATGAGGAGCTTAAAGCCAAACTGGAGAGGCTTCAGCAGGCTCATGATGCTTTGGCTATGGAAGACGCCAAGAAGCTCCAAGAGATCTTGGATCAGAGGGGTATGCTTGACCATACTGAGCGTAAGCTGAAGGGCGTTGAAGAGGCTGCTGCTAAGGAAGTGTTGCTTGCCAACCTTAACAAGAATGAAGCCGAACGCGCCCGTGACCTAGCTCAGGCTGCCCTCCAAGAAGCTCTGAATACCAAGGAATGGCTTCTACGAGAAGCGTTGTCGCAGGTATGCGTAGCTTCATAATATCTTTACGCTTTTCTTTGTGCTTAGAAAAGGTTTTGATACTTGTATTTTTGTTTTGTTGGTTGTGCATCGGATCTTCACGGACACATCTTATGACGATGCCATGAGCGCAGCCCTCAACGCTTCTCATGAGGATGGGGAAAAGGCTGGTTTCTTGCTTAGTCTGGGGTTTGTTGAGAAGGGTATCCCGCCTTCCAACTTCCTTCTTTGTGACATTGACACTGAAGCTGCCTATGACCAAGCAGTGAACCAATATGCTGCCTTCCCGCATCCGGTGGTGGAGAAGGTGAACGAAATTGCTGCTGCTGATGATGGACTAACCATTCTCAAGACTTTCCTTGAACCGCCACAGCCAACTGATGGTGCGGGTACAAGTGGGTTTGGAGGGAGTGGTCCTGAAGTTTGAACCTTGAGATCCCTTCCCACCGTTAGGATAGATTTATATTTCTGTAGGCGGGTAGATACCCGGCCATTCTTGTAATGTTTGAATTTTTTATGAAATATATATGTTTGTGCGGGTAGGACTGCCACTTTCACTGGATGACTTGCTTTATAAACGTTATATGACTTGCTCATGCATATTATAGGTCAATTTGGCACTTGTTTTGCCGCATAAACAATATATGATTCGCTCGTGCATACCTTAGTTTAACTTAGCAATTTTCCAAGTGCTTTGAATAAGTTAACCGTTCGACGCGCGGTAGTCAATAGGTTAGTGTTCAGTTTCCTCTATCATGATTGTGCGGGTAGGACCGTCACTTTCATTTAGTAGGATGACCAATCTTCACCTATAACTGACCTGCGTGAAGGTTTTCCGTCTTGTGTTTATGCGGGTTTTGCCGCCGTCCACACGCAACGACTTTTCACATTTATGCGGTGAAAACCGGCATATCAGTGTTTTGAATAAGTTAACCGTTCGACGCGCGGTTGTCAATAGGTTAGTGTTCAGTTTCCTCTATCATGATTGTGCGAGTAGGACCGTCACTTTCATTTAGTGGGATGACCAAACTTTACCTATAACTGACCTGCGTGAAGGTTTGCCGTTTTTTGTGTTTATGCAGGTTTTGCCGCCGTCCACAGGCAACGACGTCTCCACTTATTTATGCGGTGAAAACCGGCATCAGTGTTTTGAATAAGTTAACCGTTCGACGCGCGGTTGTCAATAGGTTAGTGTTCAGTTTCCTCTATCATGATTGTGCGGGTAGGACCGTCACTTTCATTTAGTGGGATGACCAAACTTTACCTATAACTGACCTGCGTGAAGGTTTGCTGTTTTTTGTGTTTATGCGGGTTTTGCCGCCGTCCACACGCAACGACGTCTCCACTTATTTATGCGGTGAAAACCGGCATATCAGTGTTTTGAATAAGTTAACCGTTCGACGCGCGGTTGTCAATAGGTTAACGTTCAGTTTCCTCTATCATGATTGTGCGGATAGGACCGACACTTTCATTTAGTGGGATGACCAAACTTTACCTATAACTGACATGCGTGAAGGTTGTCATCTGTTAGAAATTTTTGCCGTTTTTTGTGTTTATGCGGGTTTTGCCGCCGTCCACACGCAACGACTTCCTTTCACACTTATTTATGCGGTGAATACCGGCATATCAGTGTGGAAAGTTCATAAATGTAAGACCATCAACGTCAATGTGATAAGGAGAATCATTTTCATTAGAAGTGGCTCTGGGCCTTTTCTTTACAAGTTTAGAATTGATCTCCATGCAACCTGTGTAATTGAGCTCCCTTCCATGTTCTTGGGATGGGAGTGTCATCGAGCCTTTCGAGCCGATATGCACTTGGTTCGGAATCTCGTTGTTTACGCAGTATGTAGTCTCCAACATTGAAGCTGCGGTTTCATTCGTGTTTTTCCCATCTGGGGTTCAACACGCATTAGCCTGCTCAGCGTTCATTACGCCACGAGGTGCGTGAGCGTCCCATCTCTGACAAATGCTTCGACGATGTCCTTCAAGTCTAAGCATTCCTTGGTGGTGTGGCCTCTTGTCCTGTGGAAGTCACAGAATTTGCTTTGATCAGCGTTTGGACGCTGTCAGATAATTGGAGCCTCTGGCCATGGGAGCCTCTCAGTGGCGAATATCTCGGTGACGCTTTTGGTGAGTGGCGTCCATCTGGAGTTCCAGTTCGACGACTGCATGTTGTCCTTTCCGCCTAACCGAGGGTGCGAGCCGGATGAGGTGTCAAAGTTTACCCTTGACTGCCAAATACCTAGCTTCCTCTTTTTGTTTAGTCGGGCGGTAAGGACGTTGTTTTCTCTTGTTTTCTGGGTGTAGAGGTTTGTGCTTTGGGGAAGATCTCTACCCAGTTGCTTTTCCGTTTCTGCGAAGCGTTTAGCTGCTGTCATGATGGCATCCCATGTGGATGGCATGCCGTCTTTACCCGTTAAGGTGCGGATGAGCTCTGGATCTTTCGCGCTCTGGATGAAAGCAGCGCGAACAAGATCTTCGCTAATAGCGCCCAGACTCAGCTTCTTTGAGTTGAAGCGAGTGATGAAGTCTAGCAAAGATTCATCTTCCTTTCGGATGCAGTTGAGGATCGTCCATTGCTCTTCAGTGTACTTTCTTTGTTGACTGAAGTGTTGGCTGAACTTCTGTTGGAAGTCTGCCCAATCGTAGATGTGGTGGACCGGTAGACGGTCAAACCACGCTCTAGCCGCTCCAACCAGCGTCATCTGGAACATATAACACCACGTGGGTTCCGTCCAGTTGCTGACGGTTGCCCCAGCTATGAATCTATTCAAATGATAGTCTGGGTCAGATATACCATCATAAGTGCCGATGTTGGACATCTGTTTGGCACTTCTCGGGGCGATTGCTTCCGCAATGTCCCTTGCAAACTTGGACGTTCCCGCATTTGCAGCAGTTGGTCTAAAGGTTTTGGAGAAGTCGCGTGGGTTTCCCCCCGCGTTCATTGGTTTGAAGGTTTCTCCGAAATTCCTTCTCGGTTGGACGTCTGTTTCCTTACGCTTCCCTTTTGCCCTATGGCGAGGGTTTGCGTCGGTGTCGGATTCCTCCCGACCATCGTCTGAGTACTCGCACTCACTGCTCATGTTGAGCTGTTGTCGAGTGCTTCCGAATTCGTCAGCCTGTCGGAGTGAACGCAAGCGTTCATCCAACTCAGCTTGGAATTCTCTCTGACGTGCTTCCGCCCACGCTTTAACTTGTTCAAGTGTTTGGCGGGGGAGCCTCGTCTGTTGTCTTTCCACCTGGGTATCAATGAATCCCAGGGGATGATTGTTTACTGCACTTGCCCCGGCTTGGGTAACCGGGGTAGTGTTCGTAAAATTTACTGCACTTGCCCCGGCTTGGGTAACCGGGGTAGTGTTCGTAAATATTGTGTACTCGCCGGTGTTCCCCCCAGTAGCTGGGGTTGTGGTTACCGGGGTTTCTTGGTCACTCGTTGGCCTTGGCAACGGAGTAACCTTAACCATCTTTCCAGAAGTTTGAAAAAACTGAGAATAAGTTCTAGCTTTTATGCACGGATGGCGCCAATGAAGAAAACACTAATCGACCCCGGCAGATTACGGATAATCTGGGGGTTAAATAGATGTTTCCCACGAGGGTTAGGTCCGGAAAGATGGTTATTCTTCTGATGACCTGCAAAACAGACACCATGAGCTCGTCATTGAGAAGGGGGGGTACCTCCTTGTGACCACCCTCCGTCGTGAGAATCAGACTAGATTGCTCTGAATATAAGTGTATATATTGAGAGATTGCTAGAGAAGATAAGATGATGAGATAATAATACCGTTCCAAGGTGTTGGAGTATTTATAGCCGAAGGTAGGTTTCCAAGCAGGTACAGCCGGCTGAATAGTATTCCTGTTCTACCAACTGTGGGCTACGCACGTGCAATGCTGATGGTTGGTGGGTAGGCAGCGGCTGATAGTGACCAGGCCGGCTGTGTACTATTCCTTTTCCACCAACTGCAGGCTATGGACGTGCCGACAGGGGTTGGTGAGTAGGCAGCGGCTGATAGTGACTTTAAGTACTAGAGCGTGCTGCCCGTCGTACTGTTGTCAGTGAGCTGTCGTAGCTTTGGTCAGATCTTTTGTCCATACCTTGGCAGGTACAGTACAAAAGATCCTCCAGTATCGTACGGACTGGCTCATTTGGGCGGGAGTGTTCCTGGCTTTGGGCGGGAGTGTTCCCGGCTTGCTCATTCCTTCTTCAGGTGACATTACTGAATTATTTGAGAGTTAGTGCCTTGTGCGTGTAGCCTTGCTGTGCGGGTTGCCTTCCTTGATGGCTAGTATCCGTAGCTGCGAGAACAGGCGGAGTACGTCGACCATTGGGAGACGTTTCCTGCGGGAGCAGCTTGCGTACTGCGCGTAAGGACGTCGCGTCTCTGAGCATGGTGGGTCCTGCGGATCCAGTTGGTCTTTGCGCAGACGTCCCTCTAAGGTGAGTCTTGCGGGTCCAACCGCGCAGACGTCCCTCTGAGGTGAGTCTTGCGGGTCCGACTGTGCAGACGTCTCTGTTTGAGGTGAGTCTTGCGGGTCCAACTGGGCTCTGCTGTGACCTACCTCTTCAGTTATGTTTTAGAACCAAAGTTTAAATATATTCTAATGAAAAATTTGGGTTAAACTGTAGTGACAAAATCACAAAACTGAACCGGCAAAGGTTGGTTAAGTACAGTCAATATTCTAAAAATAAAACTTTTATGTTGTTAATGGTCAATTTGGTTTACACGATCGATTTCAGGTTTCAAACCACAAACTCAACAATTAAATCGTCAAAATTGAGCTGAGAATTGTGTAAATTTCAAACCGGTCAACTTGCTTCAATTTAACACTTCGCTCCATTTCAAGAGTCTATTAAGTATTAACAATTCTAGTCAAGACAGCAGTGCTACATATACTAAAAGAGTGTTTTTTGTAAACTTGACCATGGTATTATCTTCAGTTGTTCAAGAGTTTTATTGTGTCTGATTTGGTTCAATAGTTTAATTTTATTTTTATCGAATATTGAATTCGGGTTGTGTTACCAGTCAAAATGAGTTAACCACACTAGTATCTAACACCAGTAGAAAATTGAAATGGCTTGTGATAATTTAATTTGGGTGGACACTCATTGGACTCGTTAACAATATAATATCATAAGCTTTCTTTTAATCATGGAAAGTATTAACAAGATAAGAGTTCATTACAGAAAACATAAAAGCTATTTCATTTCTGAGTTTCCCTTCTTCAGGATAATAGAATTTCTTTTGAGAAAATCACATTACTTATTTTATGTATTATTTTCACTTAATATCAATATAAAAATCTTATTACTCTTTTCATTCGTTTTGTTAACATTTGTTTAAACATGGATAATCAGATTAATTTGTTCAATTATTAAACCCGATAATGCTAAATATAAAAATTTTAAAAAAATGTGTCAATTGCTATGTTGCCAAATAAAGTGATAACAACCCTCAATAGGACTAATCTCAATGTGAGATAAAAATGAGTGGATAGCATCATAGCAAGAAAACTAGGGTACACAAAGGATTCATGATAGAGAATAATGCAAATGTAACTATGGGTTTAAATAGATAGAAATGACTTAAGGAGTGCTTGATGGTTCCCATGATTCCAATTAAGAGTATTATTATTCACTGAAAATGAGCAGACCAATTGTTGTATGTGTGAAAACTCTTTTTTGGCAGCTCAAATTATCTATGCTTATACATTACCGACAAGGTACCAACTTTATACTAAAATTTATAATCATGTAAGCACAATAAATGACTGCTCACAAAAATTGTAAAACAACATTGTTTGTTCTACAAATATCATGGAATAGCCTTTTTATGCTTAAGGTATAGTTTGATATGCAGGAATGACAGTAGGAATGGAATGATTTATTACGTGGAAACGAAAAAAGTGGTGTTTAGTTGCTTAATGGAATGAAATCATCTATTACATATGAAATCTCATTCAATCAAAACCATTCATTCCCACCTCTTTCTTTTTTTTTCATTCCATTCCTCCACCCTACTTTCTCAACAAGACTACCACCTAACAACCACCACCACCATTGGCAACACCACCAACTCTTTTTTTTTTCATTCAATTCCTCCTCCACCCTGCTTTCTCACAACACTACCACCTAACAACCACCACCACCACTATCATTGGCAACACCACCAACTCCGCCGACACCACCATCGCCACCGCTACCACCATTTTCGTCGCCGGAGCTACCACCGTCCCCATTGTAGGGTTTTTTGTTTTTTTTTGGGTTAAAAAGTATTTTGAGATATGAGTTTTTTATTATTTCTAATTCATTTCTACAAAAATTTTTTTAGATACCAAACAATAAAAATTAATAATTGATTTCATATAGGTTAACCAAACAAGACAAAGGAATGGTAATTATCCATTTCATTCTCTTGTCCACTCCATTCCTTCTCCCATTCCATTCCTCCTTCACTCCATTACCTCCAACCAAATATACCCTAAATGTTAAACCATATATTTATAAACTCAGTTAAAAGCCAAGATGAGAACTTAAGATTTATAACCATCGAAGACTGCAAAATTTTATCATAAAACTTCAACGCTTCCATGTAGAAGAAGAAAACTTGACAAAATACTTCAAAACACATAAACTATGTAGCACACATCATCAGTAAACAGTACAATACGCCATAAAGTAGACCATAATGCCAAAAACTTTAATGCGCGAAAATCAGTCAAATAAACGTATAACAAAAAGGTATCAAAACCAAGTCTCACTCATTATCCTGAAAGAGTTCATAACACTACCAGCAAAGTTTAAGCAGCAATAGACGGTTTAGAAGCAGCAGACAACCTGGACCTCTTCTTTGCCAAACTCTCACTTCTCCTCTCCCTCTGCTCCTTCAACCTTGTTGCAAGCAGCTTCTGGTATTCCGCAGCCTCAGATTTAGCCTTTGCAATTCTCTTCTTCTTGTCAGCAATTCTAGCCCTCTTCCTTTGCAAAGTCAATGGTGTCACCAACCTCTGAATCTTGGGTGCCTTGCTCACTTCCTTCCCTGTAATAACAATTACAAAGCAGACCCGTTAGTTGACCTGACCCAACAAGCCAACACTGATAAGAACGAATGAAAAAGATAAACGAACTAACCAGCTTTGTTTGTGAATGTACGCCTGTAGGTGTTGACATACTTCCTGACATCATCTTCCTTTGAAAGGTTGAAAAGCTTCCTGATCTTTGAAGCTCTTTTGGGACCCCTCATTCTTGGTTTCTCAACGTCAGTCAACCCCGGGAGGTCGTTTTCACCCTTTTTGACAATGACCAAGTTCAAAACTGAGAGGTCTTGGCTCACAATGCATCCGCGAACAGACTTCCTTCTGCGTTCACCGTTACGCCTACCGTAACCTCTGAAGCATGGAGTACCTAAAACACAAAACTTAAGGTTGTTAGTAAATTAACAACAAAATATATATTATAAATGGTTGTTGCTAAGTAACCTCGAACAAGTAAAAGACGAACACGCCCTGGAGTTAGCACTCCCTGCTTCATTGGGAAACCTTGCTTATCGCATCCTCCCATGATCTTGAACACATAGCCCTTGAACTCCTGTAATCAAAATAAGAATAAAGTTACAAATATAATTTTAAAAAAGAAATAATAAAAGATACTAGAATGATGCAAGCATTACCTCTCCAAGCGCATCTCCACTGACTTCCTGAGAAATCCTCTTGTCGAAAAACGCCCGACTGTACGAAACGCATAGTGATTAGTTTCCTTGAGCCCCAAAATCTTAGTTAGAGGGCAACATGAATAAAATGATATTCAGTTAATTACCATTTCCAAGATCAAAAATACCACTAAGAAAAGCAACTTATTTAATGTAAAGTAATAGTTAAAAGTGAACAGAAACTCTAATAATGTAAAGATGTCTGTGTCAATTAACTGTTTGATTGCTTGCATAACCAGAAGTTTTTAAAAACTCTATTAGGCTATCTATTACAGCAAAGTACTTTTAATCACAAAGACACGCGTTAGAAATTATTAAAAAGAGCGTTTAGATTTTTAATAGCACAACGAAATGTAAAGCTTCGAATCAAACCTAATTAATATACAAGCCAAACATAATAATATACAGAACAAAATCTTACAGCTTTTGGTCATCGTCAATTTCGAGCTTCTTCTGGCATCCAGTTGTTGGATTTGCAATGTTGAACTACAACATATTGAACGAAGATTAATCTACTGCAATTAATTTAATTTAATTAGGGTTTGAGATAGTAACCTTCATCTTCAGCCGCGAGGATGGTAATCAGCTTGAAGAGTTTTTAGAAGAATTAGGGTTTCTGTACAAACAAACTGATGCCATATACGCGATTTGTTTTACTCACTTTGTTTGTTCGGCCCACTGGGCTTCATTACTTTAGTATGTTCGTTCGTAACTTCGTATGATTTATTGAAGTCCGAAATTATTTACATTTTACCGATATCGGAGCATATACCCAAAACATCTTGGACGGGTATATCCAAACCCCGACGGTTTTTTGGGTTGGGTCCGATATGAGAGTAGTATTAACCTTTTTTATGTGTATGGATATCTGAGACTAGGTGATACATGACCCGATTACTTGAACCACGTACCCGTTTATTAGAAATATATATACCCGAATTATGAACCTGGAAATTTACATTTCTTAGATTTATTTTCTCTTAACCTTTGTCTAATAAGGCTTCATGTTAGAGTCGCTATACCTAAAAACTAACTTTTTCTTTCGAGATATTTGTTTACTGGTATTAGGGCTGAGCACTGTTCGGTTCGGTTATTAGGCGAAACCCAAACCGAAACCGAAGTAATCGGTTATTTGAATATGCAAATCATTTGGTTTTCCGGTTTTTCAGTTTCGGTTCGGTTATTTTCGGTTTCTTTTCAATTATGGGTTGACATTGGAAAAAAATTAAAAAATGAAAATGCATATATTAACCTTGTATAAGAACGTGTTAGAGTACCACAGTCCACATATATATTGAATTCAAAAAAAAAATATGAACGTGTTACGTGGAACTATAAGAATACAAAGTTGCGAAATAGAATTTAAAAATTAAAAAACATTAAAAGTTTACTCCCAATCTTCATTCATCATCTTATTTATTTATCTTAGTAGTTTAGTCCATTCCTCCTAATCTTGATAATCTTTATCATCATCATCAATCGGTTCGGTTCGGTTTTTTTCGGTTTTTTAAAAAATGGATAACCGAATCGAAACAGAAATTTCGGTGTTTCAAAAAAACAAAAAATTAACCGTTGATTAATGCTTCGATTTGGTTTTTTTGGTGCGGTTTTTTCGGTGTTTTCGGTTTCGATTCGGTTAATTCGGTTTTCTGCTTACCCCTAACTGGTATAACTTATTTTTAAAAGTTATCAAGTATATAAATAAATTTATATAACAACTCTAATAAGGGTTAAATATATATAGTGTATCACATGCGAAATTTGTATATTAGTTAGCATCACAAATTGTTTAATCTCAAGTAAGATCATCAAAACCCATTTAAATAGTGCGTCAACAATGATGGTTATAAATGAGTAAAATGATATTTGCAATCAAAGTTAAGATGTAGCAATGCTATGTGATATGAAGAAGGGATTTAGCTATATGACATTGCAAGATATTATTGGGTGTTGTACTTTTGTAAATTATTAAGTGAACGCTCGAGTTCGTTTGATACCAAATGGATTTTTAAACAAACTATTTAGTGTAGTCTGGAGAAAAAAGCATCGGTTTGAAAATGTTATAAAAACATCTTGGGTTGACTCACCAGTTTGAAAAATGTTATAATGTTTAGTCCTGGTTTCATAATGGCTGAGTAACATAAATGGAACTCTATGAAAGATTGTAAATTCATAAAGTATTGAAATTAAAAGATTACCAGATATATTATATGAAATTAACAAGTTTTATATGTGGACTAAAATATCGACTTATCGACACGATAATTATCTCGAATAATAGAGAGAAAATGATGTAAAGGGTTTATTAACAGTCTTAAGTTATACAAATATTATAATGCATGTTAATGTTAACATTGTATTCCTAAAAGAAATAATATAGATTTCCAAAGTATTAAAAGAATAACTTGAAATGATTGATTGAGCATTTGTATATTAATATCTTATTCATCAGTCAAGTCGCATCCAGATAAAAGGTTGTAACATTTTAATATGAACAAAGCTCAACAATATGCTATCAACTTGGAGAAGAATTAAAGAAGATGTATGTTTTTTACTGTTTAGTTGAAATAAGTCATAAGTTTTCTATGTGAAATATTGTCTAAACAGTCAAAACAGTTAATCCAGTTGGTCAAATTTAACTAAAGGAAGTTTGTTTATAAGAGGGTAGAATTGCTCATACAAAAGATGATGGAGTCATAGAGGTTGGCCAAGTTGACAAATACTTCCTTTTGCAAATGATATTCAAAGAGAGAATCCATTTATTCTATCCTCTACATATTTTTGTAAGTATTGATAGCATACAACTTAAATTCACAATTTATCAAGCTTAGTGAAAGATTTAGGATTAATCAACACCTATATATTATTATTGTAAACAAATTTACACATTTGTCCAAAGTTGAGTTTAAAGTGAGTGGCTCCCTTAGTAAGAATAGGCTTTTTTAAATCAAATAATGACATATTTTAGCTTAAATATTGGTTAATATCATACAAAAACAAGCATATTTGTTCTGTATAAATATAATTTAACTTATTGCTACACAGATATTTATAAAAAGTAAATACCTAACTCTTAAAAGCCAGGGTTAAAAATTGGTAATTTTGGCCAGAGACTAATAGGAATCACGCTCAAGTTCTAGTCTAAATGACATTTGTTTATTTTGGGAGGGGTCAAGTGTAACTAATCTTTCTATTAATAGGGATTAATAACTAATAGGGAGAGGGGAGTAGATTTATGTTTAAGATGGCATTGTCATGGCTCCTGCTTATGCAGTGTGAGAGGGCTCGGCCCGGGAATCTATTGTAATATTTCTTTACATTTTCATTAATATTATCTTTCGGTTCTTGTTTGCCTTATTCTATTATCTAATGTGTCAAACCCTATCATTGGTCCGACCTGCCGCACCTTTGCTCTCCTTTCGATTTCAATTTCCAGATCTGCTTTCACGTTCAGATCTCAGATCTAGTTCATATTCACCTTCTTTATATTCGAATTCAAATCATCATCCCTGACTTTATCAATATGAATAATGGGTAATGAAGGGTAATCAGGATAATATGAAACTATCTCTTCGGTTGGGTCAAGACATTCAACTCTATGTTCCAACAGTTCTGGATCCTCTCCTACTACTACATCATCATCAAACAAAACATGGGTTACTTCCTTTATCAGTTCTTCAAAGGTTTCTATGTCTTCAACATGGTATAAACTTTCAACTTCATGCCCTAAAAGATCTGAACTGTGTCCCTCAATGTCATCTTCTTCAACCACAACCGTAACATTCATTGGCTCATCGGTAATTAACAGAGTTGGTGCGGTATTAATCTCCACAACCTCTTCCTCCACTTCATTCTCTAAAAGTCCCTGAACCTCATCTATCACTTCATCATCCACCACGACCACACTAGCCAACTTCTTTTGTTCTCGTTTAATTTGGGCCACCTCTTCTAATAGCTAACTCATCAGTTCATCTTGGGCCGCATTATACGTTTCTTGAAGCTCTAGCCTTTGATTTATTGCCTTATTCTGAGCTTCTTGATCTCTCTTCATCTCCTTCAAAAAATCCGTAACATCTTTTATAGACTCTTCATTGTTACCCGAGGAATCTTCTTGATCTTGCTGATATTTCCTTTGATAAGTACCACCATGATTATAATATTGAGGGACTTCTTCATATGTCGGTTGAGGGTACTCATCATAATAGTAGTCTTCCTCCTCTCGGTAACTTACAAAAGTTGGCATCTCAGGTCCATCACTATCATATTCACTTGATTCATAATAGCTTTGAGGGTTGTATGAAGGTGGCTCATAGTACGGGATTGGATAGTACGGATCTGCATCCTCCACGAACTCATATCCCTCATGTGGGTTATAAACCCAACTCCCTGTCATTGTGAGTTACCTATACACATGAAACACAAAGATACCAAGCGTAAAATCAAACAAATAAAACTAACAACAAAAACAAACTAAAAAAACACAAAACAAAACACTAAACGAGCACTTTGCGCATTGATTCCCGGCAACGGCGCCATTTTGATCGATGTCGAAAGGTCAATCAAAAACATTTATAAAATACCTTTACTAGCAAGGGCAAGTAAGGTGTCGAATCCACAAGGAATCAGTGGAAAGTGCTAATCAATTCTAATACTTAATTATTAATTGTACTAAGTGGACAAACGATGTCAAGCAGTTTAAAAGATTTGTATTTGTAAACAATGATTAAAAAGCAACCAAACTCTAGGGTTCAGGTTTTGAAGCCAATTGGATAAATGATTAAACCTATGGAATTATACTCTTTGTTTGAATCAATAAACCAAAAGACTAAATGTTTGACTATGGTGATCGTTAGAACTTAATCCAATTGATTGACACAGCTAAACAATAATCTACTTGATGGTAATCTTAGGCAATGACGAAATATTAGTTTTATTTTTTAAAGATAACTAGGTCAATGACACTAAGAACTCAATCCTAATCGTTGATGACCAAAATCAATAACTAATAAACTGCAAATGTCAATGATTACCCAAAAGTATGTTCAAGCACACAAACAAAATCCAAAAGTAAGGTTTAGAGTACCAACAATCCAATGAACAACTCAACCTTACACCCGGAGATGGTCACGAGTGGTTTAGCTTAGCATGGTGGTCTTGAAGAGCTTCTTTGATTCTTGAAAAGATGATGCCATGGATGATTCGGGTGATTGAAAGGTGTTAAGATGGTGGAAAGATGCTTCAAAAACGTCCAAGGGTGTTGTGATATCGAAGATAGCCGTCCTAGGGTTAAACCGGCCTTAAATAGTTCCAAAAAACCTGAAACTTTGATTTTTCCCCATCCTGGTGACCGTAGGCTACGGTGTCCCCACCGTAGGCTACGGTGGCCTGTCACCCACAATTTTGATTTTCGCGTAATTTCTTCGTCCGAACTCCGATTTATGCCCCGTTTTCGGCCACGTCTTCGTCTTCACTTGCTCTATCATTCTATGCAATAAAATCTTCCTTTACTTTCCATCTCATGTGCTCCCATTTAGCTCATTTAAGCTCCGCACACCTGTAATTGCAAACACGCACAAAGTAATCGTGTTTCCGGCATATAAACTCACAAAACAAGTGGTATAACTCATTTAATACACGATATTTCACCAACACATCAAGTACCTCACCTCGTAACACCCGTGACCGGGGTTCGATCCTCGGCAACGGCAAATATGTGTATTTTTTTGACATATTTTGGTGTAAATATTACCAAAGTTAAATCAAATTCCAAATGAACAGAATTGATAAAAGCAGTTCCGCAAGGCCGAATAATCATTATTTTACTATCAAGAAATTTAAATACATGTGTTTTTTTTCTTACTCTAAACTCGTTACTGTTCTTAACAACTAGTATTGAGCCTGACCATCACAACTTGAGCTCATCTTAAAGAAGATTTGATATTAGGAATAAAAATGTCTACTTAAGCGAGCACAATGTACTTTTGTCGTCCACTTCTTTGGCATCAAATACCCATTAGCATTCAAGTCAATGTTATGATTCATATGATGTTGATTTATCAAGAAAATAATGTATGATTAACTGAATCAAAATTTCTTGGTTTGTATGAACTTAAAAGTTAGTATGAAGTAGGATAATTAGGATTTAGGAGAATGAACAAAAATGAAAAGATAGCTTATGGAACTACATAAAAATTGCCAAATAAAAAAAAGTAAAAACAATTACGTAAGCCGCAATCATGACTCAGTTTTATAACTAGCACCACGTTATCGTCCTGTCAAATTCATTTGACCTACTCCAAATCCAACAACTTGAGGGCCCAAACAAGGTAAATGTTGACTTAAATAACTTAAATTAGGTTGGCCAGAGGATTAGAAAAACCCCCCAAACTCTTATATGTTGTTCCAATATCACTCTTCAGTTAACATTTTGATATAGCAAGCGTACTATGTATCGTTTATAGCAATGTTGTAAAAGTAGGTTTTCAAGGCCGAGTACTCTCCAAGTACTCGCTACAAGGTATGACGCCGAGGAGAATTTCTCCAACTCCGCATAGTTACTAAGAATTGATTAAATGTGGTCAACTTCAGCCAATATCATATCTAATCGGTCAACTTAGGACGGTTTTGACTTTTAAGAATAAAATATAATTCATATTATATATATTAAAAAAAACAAATCACTTTTTATAGCTAATGATTAGCAAATTTTAGAATAATTTAGTATTTAAAAATGTATTTCTCTTATTTATATTGCTATTCACTTATTTTGTTATAATATTAGTATACTTTACCAATTCCGAGTACTCTCTGAGTAGTCCCCGAGTACTCCGAGTACACCCAACTCCCCTATCGACCGTATAGGGTCCGCCTAGCGACTTTTACAACCATGGTTTATAGTTGTTAAACAATTACAAAGTAAACTAAACACAAGATTACTTTTTAAGTAATAACTAGCTGGTAGACCCCTGCATTGCGGGGGGCGTATGCCATATTAATGTAAGTTGAAGGCATCAATTCAATGGAGTCACACATCAATTGCAGAGAATCACATTATCAATTACAAGAGCATACTAACATGGTGAAAGCAGAAGAAAGTGAAAAGTGAAGTGGAATTTTTACAGGATTACTTGGTAAAAAAAATACGTGGATGTTAAAGTCAAAAGGCAGATGGAAACATGGGATTGGAAAAAGTTGGTTAACTAATGGCATGAAATACAAAACCCAGTGTACAACTCACACTGTAGTTGGCACAACAAATTATGCAACACAATCTTTGAAATTGTCATATATATAACTAGTATTTTACCCGGTGCGTTGCGCCAAAGCAGATTGGTAAAATTCAGACGGCGGTAACACCCAAGCGTTGTCAGTCTCAAGCGTTGAGACGGTAAGTCAACACAAATTCGGTCGGTTTCGATTGCGTGTGTTATTGTACTGAAACTAAAGAAAATAAATAAATAAATCTTGAGGTGGACCAATGGGGTGGAGTCGGTCAGTAAAACTGGATCGTTGGTAAAACCCAACCGTTATCGATCCCGGACGTTGAGACGGTTAGTCTACGCGAACTCGGTCAGTTTCCATCGCGTTCGTTACGATACCAGAACTAAAAAATATCAGCATTCGGTTGGTTTTCATTACGGTACTATAACTAAAATAAAATGCTGAGTTTACACTAATCCGGTCGGTTTCCTTCACGTTTGTTACGATACCATAACTAAACCAAAACAAAATTGATTTTCAATCGATTTTTGTTACGTACATTACGGGCTTGAACTAAAAGACAACAACAAAATAACACCAATAAAGTGCCACAAAATGGCCCAGTAAGGAACTTTACAGAAAGTCTTAAATTATTATATATAATAATAATGAGTTAATTCAAGTGAAAATGAGCGTACACACTTATGACAATTACTAATTTTGTTCTAGAAATCAATAACTATTTTACAACACATCTTAGCACTATTTTTAGAGCATTCCCAGCCCGTCTCTTATCCATATTTATAAAATTACAATAAAAAAACATTACATTTATCTATCATGTTCAATTAAATAATACTTTATATACCTTTGGTATTACGGTTTTGTCTCTTATACTCACAACCAACTAAAACAAATACTAAAAAAATAAACAGGGACAAAAAAAAGTTACTCAAATTTACAAAGATTCTCACAAAAATTTAAGAAATGGGTTGGGAATGCTCTAAACACTCGTACTATCAGACCGTCCTAACACGAAGATGATAAATAGCCCATGGGTGACTCGTAGGAGAGCGAAAACAAGGTAGGGCTTTTGGCCATACTTAATTAAGGCCTCCAAATAAAAAAAATTTATATATAGATATATTATAATGGAAACTCAAAGTAATGCATTGGTGTGGTTGTAGCATTGATTGTTACTAAAGTATAGGTTATGGGTTCAAAACTTGTAATAAGCATTTTTTTTTCTTAACAATTGTGATGAAAATGACACAAAATCTTATTTTGATTTAGGCCTCCACACAGGGCCGGCTTAGAGCATATGCGAGCTAGGCAACTGTGCAAGGCCCATTGAGTTTTGAGGCCCATAATTTTTTAGTTTGTTTGAATATATTTTATATATTATGTGAGTTTTTTATTTCTTTTAATATATTTTGAGACCCATATTTATAATTCATAATTCGTGCAGGGCCCACAAAAACCATTAAGCTTTTGAGGACGGCCTTGCCTTCACATTCGTTGAGCCGGCCCATAGTAAATTCTCAATAAAATGAGGTAAAAACATGACACTTATTTCCTAAAATAAAATAAAATGCTAAGAACAAGCTTTGACTAAAAATCCCCAAAACTACAAATCTTTTTAAGACCACTTGTTCCATCATTGACCTCACGTTGACTTCTCCATTGAACAATTAACCTTCATCCACATGTATGTAACTTGTATTCCCAAACACCCGTACGTACACCTTTCGTCTACTTTCACTCTTATCATCCCAAATCACCAAACTTTTACTCAATTCGATCCAATTCAAGAACCCATCACCCATATCTCAAAACTGCTTCAAACCCATAAGAAAAGGTTCGTTCTTGCTCTTCAATTCGGTTCAAAATCGGATCTTTTAGTTTTATTACTTTAATTCCCACATGGATTTTGCTTAGAATCAAATCTTTATTAGTTTATGGCTTCCTTTATTATGCTAATAATTAATTTTAGGGTTTCTGAGTATTTGGTGTCAATTGCTTAAATCTTTGATTGTTTC
Source organism: Bidens hawaiensis (assembly GCF_021521415.1). Taxonomy (NCBI): domain Eukaryota; kingdom Viridiplantae; phylum Streptophyta; class Magnoliopsida; order Asterales; family Asteraceae; genus Bidens; species Bidens hawaiensis. Next base: position 6,594 of record NW_027493673.1, on the reverse strand, counting down.
TTGACTTGTGTCACAATTTGTTGAATAATTATATGGATTGTGGTTATGTTTTTGTCAATTACTAAGTTTGTGTTTTGGATTGTTGTTATTATGCTATTACTAAATTTGCCCAATTGCACAATTTTAGGGTTTATAAAGAACTTAAAAATTTGGGGGAAATGATGATGTCACATATGGAGTCAAATGATCAAAGATGGCCAAGTGTTAGATTGGGGGAATTTGGAGATTTATCTTCTGCTTTTAGTAACGGGTTTTCGGATATGATGATGAACAACTTATGGGTGTATGATTTCAACGTGCTCGAAGAATCACGAAGCTATCACATTTCTGGGTTCCCGGTTCAAGAATCGGATTCGGGGTTTTTGGTTGATGTGAATCAAGACAGGGAGAATGATGATCCGAACTCGATGAAAGCAACGGAAATGGTCGAATGTAAAGTGACTGAAAAGAGGGTAAAGGGCGCACGGAGCAAAAGATGCAAACGGACCGTTTTTGAAGGTTTGTGGAAGTTTGCGTTAACTCCGTCTATGGATGTTTACGGGTCGGTTGATAACCAAGGGTCTGCTATGAGGAGCAAAAGAGCATTGGGAGAGCATGATATCGGTGAACGCGTTTTCAAGAAACGAAGGGGGGAGAATCTTGAAAACAATGATCTTGTTTCTGAATCGGTGAGTGTAAATAGTGTCGGTAGATGGTTGGAAGATGTGGGGTTCGGAAGATATGCGAGTGTGTTTGAAATGCATGAGGTTGATGAAGAAGCATTGCCTTTGCTTACTGTTGATGATTTGAAGGAAATGGGTGTTCTTGCTGTGGGGCCCAGAAGGAAATTATATGCTGCACTATGTGGACTTAATGGGAAGTAAAGGAAAAAAACCAGACATGTTAATGTAAGTAGTATGGTTTTTGGGCATGTTTTGTGAACATTTTTTGGTTTTTTCACTGCTGATAGTTGTGTTTTAGATAATATAGTGAGATGTGAAAATTATATTCAGCAAAAAGAAACTTGTTACAAAGAATTTGAAAATAAATAAATGTAAAACAAACAACCATGATAGCATGATGTTGGATAGTTTACCTGATAAATTGAAGATCTTTGGTGATCAGAAATAGGCATAACAACACATATCTAGCTTTAGGCCTGGTTCAGGTCAAAACGGGTTTCATGTCAATACAGGTTCGGAGTGAAATGAGTCGGGTCAAAGCGGACCACTTGAAAGATTATCAATTTCGTTTGGATGAGTAGGTGGAGGCAAGCATGGTCATCGGTGGTGCTAACCCATTTGGACCTTTTTTAAGTTAATAAGTTTTATAATACTTGTTCGTTTGTCCGTTTTGAACCCTTTTCTTATTTGATGCGACTTAAATTGACGTGTTTGACTGATTTGAGGTCACCCAAATTAACCCATATTCAATTTATTTTTGCTCATTTGAACTCATTCTTTGAAGAGCGGCCCAAGATTGACACCTATATTTAGTTTTAGTAAAGATGCATTTTTAAAGTAGATAAAGATTTTAGAAGATACAACATTTTCAATACAAAACCAATTAATTCTAAAAATTGCATAGTGAGAAATAAACGTCGTTAGATAATCAACTTATTTACTAGAGTTTAGAAAATATGTAGAAGTGTTTATATAGTTTTACTACTTTACCTATAAATGTTTATGCGTTGAACGATACACATTATATCGACGTGTGCAATACAAAATCATTAAGTTGAAAACAACATAAGATATTATATGTGGTGTTGGAGTTAACTTTGAAGTTTAGAGTGACATTTGAGTGAATATATGAGGATTTACAATGTCTTTGATACTTCAAAAGCGATTGACGGGCCAACTTTCGGAGTTACATACATGGTGGCGAAACATTTTCAGAATTGCTATAGGTTTCTTTGATCATATATTTTCATGTTATCTGTATTATGTAATATGTATTCTTATATAACTACTTGCACACAATATGAGATCAAAAGTTGAGTCTCACGGCTTGTGCCTTTGGATATGATTTTATTATTTTATTATTATTTGACAAATATTAGGAATGCTTGGTGAAGAAACACTAAGTGACCCCGGGCAGATTATAGGTAATCTGAGGGCTAAGTAATGTTTCCCACGAAGGTTAGGTCCAGCAGAATAAGTTGTACTTCAGGGAACCTGCAAAACAGACACCGTAAGCTCGTCACTGAGAAGGGGGGGGTTCCTCCTTGTGACCACCCTCCGGCGTGAGAATCAGTCTATATTGCTCTTTGAATATAAAAGTATATGAATACTATTAGAGCAGTTATCAAGTAAATTATACGAGATAGTAGATGATGAAATGATAATACCATTTGCTGTCTTTTATAGCCGAAGGTGGGTATCCAAGGGGTTTAGCCGGCCCAACACGCTACCAACTGTAACCTATGCACGTGCCTTGCCTGTGAGTGGTGGACAGGTAGCGTCTGACATAGAGCAGGCGTGCCGTGCACTCTTCGTCTTCTACCAACTGCAGGCTAGGCACGTGCTCTGGCAGGAGTTGGTGAGCAGGCGGCGGCTATTGGTCACAGTGCAGTGGCGTGCTGTCTGCCACGCTGCTGTCAGTGAGCTGTCGCATTCTTGGTCAGATCTTTTGTCTTTACCTCGCCAGGTATCACGCAAAAGATCCTCCATCATACGGACTGGCCCATTTTGGCGGGAGTTTTCCCCCTCCCGCCTTTGCTCATTCTTTCAGGTGACACTGAATATTTGTAAGTGTTAAGCCTTATGCGTGTAGCTATGCTGTGCGGGTAGCCTTCCCTGATGGCTTGTATCCGCAACTGCGGGAACAGGCGGGTTACTTTACCATTGGGAGGCTTTTCCCTGCGTATGCAGCTTGCATACTGCGCGTAGGCTTCTCTGAGCATGGTGGGTCCTGCGGGAGTAGATGGTCTTTGCGCAGACATCCCTGTTCAAGGTGAGTCATGCGGGACCAACTGAGCCCTGCTGGGACCTACCTCTTCAAGTCCCCCCAGTCCAATGTTCTTCTCATGAATGTCTAATAAAGTGAGGTGAACTTTTGGACTTTAAGCAAAGGGTTTTGAAAAGGGGTTTTTGTAAGGTTTTCCATGGGGGTTCTTCCCGCGGAAGTCCTTGTCACTTGCAGAAATTCCCGAGTTTCCTGCTTGGTCTTTGGGTATGATGCGGGTAGGTCTGTAACCTCCTCGCAAGTCAGGAGCACTGAGTCTTAGTTGTGCGGATTCTCCCTGTGGTATTGGTAGGTTTTGAACATAGTGATCAATTATGTTTAAACCACCAATTCCATCTTGGAGCCTCAAACAACGTAGTACTCGATGTTCCCGCTATGCGGGGATGTTATTTCCGCTTCCGCAAGCATTGCCCAGAAGATCCTTCTTGGTTTCAATTCTCAGCGGGTGCTAGGTATGTGAAGGGTTTTGCCTTTACACTGTACCCGCACCCGTCTTACGGTTACTTTACTTCCAAGGTATTCCTGGCGTCCATTCCCTGCGGGTGCTAGGTATGTGAAGGGTTTTGCCTTTACACTGTACCCGCACCCGTCTTATGGTTACTTGGTTGCCAAATATTTTGGCTTCAATTCCCTGCGGGTGTTAGGTATGTGAAGGGTTTTGCCTTTACACTGTACCCACACCCGGCTTATGGTTACTTGTTTGCCAAGGGGTATTTTCCCGCTTATTTTTTGAACCTTAAGTCTTCAAATTTTTAAATTTTGAAATTTGAAGGGTTGGTGGATGGACAACAACCCAATACCTCAAACGTCGTGCGACGGTTTCTTCTGACTGTGTCAGGACGTGCCAGAAGTTATGGCGACATGACATTCTGTGGTCATTCCAGTTGCTTTTTCAGGCGCGTGGGCACGGGATTTCGGGCGCGTGGCCGCGAAATCTCTGGCACACGTCCTTTTGACAGCTGTTGCCAGTTTGTTTTTGCCACGCGTCATAGTGTCATTGCACCTTTGCTTTCTCTTTCTTCCGTATTAAATGCATCGCATTAATTGCGATTACTATATAAAGGGGGAGAAGGTTATTTGCAATTCACACTTTCCACTTTCATCTCTTCTTCTCAAGTAATTTCCGGCGAATTTCTTTTTCAGTAAAGCATTATTCCGAAATCTCTTCTTCCACCATGTCTTCTCACGATGCTGATGACAGAAGACTGCTGGTGAATGCCAGTGTTCTCTTCCTGCCGAGCTGTACCAGTATATCGTCAGGAAGTTCATGCTCGAGTCTCTCGAGCCTGAGTTTCCTGAGCCCCACCATACTGTGTACGATGCCCCAAGTGGCAAGATCGGGGTTTATGCTGCATTCTTTGTCTATGGGAACCTTAGGTTTCCGTTGACAAAGTTTGTGTACCGTGTCCTAGAGAGGCACGGTGTGCACTTGACAGAGGTGCACCCCATGGCTATTGCCAAGGTCCGGCACTTTGAGTGGGTGTGCCGGATACTGGGCCTTGAGCCCCTCGTTGACCGCCTGATGACCTTCTATACTTGGAGGTGCATCCAAGGGTGGTACACTCTTACAACCCGTATCAAGGGTTTAAAGATTTGTGCCACCGAGCGGAGTCTTCGCTCATGGAGGAGAGAGTTCTTCTTCATATCCGCTCGAGCCATCCCCATTGCCATGAAGTTCAAGAATGGCCAGCCGCTTCCGAACCTTCCCGCCATCAACTACGAGGAGGCGGAATGGTTCGCGAAGATATCCCGGGTCCAGTCCCCGGTTTTCCGTTTTCCAGAGTCGGCGATGGTGATGCTGGGGATGAGCCGGGTGTGGAAGGCGGCGAATGCGGATAAGGTTCCGATCGTCCTTGAATATGGTTCGAACTCTACCCCTTATGGTATGTCTTGTTTCTTTTTGCTGACTACGATTTTTTCTAACTTTCTTGTTGATTTCAGAGGGTAACGATCTTCAATCGCTCCTGAATCCGCGGGAGGAAGATGGTCCTGCGCGGATGGGTACTCGTGCTCTGGACGAGAACGAGTTGCCCATCTTAGAGCAGACTGCGGGTCGGTTCGTGGAGGTTTACCCGCCAGGCCAAGAGATCCTGAGCCACCGACGGCCAGGTAAGCCTATCTTCTACCCTGATCCTCTCAATGCTGTGCCTGCTGCTGGAGTTCATGACATTTCTTCTTCTGAGGAATCCGCAGAAGGTCCTCCGCTGGTGCGGAAGAAAAAGGCTGCCGTCGGGAAAGGCAAGGAGAAGGTGGCCTCTACGGCCGACCCGGTAGTCCTATCTGACTCGGAGTCAGATAATGCAGAGGTGGCGGGGAAGCCCGGTGGTGAAGAGACCACCGTTCCGGAGGCTGCAGGTGTTACCTCCGGGGAGGCAGCGACGACGACGGTTACCGGTGTTAAGAGGCCGGCTCCATCGGGTTCGCCCCCGCTCGTCCGTGCGTTCAAGCTCAAGAGACCCCGTAAGTACCCCCATAATTCTTGTCTAGATTTGTTTCGAATAAATTTTTCTAACACTTTTGCTCGTGCAGGTGCGGATGTTGACGCATTCCAGGGTGGAGTTGGAGTAAGTATCCCCCGCCAATGACGGTAGGCTCGGTCAGCCTTCCCGAGGCGTCGACCCAAGCGTCTACGCTTGCTTCCGCTGGTTCCAGCCTTCCTGAGGCTGTTCCAGCTGCGAAGGTGTCTCCGCCGGCCGTGAGTGCAGTTTTTACAGCATCTTTCACGGAGCCGGCGGTTACTGTTGCTGAGCAGTCGGCGCCAACAATGGCTACCACGGCGGCTGCCACTATACCTGCGCCAACGGCACCGACGGCCGGACCATCAGGTACGCGCCGGGCTTCCCGCCGATCTATGCCACCTTCCCGTCTGCCTGACCTGTTGGATGGATTTCCTTTAGGTTCAGGTGATGGGTTTGGCGGCTATCGGCCTGTTATTGACCCTACAGGTACGTAGGGTTCTTTTTTCTTTGTATATTTTTGTCATCTTTTCCTAACTGCCTTTGTTTCTTTTGCAGTGTCGGATTCCAATGAAGTGTATGTTCCAAGATGGAACATACGCCGAGGAACAACCCTTCGCACCCCTGTGGAGTGCGTGGACTGGGCTCGCCACGCTGCTCCTCATGGTGCGTTGGGGGAAGCCATGGCTAGCTACCAAGAGGGTAGGCTAACCAATGAGCTTCGGGTTCTCCAGGCCCGAACGCAGCCCCGCGTCGAGCTGCTTTGTCGTGAAAACGACAAGTTAAAAGCAGCTCGCGCCAAAGATGTATCTGAAGCGCGGGCTCTTCGGGAGGAGAACCGGCAGTTGGCCGTTGCCGCAGCCGAGAAGGAGAAGGCATTCAAGGCCCTCGAGGTTGAAGTCCAGGCGCGACTCGAGGCCCGCTCCAAGGCTGCCCAAGCTGTGAATGAACAGCTTCGGCTGGCTAAGGAGACTGCGCGAAACTCAACTGAGAGGGCTGCCAAGGCTGAAGCTGTTGCTGAGCCGCTTCGCGAAGAGAATGAGCAGCTTAAATGCAAATTAAAAGCTCTTCAACATGCTCATGACGCCTTGGCAATGGAAGATGCCAAGAAGCTGCAAGAGATCCTTGACCAGAGGGGGGTGCTTGACCGCACTGAGAGGAAACTTCAAAGCGTCGAAGAAGCTGCCGCCAA